>NC_135236.1:124841977-125176977 GCF_051348905.1 Ranitomeya variabilis | reverse complement strand
TGCTTGACTCCCTGTTTCTGACCTCCTGGCTTGGCGTTTTGACTCTGTTTCAGCTTGTCCCTATTGTACCGTATTTTGCCCGTCCTGGTTTACTGATCCCTTGCTATGTCCTGACTATCCATTCTATCTAATCATTTTGTACTGTAGTGCTATCTTGTGTTCTGACTTGGCTATCCTGACCTCTCTCTCTCTCGCCACTAGGTGGCGTTTGTTCAGCTGCTCTGTGAGTGCAGTCTCGCTTCTCTACCAAGCTCCCCCTGGTGGAGGTTGCGCTGTACTGCACTGCAGCTGCATGACAAAGAAAAGACTGTTGAGTTTCACATGAAAGTTCTTTTTTTCTGGCCATTTTGAAAGTTTAATGGAACCAACAAATGTGATGCTCCAGATTCTCAACTAGCTCAAAGGAAGGTCAGGTTTATAGGTTCTCTAATCAGCCAAACTGTTTTCAGCTGTGCTAGCATACTTGCACAAGGGTTTTCAAGGATATTCTAACCATCCATTAGCCTTCTTGCACAGTTAGCAAATACAGAGTAGCATAAGAACACTGAAGTGATGGTTGTTGGAAATGGGCCTCTATACACCTATGAAGATATTGCATTACAAACCAGACGTTTGCAGCTAGAATAGTCATTTACCATATTAACAATGTATAGAGTGTATTTCTGAATCATTTAATGTTAGCTTCATTGGAAAAAAACTGTGCTCTTCTTTAAAAACTAAGGAAAATTCTAAGTGACCCAAAACTTTTGAACGGTAGTGTGTATATATATATATATATATATATATATATATATATATATATATATATATATATATATGTACAGTACAGACCAAAAGTTTGGACACACCTTGGTTCTTCAAAGTAGCCACCTTTTGCTTTGATGACTGCTTTGCACATTCTTGGCATTCTCTTGATGAGCTTCAAGAGTTAGTCACCGGGAATGGTTTTCACTTCACATGTGTGCCCTGTCAGGTTTAATAAGTGAGATTTCTTGCCTTATAAATGGTGTTGGGACCATCAGTTGTGTTGTGCAGAAGTCTGGTGGATACAAAGCTGATAGTCCTACTGAATAGACTGTTAGAATTTGTATTATAGCAGCTAAGTAAAGAAAAACGAGTGGCCATCATTACTTTAAGAAATGAAGGTCAGTCAGTCCGAAAAATTGGGAAAACTTTGAAAGTGTAGTGGCAAAAACCATCAAGCGCTACAAAGAAACTGGTTCACATGAGGACCAGCCCCAGGAAAGGAAGACCAAGATTCACCTCTGCTTCTGAGGATAAGTTTATCCGAGTCACCAGCCTCAGAAATCACAGGTTAACAGCAGCTCAGATTAGAGACCAGGTCAATGTCACACAGAGTTCTAGCAGCAGACACATCTCTACAACAACTGTTAAGAGGAGACTTTGTGCAGCAGGCCTTCATGGTAAAATAGCTGCTAGGAAACCACTGCTAAGGACAGGAAACAAGGAGAATAGACTTGTTTGGGCTAAAGAACACAAGGAATGGACATTAGACCAGTGGAAATCTGTGCTTTGGTCTAATGAGTCCAAATTTAAGATCTTTGGTTCCAACCACCGTGTCTTTGTGCGACGCCTTCAAGATTGTTGGAAGACCATTTCCGGTTACTACCTCTTGAAGCTCATCAAGAGAATGCCAAGAGTGTGCAAAGCAGTCATCAAAGCAAAAGGTGGCTACTTTGAAGAACCTAGAATATAAGACATAATTTCAGTTGTTTCACACTTTTTTGTTAAGCATATAATTCCACATGTGTTAATTCATAGTTTTGATGCCTTCAGTGTGAATGTACAATTTTCATAGTCATGAAAATACAGAAAAATCTTTAAATGAGAAGGTGTGTCCAAACTTTTGGTCTGTACTGTATATATATATATATATATATATATATATATACATATATATATATATAGATAGATATAGTGTTTTGACGAATATTTTCTTTGGAAACAATGTATAAATGACAGAGAACTGCTGTATGTAAAAGCTCATGTTAAAATCGCATTGCACTCGGATGTAAATCGGATGCTATGTGTGAAAATTGCATTGTACTCGCATTGTACTCACATGACACTCGCCTGCCACTCATTCGTTTTTTCGGTCCAGATTACGGACTGTTTTTTTCTTGCATATGGGTACATACCCTAAGTATGATTTTACATATCTATTTCATTGCAATGCCTTGTGGCCTAGTTATTTCTGTGCACAATGAATATTAATATACTGACTTTGTTTTCCACAATCTCTTTTTAAAACAGATTGATCTCCAGTTTAGTGAGGAAAATAAGTGCCCAGCCTGTAAGAACAAAGGTATTCTATCCCATGTTATTATTCCTATATTCACAATATTCATAGAAACAAGAAATTATGATGATTTAGAATAATGATCAATTACTAATATCACAAAGCAGCGGATTGTTTCATCATTAACTAATTTCAACTGATTGAGAAACTGAAGACAATATGAGATCGGTTTGTATGGTATCACCTACTGACTTTAATGATAAAAATGATCATGATGGATTCACATATGAACTGGTGCTGTCTGTCCCCTGCGACCATGTTGAATTTTATTAAAATAAATGGGATCCATTGACTTACATTAAAATTTTTCTTACCAAAATTACAAAGATCACCAAGGAACAAAGGAGAAATAATCACTTGCCTAAAGGTACCTTCACACGAAACGACTTTGTAACGATATCGCTAGCGATCCGTGACGTTGCAGCGTCCTCGCTAGCGATATCGTTTAGTTTGACACGCAGCAGCGATCAGGATCCTGCTGTGATGTCGCTGAATAAAGTCCAGAACTTTATTTGGTCGTCCGATCGCCGTGTATCGTTGTGTTTGAAAGCAAAAGCAACGATACCAGCGATGTTTTACACTGGTAACCAGGGTAAACATCGGGTTACCAAGCGCAGGGTCGCGCTTAGTAACCCGATGTTTACTCTGGTTACCAGCGTAAAAGTAAAAAAAACAAACAGTACATGCTCACCTGCGCGTCCCTCAGCGTCTGCTTCCTGACACTGACTGAGCGCCGGCCCTAAAGTGAAAGTGAAAGCACAGCGGTGACGTCACCGCTGTGCTGTTAGGGCCGGAGCTCAGTCAGTGTCAGGAAGCAGACGCTGGGGGACGCGCAAGTGAGCATGTACTGTTTGTTTTTTTTACTTTTACGCTGGTAACCAGGGTAAACATCGGGTTACTAAGCGCGGCCCTGCGCTTAGCAACCCGATGTTTACCCTGGTTACCCGGGGACCTCGGCATCGTTGGTCGCTGGAGAGCGGTCTGTGTGACAGCTCCCCAGCGATCAAACAGCGACGCTGCAGCGATCGGCATCGTTGTCGCTATCGCTGCAGCGTCGCTTCGTGTGAAGGTACCTTTAAAGGGAATCTGTCAGCAGGTTTTGGCTACCTCATCTGAGAGCAGCCTGATGTAGGCAAAGAGACCCTGAATCCAGCCATGTATCACTTAGATTACTGGATGCAGCAGTTCTTACACAATTATAGTTATTAGAATTAGCAAAACAGCAGAACTGAGAGAGCTGCCCCTGCCCACACCAGGCTTTCTGCGTACATTATCCACAGACAGTAAGCTGCTTATCACAGGAGGGGGAGGAGGTTGCCAGTGCTGACAGGTCAGCTAGTCACAGCAATGATGATGTCTTAGTGATAAAACCTTAATTGTAAGCAGGGCCGTATTTAGAGTTTCTGCTGCCCTAGGCACTTTTAGCGCTGCCTCCCCCATTGGTGAGTATGACACTATCGGCAGTGACTTTGGCAAGAATCGCTGTTGTGAAAATAGCCTTTTGCAGCAGATCGGGCAGTTTTTTCTGCATCTGCCGCGTAACGGATCACTTACGGCAACACTGCGTTTGACTTCATTCATTCCCTATGGGATTTGCGGCACTTGCTGTGATCTGGCAAATGCGGTACCATACTTCCCAACTCTTGAAGAAGGGAAAGAGGTATAAAGGTTGCGGCGCACGTAGTGTGCCACGGCAAATTTTAGGCCACACCTCTGACCACACCCATTTCACAACTAGTCACACCCATATCCAAGTCCCAACCACACCCATTTAGCACTGCTGATCACACTGTTTCATATACAATAATTATAACAAAAAAAAATATGGCCACACAGTGCTCCATACTGTATAATGGCCACACATGATGATCAATACTGTATAATGACCCCACATGATGTTCAATACTGTATAATGGCCCCACATGATGCTCAATACTGTATAATTGCCACACATGATGCTCAATACTGTATAATGGCCACACACGATGCTCAATACTGTATAATTGCCACACATGATGCTCAATACTGTATAATTGCCACACATGATGCTCAATACTGTATAATGGCCACACACGATGCTCATTACTGCATAATTGCCACACATGATGCTCAATACTGTATAATTGCCACACATGATGCTCAATACTTTATAATGGCCACACATGATGCTCCATGCATACTGTATAATGGCCCCCCCTGTATGCGTGGCTCATCTCCCCCTCCCTGTATGCATGGGTGGCTCAGGCTCACCTCCCATCCCCCCCTGTATGCGTGGCTCATCTCCCCCCTCCCTCCCTGTATGCATGGGTGGCTCTGGCTCATCTCCCATCCCCCCCGTATGCGTGGCTCATCTCCCCCTCCCTGTATGCATGGGTGGCTCAGGCTCATCTCCCCCTCCCTGTATGCATGGGTGGCTCAGGCTCATCTCCCATCCCCCCTGTATGCGTGGCTCATCTCCCCCTCCCTCCCTGTATGCATGGGTGGCTCAGGCTCATCTCCCATCCCCCCCATGCGTGGCTCATCTCCCCCTCCCTCCCTGTATGCATGGGTGGCTCAGGCTCATCTCCCACCCCCCTGTATGCGTGGCTCATATCCCCCTCCCTGTATGCATGGGTGGCTCAGGATCGTCATCTCCCATCCCCCCTGTAGGCTGTATGCGTGGCTCATCTCCCCCTCCCTGGCTGTATGCGTGGCTCATCTCCCCCTCCCTGGCTGTATGCGTGGCTCATCTCCCCCTCCCTCCCTATGCATGGGTGGCTCTGGCTCATCTCCCATCCCCCCCCTATGCGTGGCTCATCTCCCCCTCCCTCCCTGTATGCATAGGTGGCTCAGTCAGACTCACCTCCCATCCCCCCCTGTAGGCTGTATGCGTGGCTCATCTCCCCCTCCCTCCCTGTATGCATGGGTGGCTCAGGCTCATCTCCCATCCCCCCCTGTATGCGTGGCTCATCTCCCCCTCCCTCCCTGTATGCATGGGTGGCTTAGTCAGACTCATCTCCCATCCCCCCAATGGGTGGCTCATCGCCTGCCCCGCCGCTCCCCATCCACGGTCCTGCTTCATCCTCCCCGGCTCCCCCTGTCCTCCCTGGCTGTCATCATATCATACTCACCTCACACCGCGCAGAAGAACGGAATCCCGGCTCCACCTCTGTCCCGACTCCCGGCGGCAGCGCAGCACCCTCGTCCTGTGTGAGCGCCGCGGTCAGGTGGTACCGCTCATTAAGTTCATGAATATGCATGCATATTCATGAACTTTAATGAGCGGTACCATGTGACCGCTCACACAGGACGAGGCGAGGGCGTGCAGTCACTGAGAGCAGACCAGGCATCGCTGGAGCAAGTGAGGTGAGTATGAATCAATCATACCGTATCATGATGTCTTCAAGGGAGCAAGGAGGCAGCGGCGGGCAGGCGGGCGGGGGGTTATGTTTAAGGTGACCCCGGCCGGACCGGACTTAAAAAAAAACAAAAAAAACCACACACCTGCTCAGGTGCTGCCCCCCCCCCCCCGCATCCCGCCGCCCTAGGCACGTGCCCTCAAGTGCCTAGTGGCAAATACGGCCCTGATTGAAAGTAAAAAACAGCAGACAGCCTGATAAGTGACACATCATTAAAATCTCTGTTTAAACCCCTACCTCATCCTGTACTCAGATTACATAGAAAAAAACCTGCTGATAGATTCCCTTTAATTTTAACTTGTCTAAATGTTGCTGTAAGGGGATGAAGGAGTGAGAGACACAAACAGTAATGCCAAAACCGAGAGTCTGCAAGTGAACGCTGCATCTGCTGAACAAAGATGATAAGAAAAGAAAAACTAGAGAGAATTACACTAGTAGGAACTGAAGAGCGAAGTGTACGTCCTCTGACGGAAAAGATTAGAGGCAACACCAGGCCATTTGACAGCTGTGGTGCAGTTAATAATTATAAAATGCCCGGGAAGGCAGAGAAGGGGAGGAGTCGGTGCCTGGACCCATAGCAGAATGGATGTGTGAGCAGCAAAGTTGGCTTCTAGCTTCCATTACAAGAGACAAGATTCGAGTGAAAACCAAAAAGACCAAGCCTGAGTGAAGACCTGAGGGCCCAGACCCGAGTGAAGACCTGAGTGGAGACAAGACCTAAGTGAAGAGCTGAGAGACCAGAGTCGATTGAAGATCTGAGAGACCTGAACTAAGTGAAGACCGGAGAGAGCAGACTCGAGAGACGAGACTCGAGTGAAGATCTGAGCGATCAAACCCTAGTGAAGACCTGAGAGACCAGACTTGAGAGACCAGACCCGAGTAAAGATCCAAGCAATCAAACCAGAGTGAAGACCTGAGAGACCATACCCGAGTGAAGACTCAAAATAACCAGACATGAAGGTGAGACAACCAAGTTGGGAGACCCAAGTAGTGTGAGCAGGGCCGGAACTGGGAGAGGCAACCGGGCGGGCTGCAGAAGGACACTCATCTGAGCTGCTACCCCTGGTACAAATGTACGGTACAGAGGGGGGGGATTGGGGCTGTGCTTCAGGAAACGGAGGTGACCAGAGTGTTGGGTGTGCCAAGTGATTAATCGATACAGGAATTGCGGTCTAACAGTAAGTAACTTAGACTCCTCTTGGGGCCTGTACGGCACTTCATATTGCTTGTGGGTGATGACAGTGACTGGCCCGTTTTTGACGGTGATGCACCCAAGGTCAAGGTATTAGGATTGAGACGTTGTTGACAAGAATAGTTGCTTAATGGTGATTATAGAACGACAGCGTATAAATAATATTGTGTAAATACCCTATTTTAGCTGTATTACTGTGTTCTTATTGTTCTTTAATTTACTGTATTGCCACTGTTCACTTTTACCTTTGAATCTTAGCTTTGTGCTTTTTTTTGTTCCTACTCCACTCTATTCTCTAGATATTGCCTTCGCGCCCTTATATATAAATCTAGTCTTGTTAGCCAATGGATCATGATCCTCAAATCTTCTCTATAGGTTTCTTTGGAACGCCCGCCAGAGCCTAGGGGTTACTCGGTACCAGGTCCGGTACTTAAAGGGGATCTGTCATGGCGGCGGCGACCCGGTCCGTGGCCCTGGATGCCCAAGTAAAAGGGACAGTCTTTAAAGGGGTTGTAAAAATAATACAAGTTCATGAAGCCACCTGTGGTACTCGGTCAGGGATGACCGACGCTGCTTAAAGGGATCCACTGGGGTGATGTTATGGCAGCTAAGGTGGTATGGCTTCCCACAGTTGAAGCTGGGTTCCCAGGGCTCCCAGTGTATAGATGATGATGGTGGGTGGTATAGCAAGAAACGGAGGACACAGGTTTGCAGTCTCTTTACCTAGTTTACTGATGAATTCAGGCAGCCACAGTCCAGGGTACCGGATCACAGGTGTCAATGGTCCGGCCGGCTTGGAAGCGATTTGGAAGTCACCCTTACCAGGTGTGGTTAGAAGCCTTCCCTCTAGCGCTGTAGTGTAGTTCCTTGCTGCCTTAAGTCTGTCACCAGGTCCTCACATGTTCTCTCTGTCCTCCAGGTTGGAAGGACACTACCCGTACAACAGGTAGCTTGAGCCTTTTTTCAGGGTTGCTATCACAACCTGGGCTCTATGCGCTACTGTGTCCTCAGGTGTAAGGGCAGACAGGTGACTTGTAATCCAGCTGTCCTGCTGGTTTCTGCTGTGAGACGTGGAGTCCCTCACAACCTCGGTCTTCCGGCTACCGGTGTCTGGGCTCAGTAGGGAGGTAGCCCAGGCGCAGCTAACTCCCCAGTTCTTCACTCTCCTGCGCTCCACTTCCCATACACGCTCACTGCAATCTGTTCTTCCTTCTCTTCTGTCTCTTGCCAGGAGCTGCAGCACGTCTCATGGCTGCACAGCCCCTGCAGTCTTCCTAACTTTCACCGTCTGACTGCTCTCTTCTCTGTCCCTCTGACAGACTGTCTGAACCTGACTGTCCCTCCAGACCAGAATATATATAGGGGAGCCACCCACAAGCTGGATCAGAGCTTTCCCTTCTGGCCTGGAGTATGAACATGTTGTATGTTTGTGATTACCTGATAAGAGAGATCCTTCCTCCCTTCCAAGCGTGATATCACTCTCCCCATGAGGAAAGCAATGTCACTGTAACAACTAGGAACCTGGGGTGTTACATCTTCTTAAGGATGAAGACCCCTTGGCTATCAAGACTAGATATGTTTTTTTAAAGAGAATCTGTTACTATGAAAAATATCCAAGAACTACTATAGTTAGTGGGCAAATGAAGAGAACCATATTTCATCTTTGCAATACTTATCGCATGGTACCTGCATTGTGATGCATCCCCTGGAATCCTGAGCTCAGAGAAATAGCACAGCGGATTCCTAGATGCTTCATAGGCATACTGACGATGGACCCTTTCAGGCTTACAGCAAGGGTGTGAAACTGAGTTCAGAGCTAATAATTACATATTTGAAATCTGTGTCTCTTTAGCATCCAAGTAGTTCAGGCCATTTTTCAATATACCCAAACACAACAAGTAACATTATGAACATACAGTGCTCACCATAAATGAATACACCCTCTTTGAGAGTCAATATCTCACTGAATAGAAGAGCAATTTTCAAAATTTTTATAAGATTGAGTTTCCTAAAATATTTTTAGCCCAAAATATAAAAGCAAGCCAATAACATAACTTTCATTACAAAACCTTCATTTTTACTCAAAGAAGTTGATGGAAAAATGAATGCACCCCACATTAAAAGCTACTACATTTAGTATTTTGATGACCTCCATGATTTTAGAGGACAGCATCAAGTCTTCTAGGCATGAAATGAACGAATTGGTGACATATTGCAACATCTATCTTTTTCCATTCTTCAAAAACGACCTCTTTTAGTCTATGTTCACATGCCTTTTTGGTACAATTTTTTCCGCAGGAAAAACCTACTCACTTGGCTGCAAAAAAGATTTGCTTAGTTTTGGTTGCATTTTTTGCAGCGTTTTTGTCATGCTACATTTGTCTGTTGTGCATGCTGATAAAGTTTTGTGCCAAAAATAATAATCTTATTCTACTTCATCAGGTTTTGGCACTAAAAGCGCAGCAAAACCTTATACCTGCCTTTTTTCTGTGTTTTTTGCACCACCAATTTCTTTCAATGGGTGAAAAACTCTGAAAAAATTGCTGAAAAAAGTGACATGCTCCATTCTGCAAAAGCTCAGGTTTTGCACAAAAAACTGAGGACAAAAAAAACAAGCTGTGTGCAAGATATTTCTGAAACCTCATAGATATATACATGTGGTCAAAATTGTTGGTACCCTTCATTTAGTGGCAGAAAAAACCCCAGTGGTCACAGAAATAACTTGAATCTGACAAAAGTAATAATAAATAAAAGATCTATCAAATTGAGCAAATGAAAGTCAGACATTGCTTTTCAACCATGCTTCCACAAAAATAAAAAAAATAAAAACTCATGAAATAGGCCTGTACAGAAATGATGGTGCCCCTGAAAATAATGTGACAAAAGGGACATGTTAAATCACGGTGTGTCCACTAACTAGCATCACAGGTGTCTACAATCTTGGAATCAATGAGTGGCCTGTATATAGGGCTACAGATACTCACTGTGCTGTTTGGTGACATGGTGTGTATCACACTCAACATGGACCAGAGGAAGCCAAGGAAAGAGTTGTCTCAGAAGATTAGAAAGAAAATTATAGACACACATGTTAAAGGTAAAAGTTATAAGACCATCTCCAAGCAGCTTGATGTTCCTGTGACTACAGTTGCACATATTATTCAGAAATATAAGATCCATGGGACTGTAGCCAAACTCCCTGCACATGGCCACAGGAGGAAAATTGTTGACAAATCAATGAGACGGATAATATGAATAGTAACAAAAGAGTCCAGAAAAACTTCTAAACAGATTAAAGGTGAACTTCCAGCTAAAGGAACATCAGTGTCAGATTGCACCATCCGTCATTGCATGAGCCAAAGTGGACTTCATGGGAGACGACCAAGGAGGACACCATTGTTGAAAAAAAAATATAAAAAAGCCAGACTGGAATTTGCCAAACTACATGTTGACAAGCCACAAAGCTTCTGGGAGAATGTCCTATGGACACATGAGACAAAAATTAAACTTTTTGGCAAGGCACATCAGCTCTATGTTTACAGACAGAAAAATGAAGCATATCAAGAAAAGAACACTGTCCCTACTGTGAAACATAGAGGAGGCTCTGTTATGTTCTGGGGCTGCTTTGCTGCATCTGGCACAGGGTGTCTAGAATCTGTGCAGGGTACAATGAAATCTCAAGACTATCAAGGGATTCTAGAGAGAAATGTGCTGCCCAGTGTCAGAAAGCTTGATCTCTGTCGCAGGTCATGGGTCTTGCAACAGGATAATGATCCCAAACACACAGCTAAAAACACCCAAGAATGGCTAAGAGGAAAACATTGGACTATTCTGAAGAGGCCTTCTATGAGCCCTGACCTAAATCCTATTGAGCATCTTTGGAAAGAGCTAAAACATGCCATCTGGAAAAGGCAACCTTCAAACACGAGACAACTGGAGCAGTTCCCTCTTGAGGAGTGGGCCAAAATACCTGTCGAGGGGTATAGAAGTCTCATTGACAGTTACAGGAATCGTTTGATTGCAGTCATTGCCTCAAAAGGTTGTGCAACAAAATATTAAGTTAAGGGTACCATCATTTCTGTCCAGGCCTAATTCATGAGTTTGTTTGTTTTTTTTAATTCTGTGGAAGCATGGTTGAAAAGCAATGTCTGACTTTCACTTCTTCATTTTCATAGATCTTTTATTTATTTATTACTTTTGTCAGATTCAAGTTATTTCTGTGACCATTGTGGGTTTTTCTGTCATTAAACGAGGGGTACCAACAATTTAGACCACGTGTGTATGAATGGCATACTTATCTAAGCTTTATTAAAAAATTTGTAATACTTATTAAAACATTTTTCTTTTGTAGAACTATCTCCACGGCTTCCACCACGAATTGAAGAGGAGAAACATTCCATTTCGCCTATTAAATCGCCTTTCAGAAATGTTTCAAAACTCAAAATGCATTTCCTCAGGAAAATTTTCGAAAATCTAATGATTTCCTTCCCCAAAATTGTTCAGAGGTCAGTGGAAATGTACAATAAAAGTTGCCAGATATCTCCTAATTGCAAAGGGTTTAGTTTATGCACTGAACCTTACATGGGTCACAATGGGTCAAAACTTGCTCCAAAACTCAAAAGGGACATCCCATTGCAAAACGTAACACCATCACCTAAGAAGACCATTGCAGCCACGGAATATTGCTCCAATACAGTGCCAAGAAAAGTGCCATTACCAATTGCACACAAGAGTTATTACAAAAAGTCAGCTTTGAGTATGAATTTTAGAAGATCTAAGAGAGAGTCCAGTAAAGGAACAGATCTGCCAATAGGCACCATATTACATTTTGGAATAAAAATTAAGCAAACCTTATCCCCTGCCATCTGCATAGATAAGTCTCATATGGAAATAAAGAATAATAGAACAACTAATTACAAAATACAGAAACATATTCTGGAATCTGAAAACATAGAAGGCTCAGCAGTTGAAAGAACAAAATTACAAACCACAGACATAAATAATAAAGTGAAGGGGATAGAAAAACATGAAAGCAATGGAATAACTATTCCAAAGTCTCAAGATTCACAAATCACCAAGCACATATATTGTAACCCTCTGCAAGAACCTCATTTCTTACCTAACGCTCTAGTAGATGATCAACACGTATCTACTGGACTTGTCAGAGAGGTCATCTATTCATGTTCGACTGGGAAGACCTCAACACGACGTTTCCACAGGACAGTTTCAGATAAACCATCTATAGTCAGGCTTCATGAAGCTTTTATCTGTTTCAAAAGATTCTTTGTGAATATCACTAAGCCATATCATCTCCTGAAGAGACTGCTGAGAGGCAGAACTACAGAAGAACTCTGTCAAGGGCAACTATCACCATAGAAATATCTGCAACAACCATTTTTATGTCACGTCCTAAGAGGAGAGTCTATCTATTCTCAATAAATAATACACTGAGACTGCTTGTTTTCTTTTGCTTTTCAAATTTTTTTTTAGAACCTACTCTGGTTTCCTCCCACATTTCAAAGACATACTGATAGGGAGTTTAGATTGTGAGCCCACATACTAGAAATAGGAGGAAACCAATATGGCTAAATAGAGCTGTAAGGGGCGCAATAAGTGACAAAAAGAAAGCATTTAGAGAATTAAAGGAAGTAGGTAGTGATGCATTAAATAAATACAGAACATTAAATAAATTCTGTAAAAAGCAAATCAAGGCAGTAAAAATTGAGACAGAGAGACTCATTGCCAGAGAGAGTAAAAATAATCCCAAAATATTCTTTAACTACATAAACAGTAAGAAACAAACAAATGATAGTGTTGGCCCCCTTAAAAATAGTCTGGGTGAAATGGTGAATGAGGATGAGGAAAAAGCCAATATGCTAAATGACTTTTTTTTTCATAAGTATTTACACAAGAAAATCCCATGGCAGACAATATGATCAGTGATAGCAAAAATTCCCCATTAAATGTCACCTGCTTAACCCAGCAGGAAGTACGGCGGTGTCTAAAAATCACTAAAATTGACAAATCTCCGGGCCCGGATGGGATACACCCCCGAGTACTGCAGGAATTGATAGAGCATTATTTTTAATCTTTAAAGACTCCATAGTAACAGGGTCTGTACCACAGGACTGGCGTATAGCAAATGTGGTGCCAATATTCAAAAAGGGGACAAAAACTGAACTCGGAAATTATAGGCCAGTAAGCTTAACCTCTACTGTGGGTAAAATCCTGGAGGGCATTCTAAGGGATGCTATACTGGAGTATCTGAAGAGGAATAACCTCATGACCCAGTATCAGCATGGGTTTACTAGGGACCATTCCTGTCAGACTAATCTGATCAATTTCTATGAAGAGGTAAGTTCCGGACTGGACCAAGGGAACCCAGTGGACATAGTGTATATGGACTTTTCAAAAGCTTTTGATACGGTGCCACACAAAAGGTTGATACATAAAATGAGAATAATGGGGATAGGGGAAAATATGTGTAAGTGGGTTAAGAGCTGGCTCAGGGATAGGAAACAAAGGGTGGTTATTAATGGAGCACACTCGGGCTGGATCACAGTTAGCAGTGGGGTACCACAGGGGTCAGTATTGGGCCCTCTTCTTTTTAACAGAATTTCAATATTTGCAGATGACACTAAACTCTGCAGGGTAATCAATACAGAGGAGGACAATTTTATATTACAGGATGATTTATGTAAACTAGAAGCTTGGGCTGATAAATGGCAAATGAGCTTTAATGGGGATAAATGTAAGGTCATGCACTTGGGTAGAAGTAATAAGGTGTATAACTATGTGCTTAATTCTAAAACTCTGGGCAAAACCATCAATGAAAAAGACCTGGGTGTATGGGTGGATGACAAACTCACATTTAGTGGCCAGTGTCAGGCAGCTGCTACAAAGGCAAATAAAATAATGGGATGCACTAGATGAGGTCTAGATGCTCATGAGGAGAACATAATTTTACCTCTATACAAGTCACTAGTTCGACCACACTTAGAATACTGTGCACAGTTCTGGTCTCCGGTGTATAAGAAAGACATAGCTGAACTGGAGCGGGTGCAGAGAAGAGCGACCAAGGTTATTAGAGGACTGGAGGGTCTGCAATACCAAGATAGGTTATTACATTTGGGGCTATTTAGTTTGGAAAAACGAAGGCTAAGGGGTGATCTTATTTTAATGTATAAATATATGAGGGGACAGTACAAAGACCATTCTGATGATCTTTTTAATCATAGACCTGAGACAGGGACAAGGGGGCATCCTCTACGTCTGGAGGAAAAAAGGTTTAAGCATAATAACAGACGCGGATTCTTTACTGTAAGAGCAGTGAGACTATGGAACTCTCTGCCGTATGATGTTGTAATGAGTGATTCATTACTTAAATTTAAGAGGGGACTGGATGCCTTTCTGGAAAAGTATAATGTAACAGGGTATATACACTAGATTCCTTGATAGGGCGTTGATCCAGGGAACTAGTCTGATTGCCGTATGTGGAGTCGGGAAGGAATTTTTTTCCCCAATGTGGAGCTTACTCTTTGCCACATGTTTTTTTTTGCCTTCCTCTGGATCAACATGTTAGGGCATGTTAGGTTAGGCTATGGGTTGAACTAGATGGACTTAAAGTCTTCCTTCAACCTTCATAACTATGTTACTATTGGGGACAGTGATGATAATGTGTCTAAATTGTAAAGCACTGCAGAATATGTTAGTGCTATATAAAAACAAAGATTATTATTATTATTATTCCCCTCACTATCACTGTCCTGCAAGTAGGGGTGTACATAGAGTTCACACAGCCCCATAGTAAAAGTTCTATTTGGGCCTCACAACACCTCTAACAATATACATATTGATATTTTTTTTTTACTGAGATGGAGAAATATATCCACGTTAGGATTCGGTTCTGCTGATCCCAACCATGTATATATTATAGTAAATTATATGTCTGAAATCTATACCATCTGGTATCTGATAAAGGATTATTCCCCAAATAACTCAAGTTATCCCCAATCACAATGATAAGAACCGGGCTCTGCAGCTCAGCCATGACTGGATTGGAGGGGTGCATGCTTGACTTCTACTCTATTAATTTTCTATGGATCTGACGGAAACAGCTGAGCGCAGCATTCAGCAGCTCTATAGAAGGAGAGCCGAGGCTGAACAGGCACAACTCTGCTCCATTCAGGATGAGTCTGCAGACCTCTGTTCTCGGAATCTTGGGGGAAGGCAGTGGTTGGACTTGATTATTTGGTGAATAACCCTTTAAAAAGCCAGGTTGAGTTTCCTATTCTTACAATTACAGTATCATTCATGAACCAAAACCAAATATGCTCACACAAACATACAGTTGTGCTCAAAAGTTTACATACCCCGGCAGAATTTTTGCTTCCTTGGCCTTTTTTCAGAGAACATGAATGATAACACCAAAACATTTTCTCCACTCATGGTTGGTGGTTGGGTGAAGCCATTTATTGTCAAACTACTGTGTTTTCTCTTTTTAAATTATAATGACAACCCAAAACATCCAAATGACCCTGATCAAAAGTTCACATACCCTGGTGATTTTGGCCTGATAACATGCACAGAAGTTGACACAAATGGGTTTGAATGGCTACTAAAGGTAACATCCTCACATGTGACATGTTTGCTTGTAATCAGTGTGTGTGCATAAAAGCTGAGTGAGTTTCTGGGATCCAACAAAACGTTTGTCCACAACTGCCAGGAAAATTGTTTGGAATGCAAAGAGAAACCTACAAATAACATCAGCTGATATATTGGACTCTTTGAGGCCCTTGAAGAAAAATGGGCTGCATCGTCGAGATGCCAGAAGAAAACCTGTCATGGTTCTCAATGGCAAGAGACCGTAGTAAAGCATACAAAAGGACTAGCTCTTGGAAGATGGGAACTCGAGCTGACTGTGAGCTAAACCTATCGCACAACTAACAGTGGCCGGGTAGCGTGCCTACGTTTTATCCCTAGACGCCCAGCGCCAGCCGGAGGACTGCCTGACCCTAGCAGAGGAAAATACAGACCTGGCTTACCTCTAGAGAAATTTTCCCCAAAAGGCAGACAGTAGCCCCCACATATATTGTCGGTGATTTTAGAGGAAATTGACATACGAAGTATGAAGATAGGTTTAGCAAATTGAGGTCCGCTTACTAGATAGTAGGAAGACAGAAAAGGGAACTTCACAGTCAGCTGAAAACCCTTTTCAAAACACCATCCTGAAATTACTTTAAGACTCTAATATCAACTCATGACACCAGAGTGGCAATTTCAGCTCACAAGAGCTTCCAGCCTCAGAAAGATTCAAACACAGAGAACTGGAACAAAAATGCAAAACAAACTTAGGACTACAAGTCCAACTTAGCTGATACTAGTCTAGGAGCAGGAACATGCAACAGAAAGGCTTCTGGTAACATTGTTGGCCGGCATAGAAATGACTGAGGAGCAAGGTTAAATAGAAAACTCCCACATCCTGATGGAAACAGGTGAACAGAGGAGATGAAGCACACAAGTTCAGTACCACCAGTGACCACCGGGGGAGCCCAGAAACCCAATTCACAACAGTACCCCCCCCTCAAGGAGGGGGCACCGAACCCTCACCAGAACCACCAGGGCGATCAGGATGAGCCCTATGAAAGGCACGGACCAAATCGGAGGCATGAACATCAGAGGCTGTCACCCAAGAATTATCCTCCTGACCGTAGCCCTTCCACTTGACCAGATACTGAAGTCTCCGTCTGGAAACACGGGAGTCCAAGATCTTCTCGACAACGTACTCCAACTCACCCTCAACCAACACCGGAGCAGGAGGCTCAACGGAAGGCATAACCGGTACCTCATACCTGCACAACAATGACCGATGGAAGACATTATGAATAGAAAAAGATGCAGGGAGGTCCAAACGAAAGGACACAGGGTTAAGAATCTCCAATATCTTGTACGGGCCGATGAACCGAGGCTTAAACTTAGGAGAAGAAACCTTCATAGGGACAAAATGAGAAGACAACCACACCAAGTCCCCAACACAAAGACGAGGACCAACACGACGACGGCGGTTGGCAAACTGCTGAGTCTTCTCCTGGGACAACTTCAAATTGTCCACCACATGCCCCCAAATCTGATGCAACCTCTCCACCACAGCATCCACTCCAGGACAATCCGAAGACTCCACCTGACCGGAAGAGAAACGAGGATGAAACCCCGAATTACAGAAGAAAGGAGAAACCAAGGTGGCAGAACTAGCCCGATTATTGAGGGCAAACTCCGCCAAGGGCAAAAAGGCAACCCAATCATCCTGATCCGCAGACACAAAACACCTCAAATAAGTCTCCAAGGTCTGATTAGTTCGCTCGGTCTGGCCATTAGTCTGAGGATGGAAAGCAGACGAAAAAGACAAATCAATGCCCATCCTAGCACAGAATGCTCGCCAAAATCTAGACACGAATTGAGTTCCCCTGTCAGAAACGATATTCTCCGGAATACCATGCAAGCGAACCACATTTTGAAAAAACAGAGGAACCAGCTCGGATGAGGAAGGCAATTTAGGCAAGGGGACCAAATGGACCATCTTAGAGAAACGGTCACACACCACCCAGATGACAGACATCTTCTGAGAAACAGGGAGATCAGAAATAAAATCCATGGAGATGTGAGTCCAAGGCCTCTTCGGAATAGGCAAAGATAACAACAATCCACTAGCCCGAGAACAACAAGGCTTGGCCCGAGCACAAACATCACAAGACTGCACAAAACCTCGCACATCTCGTGACAGGGAAGGCCACCAGAAGGACCTAGCCACCAAATCCCTGGTACCAAAGATTCCAGGATGACCAGCTAACGCAGAAGAATGGACCTCCGAGATGACTCTACTGGTCCAATCATCCGGAACAAACAGTCTACCAGGCGGGCAACGATCAGGTCTATCCGCCTGAAACTCCTGCAAGACCTGTCGCAAGTCTGGGGAAACAGCAGATAATATCACCCCATCCTTAAGGATACCTGTAGGTTCAGAATTACCAGGGGAATCAGGCTCAAAACTCCTAGAAAGGGCATCCGCCTTCACATTTTTAGAACCCGGTAGGTAAGAAACCACAAAATTAAACCGAGAGAAAAATAACGACCAGCGCGCCTGTCTAGGATTCAGGCGCCTGGCAGACTCAAGATAAATCAAATTCTTGTGGTCGGTCAATACCACCACCTGATGTCTAGCCCCCTCAAGCCAATGACGCCACTCCTCAAAAGCCCACTTCATAGCCAAGAGCTCCCGATTACCAATATCATAATTTCGCTCAGTGGGCGAAAATTTACGAGAAAAGAACGCGCAAGGTCTCATCACGGAGCAGTCGGAACTTTTCTGCGACAAAACCGCCCCAGCTCCGATTTCTGAAGCGTCGACCTCAACCTGAAAAGGAAGAGTAACATCAGGCTGACGCGATACAGGGGCGGAAGAAAAGCGGCGTTTAAGCTCCCGAAAGGCCTCCACAGCAGCAGGGGACCAATCCGCAACATCAGCACCCTTCTTAGTCAAATCAGTCAACGGCTTAGCAACATCAGAAAAACCAGTTATAAATCGACGATAAAAATTAGCAAAGCCCAAAAACTTCTGAAGGCTCTTAAGAGAAGAGGGTTGCGTCCAATCACAAATAGCCTGAACCTTGACAGGGTCCATCTCAATGGAAGAGGGGGAAAAAATGTACCCCAAAAACGAAATCTTTTGAACCCCAAAAAAAACACTTAGAACCCTTTACACACAAGGAATTAGAGCGCAAAACCTGAAAAACCCTCCTGACCTGTTGGACATGAGAGTCCCAGTCATCCGAAAAAATCACAATATCATCCAGATACACAATCATAAATTTATCCAAATATTCACGGAAAATGTCATGCATAAAAGACTGAAAGACTGAAGGGGCATTTGAAAGACCAAAAGGCATTACTAAATACTCAAAATGGCCCTCAGGCGTATTAAATGCGGTTTTCCACTCATCCCCCTGCTTAATTCGCACTAAATTATACGCCCCACGAAGATCAATCTTAGAGAACCACTTGGCCCCCTTTATTCGAGCAAACAAATCAGTAAGCAGTGGCAAAGGATACTGATATTTAACCGTGATTTTATTCAAAAGCCGATAATCAATACACGGCCTCAAAGAGCCATCTTTTTTAGATACAAAGAAAAAACCGGCTCCTAAGGGAGATGACGAAGGACGAATATGTCCCTTGTCCAAGGACTCCTTAATATATTCCCGCATAGCCGCATGTTCAGGCACAGATAGATTAAATAAACGACCCTTTGGAAACTTACTGCCCGGAATCAGATCTATAGTACAATCGCAATCTCTGTGCGGAGGTAGTGAACCAAGTTTAGGCTCCTCAAAAACGTCACGATAATCAGATAAAAATTCCGGAATCTCAGAGGGAATAGATGACGAAATGGAAACCAAAGGTACGTCCCCATGAGTCCCCTGACATCCCCAGCTTAACACAGACATTGCTTTCCAGTCGAGAACTGGGTTATGAGATTGCAGCCATGGCAATCCAAGCACCAACACATCATGTAGATTATACAACACAAGGAAGCGAATAATCTCCTGGTGACCCGGATTAATACGCATAGTTACTTGTGTCCAGTATTGTGGTTTATTACTAGCCAATGGCGTGGAGTCAATACCCTTCAGAGGTATAGGAACTTCCAGAGACTCTAAATTAAACCCACAGCGTTTGGCAAAGGACCAATCCATAAGACTCAAAGCGGCGCCAGAGTCGACATAGGCGTCCGCGGTAATAGACGATAAAGAGCAAATCAGGGTCACAGACAGAATAAACTTAGACTGTAAAGTGCCAATTGAAATAGACTTATCAACCTTCTTAGTACGTTTAGAGCATGCTGATATAACATGAGTTGAATCACCACAATAGAAGCATAACCCATTTTTTCGCCTAAAATTCTGTCGTTCGCTTCTGGACAGAATTCTATCACATTGCATAATCTCTGGCGCCTTCTCAGTAGACACCGCCAAATGGTGCACAGGTTTGCGCTCCCGCAAACGCCGATCAATCTGAATGGCCATTGTCATGGACTCATTCAGACCTGTAGGCACAGGGAACCCCACCATAACATCTTTAATGGCATCAGAGAGACCCTCTCTGAAATTCGCCGCCAGGGCGCACTCATTCCACTGAGTAAGCACAGACCACTTACGAAATTTTTGGCAGTATATTTCAGCCTCATCTTGCCCCTGAGACAGGGCCATCAAGGCTTTTTCAGCCTGAATCTCTAAATGAGGTTCCTCATAAAGCAACCCCAATGCCAGGAAAAACGCATCCACATTGAGCAACGCAGGATCCCCTGGTGCCAAAGCAAATGCCCAATCCTGAGGGTCGCCCCGGAGCAAGGAAATTACAATCCTGACCTGCTGTGCAGGATCTCCAGCGGAGCGAGATCTCAGAGACAAAAATAATTTACAATTATGTTTGAAATTCTGGAAGCGAGATCTATCCCCGGAGAAAAATTCAGGTAAAGGAATTCTAGGTTCAGATATAGGAGCATGAATTACAAAATCCTGTAAACTTTGAACCTTCATAGCGAGATTATTCAAACCTGTAGCTAAACTCTGCTGATCCATTTTTATCAGGTAAAATCAGAACCATTCAAGGATTAGAAGGAGAGAGAGACGAAGGCTGCAGTAAGCAGAGATGCAAGAAATCAACTAATGAGCAAACTCAGGAAAAAAAAAAAAAAAAAAATTCTCTGCAGACTTCTTTTCTCTCCTTTCTTCTGCCAATTATTTTAACTCTTGGCCGGCCAAACTGTCATGGTTCTCAATGGCAAGAGACCGTAGTAAAGCATACAAAAGGACTAGCTCTTGGAAGATGGGAACTCGAGCTGACTGTGAGCTAAACCTATCGCACAACTAACAGTGGCCGGGTAGCGTGCCTACGTTTTATCCCTAGACCCCCAGCGCCAGCCGGAGGACTGCCTGACCCTAGCAGAGGAAAATACAGACCTGGCTTACCTCTAGAGAAATTTTCCCCAAAAGGCAGACAGTAGCCCCCACATATATTGTCGGTGATTTTAGAGGAAATTGACATACGAAGTATGAAGATAGGTTTAGCAAATTGAGGTCCGCTTACTAGATAGTAGGAAGACAGAAAAGGGAACTTCACAGTCAGCTGAAAACCCTTTTCAAAACACCATCCTGAAATTACTTTAAGACTCTAATATCAACTCATGACACTAGAGTGGCAATTTCAGCTCACAAGAGCTTCCAGCCTCAGAAAGATTCAAACACAGAGAACTGGAACAAAAATGCAAAACAAACTTAGGACTACAAGTCCAACTTAGCTGATAGTAGTCTAGGAGCAGGAACATGCAACAGAAAGGCTTCTGGTAACATTGTTGGCCGGCATAGAAATGACTGAGGAGCAAGGTTAAATAGAAAACTCCCACATCCTGATGGAAACAGGTGAACAGAGGAGATGAAGCACACAAGTTCAGTACCACCAGTGACCACCGGGGGAGCCCAGAAACCCAATTCACAACAAAAACCATTACTGCACAAATGCCACAAAGTATCCCACCTACAATACAGAAAACAGCAAAGAGACAAGTCTCAAAACTTCTGGAACAAGGTAATTTGGAGTGATGAGACCAAAATTGATCTTTTTGTCCACAACCATGTTGTCAAACCAGGTCAACAAGGCCTATGATGAAAGGAACACCATTCCTACTGTAAAGCACGGAGGTGGATCGTGATGTTTTGAGGATGTGTGAGCTACAAAGGCACAGGACACTTGGTCAAAGTTGAAGGAAAGATGAATGTAGCACGTTATCAGCAAATACTGGACCCAAATTTGCAATCATCAGCCCAGAAGCTGCGCATGGGATGTACTTGGACGTTCCAACATGACAACGATCCAAAACACAAGGCCAAGTCGGCCTGCCATTGGCTACAGCAGAACAAAGTGAAGGTTCTGGAGTGGCCATCTCAGTCTCCTGACCTCAATATCATTGAACCACTCTGGGGAGATCTCAAGCACGCAGTTCATTTTAGACAGCCCAGGAATTTACAGGAGCTGGAGGCTTTTTGCCAAGAAGAGTGGGCAGCTTTACCATCTGAGAAAATAAAGAATATTCTGCCAGGGTATGTAAACATTTGAGCACAACTGTACATACACATAAATATACACTCATATACACATAGATACACACACACATAGACACATATATACATACATAGAGATTCATAAACACACATGCATACATACACACACATATACCACACACATACAGATGCACACATACACACACATGCATAAACATACATACACACACATAAACACATACATACACACACACGTGTGGCATCCCAGAGTCCGGTTGCCACGGTGACATTGCCTCCCTCTGTAGGGTGATGTCATGCCTGGAAGCAGGAAGAGGTCCCCATGCCAGGTGATACACAGTGCATCACAATTCCTGCTCCAGGCCAGAGGGAAGAGCACTAGATCAGACTTCTGGTGAGCTGCTCTTTCTGGTCGAGAGGAGGAGTCAGTGGAGTCTGTTAGGAGTTAGCCGAAGGAGAGAGGGGCGGAGACAAGTTCTCTGGGGAATTGCAGCTGCGTCAGAGCTGACCCTGGAGCAGAGAGCTGACAAGAAGGACTCCAGAGTCCTTGGCTGTGCGAGTGCTTTATGCCCCGACAGCCGAATCTAGAGAGCAGGGGACTGCAAGCTCCCTGGCCACACCGAACACCCGGAGGCACTGCAGCAGACCAGGAGCCCAGGGCTGCCAGTGAACAGGCAGTGCCCGTAATAGGTTTGCACTGTCTGCCATACAGGTCAGAGCCAACACGCAGGAGAGGGCTGCAGCTTAGCAACAGGCAGCAGGGACCTGAAAAGAGAGCACAGCAGGAAGGCCTCCAACCCCACCTGGAAAGGTGGGCCCCCTGAATGCTTCCAGGCTAGCTGGACTCCTTATGTCATCCATAGCTGGTACCCCGGATTGCATTATCATCTACTAAGAAGTAAAAAGTAAAAAAAGTTGCACTTTTTTGTGTCCCTTGCTTATTTTCTGCACCCCAACGTTCACCACCACCTGAACCGCCTGTTATATCTGCCCTGGGGCCCCGCTCTACCCGTGGGGAGCTGTACCATCTTTGCTGTGTCACCATCGGCCCCAGTGGACCTGAACCGCAGCGTCGGCCATCCCTTGCCGAACACCATGGGTGGCGTCACGAATCAATCCCATATCATTTCCCCCCCTTCATTTTTATTGCACGCCCAGGGCCATGGAGTCGGGTCACGGCCCCATGACTTCCCCAAAGAATTGTCCGACCCGGTTCCGAGTACCCCACGGCCCTGGTGGGCGTCGCACATGCATAAACACACATACACAGACATAAACACATACATACACACACATGTATAAACAAACACACACAAGTACAGATAGAGTTTTGTAAAGCCCTTCAATACATACCACAATTCATGAGGCACAGATTTTGCAGAGAAATTTAGGTATAGTACAATGCCAAAGATTTAACTTACTTCTCACATTACGAGTGATATCTGTCTATTGTAAATTCTGCAATACCATACAGCAGTGGGGATTCAGGTGATCGAGGGTCCACAGGTTTCAGCAGAGGTGTATTAGAGGGTTTCTGGCACCCGGGGCAAGAATTCAGTTTGGCGCCCCCCCAGAACGTATGCGATATTCACACTCAGTCATGTGCCCACGAGCTCCTCTCCCTAATGCTCTCATTGTTCAGTGAAAAACTGAGAGAAGCAGAAGAGAAGCTCGTTGGCACAGGACCTTAAGTGTGAAAGTCGCAAGTGAGTGAAGTGTCCATGTGACAACTGGAACCTGCAGAGCTGAATCCTGACATTGCAGCTTCTGAATTCTCACAACGCATGCACTGCACACGTTTAGAATTCTCCCTGGCCAGTGGACAGTCATGTCAGCACAAGCATGTGATTTGTATACCTCTGGCCACATTCCGACTAGACGTGCCCGGCCTCGCTCAGTTCATTTTCATTGACTGAGGCCACATATGTCTAGTCAGCACGTGACCGCATGTATGTAAATCACCAGCACGAGAGAATCCTGACAGCGTGCAGTGCGCACTGTGAGAACTCAGAAGTCTTCAGTCACAAAGAATGACTGCAGACTCATTACAGACACCGCGTCTGACAGCAGCACATCACGCCTGATCCTCCACAGCATTCTATCCAGTACAGCGTTCTGCCAAGACGCTGCAGGTACAAGTGCCCTGAGACAATATTGTCTCTTATGCCCGAGCTTCAGTTTAGTACGTAACTGATGAAGGTCCGCTTGAGGGACCGAAACGTTTTTGGGTACTACAATAAAATTTGCACATAAGCATCAGTTGAGTGCTAGGTTTTTTCTTTATTTATGCAGACTCATTACAAACCTGGACATTTCCTTTAATGTTCCTAACATAAATAAAAACATGAGAGTTAGTTAGTATCACAAATAACATTTACATCCAGGTACTTTACAGATGACGTCGTCTCTGGAGCCGATCTCCTTTTCTTCATCTTGTCCAGACCCCATGATGAGTTTTCTCATCCACAGCCGTCTCTGCAGACTTTCATCTTCTCCGCTCTTTTGCAGAAAGTCTCCACATGATGCCCTTAAAGATACAAGTGTCATTATAATGCTCCTGAATAAAAAATTGCCCCTCATTATATTGTCTGCATAAAATATGACCCCCACACTGTCCCTCTTATGGTACATGCTCTTTACTCTGACCTCTGTCATGGATCCCAATGGCTGGGGATCGCACTGGACAAGCAAAATAACATAAATAACGGACGAGCTCTAGGGTGATGGAACCTGGGCTGACCGCTGCCCTACTCCTGACAAACACAACTAGAAATAGCCAGGGAGCGTGCCTACGTTGATTCTAGACGCCACGCGCCAGCCTAAGAGGTAATATAGCGCCCCCACCGCCGCAGGGCCGAGGGGTACCCGTTACCGGGCCTACAAGTCTCTGCTTCTGGGGGTTGTCACGGCGGCTAGGCCCCGGTCCGTGACCCTGCCGTGGGGCGCACAGTAAATAATAGGTGTGGATGTTGGTGGTGCAGTTGTGGGGTGCAGGTCGCGGTAAATAACGAGGACACCAGGTTGCAGTCTCTTTACCTCTTTACTGGAGATCTCTGAGTCCTCAGTCCAGAATATGGTTCACCAGGCTGCGCAAGTCCGGCCGGTCCAATGGCACCTTCAGAGTTCACTTCACAGGTGGAAATCGGTGCCTTCCTTCTTAGCGCTATGTGTTGTAGTCCTTCCCTGCTATGCTTACGGAAAGTACCCCACAACCGTTGTGTCTGTTTCTTAAGTTCCCTCACAACTCGATTAAATGATGTTCTTCTAATCTTCCGTCCCTTCCTGATGTTACAGTTAGAACGGCACCCGTTTGTCGGATAGGCCTGGAGTTCTTCCGGGACCCTAGAGACGCCCCTCTCCCGCAATTGCCTCCCAAGACTTCATAGGTGATATGTGTTAGACAGCCCGCCTTAAACTGACTGTCCTGCCGCTGTTTAGAGTATTGCTTGAAGCTGGTTATTGTAATACTCCCTCGGCGTTCCGGCCACCGGTAGTGCGCCTCAGTAGGATGTTGCTCCGGTCTTACAGCACGACCCCTACTGGTATTCTCCTATTGCTTGATCTCGTTTCTCACTCAGCACAATCTATCTCGCTTCTAGTCCTTTCTTGGGTCCCGCCGCTTCCCGGAGCTGGCGCGGACCCGTTACGTTCTTTTCAATGCCAAGCCTCTGTCAGGATCCCACCCCTGACAGAGACCCTACTGTCTCTTCCTCCACAACACCCTCTGCCACTAGGTGTTGCTTCGTCCAATCCAGTCAGCTTTCTGATCTAACTTCCTGCCTGACCCCCAGTTTACCCACTATGGTGGGGAGTGGCCTAATGAATAGCACCCTTAGCTCCCCCCGGAGGCCCAGCTGTGAAATGTCTTGGTGACTGTGATACCTGATCAGATGAACTCCTTCAGTGCCATCGGACGCACCGTAGCTCCCCATAGTGGCGGAGCCACAGTACTGCAACGACCAGGACTCTGGGGCGCTGCACTCCCCCTGATTAAACACAGTACTCCGGGACTGGGAAGAAAACAACAATACAAGTTAGCAAAAAGACATACAGTTTTGTTGAGTGCAATAACAATAAGCATATTTGAACAGAGCTTCCCTTTATGGGAGGTGAGGACACTTGAACGTTACAAACATGGTTAACATTATAAATTACAGGTTATAAATAACTCCTGTTACCCAACCGGGTATTCTACTAAGTGCAAAATTGTTGAACAATAATTTAACTTTGCCTTTAAGGACATACACTCTTTATCCACTAAAGACCTTCCTTTCATCACATTATAAGGTATTTCAACTTTTTCATTCTCCTTCTTTAAATCTGCAGGACCGCCTGTCCTATCGGCACCAGACCTACTGCCTCTCCTTTCAGTTACAGGACCGCCCCGTTCAGCCAGGGCCTACTGCCTTTTCAACTACTATACACAGTATAGAACATAACATTACTTTCAGTTTTAGAGCACTGAGCCATCTCTTCTTGACTCCTATGAGAACTCAGGGTTTACCTTCTATCCCCATTAACTATCCATCAGCATTATCAAAAACATTTTCTATCGAACATTAGCCTTCTCATTATCTTTCTGTCTACTATGCATGCTGGACACCACGTCTATCTCTACGGGTCCACTGCATCCTTCTTCTATCTTTCACCTTTTTCTTCTCAGAGCACATTATCAATATTTCTTCACATTTAACCAGTTAAACACATATAACTTTTCTCATATAAACATTATCATCATTTCCTTTGGTCAAGACATTATTGCTACTCATCTTAAGCAATATTACTATCGAAGCATGACAAATGAACATCCCCTTTAAGAGAGGACCAAGTCTCTGTGAGGTAGCGTATCTTCGCAAAGAGTCCTCCTTAAAGTAAAACCAGTAGGGAGCGCCTTTAATAAGGTGCAAACTATTTACAAGAAGTTCGGATCATGCACTGTTCAGGATTTCAGCAGTTCTAAAACTTGTGCAAAAACTTTAGAAAGACAAACAAAACAAAACACTAGGGATCCCGGGTCAACAAAAGGATCCCTTTAAAAGTTTACCCTGGACGGGTTTAGCAGAACACAGGAAAACAGCAACTATTTACAGATTCATGGTATCGAGGTTTATTCTCTTGGTAGGTTGCCAGACATCAGCTGATGGTGGACATCTCCCGACCGTGCAGGCTTCAGTCCTTGGTCCACGGCTGATGCGGCGGTAGTCTGTTCCCTCTCCTTCCAGTCCCTCCATTGTAGGATCAAGTACCGCTTGTATTGTTCCCAATTCAGCACGGCAATGGTGTGACCTTCTCGCCGGACTCCATCCAGCCCAATCCAGGGGGCCTCCCACCGGAGGATGACTCCCTCCGGGCTCACATCTACGAACTCCCCCGTCTGGGTTGGTGGCAGAGGTATCAGCCTCCCCATTGCACCGGGGGATAATACCCCTAGCCCCGCCAAGAGGAAACGGTTATTGCGAAGGCGAGGATCGATCGCAGGATCGGGATCGGTCGGGGGAGCAAGGGCGCTTTCTATACCTGCGTCTGATGTGATTCCACCGATGTCGATCTGTTTCATTAACGAGGACGCTGGAGTCGACTGCAACCCGGACCGCAGCCCCTCCTCGGTAGCCTCCGGATACGGCTCCGCTCCCCATAGCTCCTCCTCGGCTAGTTCCGAAGTCAGGATAGGTCGGCTCAGCTCCGCTACCGGCTCCGAGGAACTCAGGTCCTCCCGCTGCGGTGGACGCGGGTCCTCCTCTGATGGGTGAGGACAAGCCGGGATCACCTCGCCATTGTTCGAGCCCCTGCTGTTCATCGTCGCTGTCCGGCATTCGGCGGCAATGCATGCATCTAACTCTGCCATCTCTCCAAGGTCGAGGTCCTCCTTCACCTCGTTCCCGCCATCGCAAGTCAGGGGGCGGTTCTCTGCTTTGAGGCAGGTCATCGCTTTGCAACAAGAGGCGCAGGGGGCGATCACCGTTTCTGGCGCCACTTTGGTAGTCTCCTCCCATGGCACGCCCTCCTGCTTCTCTGGCGTAGCAATGGCGGCGGTTTTTTGGCGGGAACTTTTGGCGGTAAATGGCGCAGCACAGTCTTTGCAATAAAGTACAGTCCAAGCACAACAAATCACAGTTCCTAGGCACACATGACCTGATTCTTCAGGCTTTAGTAGATCCTGTTCGTGACGCCAAGTTGTAGCGCCCCCACCGCCGCAGGGCCGAGGGGTACCCGTTACCGAGCCTACGAGTCTCTGCTTCTGGGGGTTGTCACGGCGGCTAGGCCCCGGTCCGTGACCCTGCCGTGGGGCGCACAGTAAATAATAGGTGTGGATGTTGGTGGTGCAGTTGTGGGGTGCAGGTCGCGGTAAATAACGAGGACACCAGGTTGCAGTCTCTTTACCTCTTTACTGGAGATCTCTGAGTCCTCAGTCCAGAATATGGTTCACCAGGCTGCGCAAGTCCGGCCGGTCCAATGGCACCTTCAGAGTTCACTTCACAGGTGGAAATCGGTGCCTTCCTTCTTAGCGCTATGTGTTGTAGTCCTTCCCTGCTATGCTTACGGAAAGTACCCCACAACCGTTGTGTCTGTTTCTTAAGTTCCCTCACAACTCGATTAAATGATGTTCTTCTAATCTTCCGTCCCTTCCTGATGTTACAGTTAGAACAGCACCCGTTTGTCGGATAGGCCTGGAGTTCTTCCGGGACCCTAGAGACGCCCCTCTCCCGCAATTGCCTCCCAAGACTTCATAGGTGATATGTGTTAGACAGCCCGCCTTAAACTGACTGTCCTGCCGCTGTTTAGAGTATTGCTTGAAGCTGGTTATTGTAATACTCCCTCGGCGTTCCGGCCACCGGTAGTGCGCCTCAGTAGGATGTTGCTCCGGTCTTACAGCACGACCCCCTACTGGTATTCTCCTATTGCTTGATCTCGTTTCTCACTCAGCACAATCTATCTCGCTTCTAGTCCTTTCTTGGGTCCCGCCGCTTCCCGGAGCTGGCGCGGACCCGTTACGTTCTTTTCAATGCCAAGCCTCTGTCAGGATCCCACCCCTGACAGAGACCCTACTGTCTCTTCCTCCACAACACCCTCTGCCACTAGGTGTTGCTTCGTCCAATCCAGTCAGCTTTCTGATCTAACTTCCTGCCTGACCCCCAGTTTACCCACTATGGTGGGGAGTGGCCTAATGAATAGCACCCTTAGCTCCCCCCGGAGGCCCAGCTGTGAAATGTCTTGGTGACTGTGATACCTGATCAGATGAACTCCTTCAGTGCCATCGGACGCACCGTAGCTCCCCATAGTGGCGGAGCCACAGTACTGCAACGACCAGGACTCTGGGGCGCTGCACTAACTAGCACTGCTGAGGAAATAAAGACCTAGCTTGCCTCCAGAGGAATGAACCCCAAAAGGTATAGTTGCCCCCCACATGTATTGACGGTGAAATGAGAGGAAGGCACGCACATAGAGATGAAAATAGATTTAGCAAAATGAGGCCCGCTATAACTAGAAAGCAGAATGATACAAAAGGGGTCTGAGCGGTCAGCAAAAAACCCTAATCAAAAACCATCCTGAGATTACAAGAACCCATGTGCCAACTCATGGCACATGGGGAGAACCTCAGCCCACTAGAGCTACCAGCTAGCATAGAGTCATAATTAGCAAGCTGGACAAAAAAAACAAACAACTGAAAAACAAAACTTAGCTTATCCTGAGAGATCTGGGAGCAGGTAGTCAGGAACCAAACTGAGCACATCTGAGTACATTGATAGCCGGCAAGGGAATGACAGGAAAGCCAGGTTAAATAGGAAACACCCAGCCTCTGATGGACAGGTGGAAACCAGAGACCGCAACCCACCAAAGTCACCCAGTACCAGCCGTAACCACCAGAGGGAGCCCAAAAACAGAATCCACAACAGTACCCCCCCCTTGAGGAGGGGTCACCGAACCCTCACGAGAACCCCCAGGGCGATCAGGATGAGCTCTATGGAAGGCGCGGACCAAATCAGTCGCATGAACATCAGAGGCGACCACCCAGGAATTATCCTCCTGACCATAACCCTTCCACTTAACCAAATACTGGAGTTTACGTCTGGAAACACGAGAATCCAAGATCTTCTCAACAACATACTCCAATTCTCCCTCCACCAGCACCGGAGCAGGAGGCTCAACCGAAGGAACAACGGGCACCTCATACCTCCGCAATAACGACCGATGGAACACATTATGAATAGCAAACGATGCTGGGAGATCCAAACGAAAAGACACAGGGTTAAGAATCTCCAAGATCCTATAAGGACCGATGAACCGAGGCTTGAACTTAGGAGAAGAGACCTTCATAGGGACAAAACGAGAAGACAACCACACCAAGTCCCCAACAAGAAGTCGGGGACCCACGCGGCGACGGCGATTAGCAAACTGCTGAGTCTTCTCCTGAGACAACTTCAAATTGTCCACCACCTGATTCCAAATCTGATGTAGCCTGTCCACCACCACGTCCACTCCAGGACAATCCGAAGGCTCCACCTGACCAGAGGAAAAATGAGGATGAAACCCCGAATTACAAAAGAAAGGAGAGACCAAAGTAGCAGAACTAGCCCGATTATTAAGGGCAAATTCGGCCAGTGGCAAAAAGGCAACCCAGTCATCTTGATCAGCAGAAACAAAACACCTTAAATAAGTTTCCAAGGTCTGATTAGTTCGCTCCATCTGGCCATTCGTCTGAGGATGGAATGCAGACGAGAAAGACAAATCAATGCCCATCTTAGCACAAAACATCCGCCAAAATCTAGACACAAACTGGGATCCCCTGTCAGAAACGATATTCTCCGGAATCCCATGCAAACGAACCACGTTCTGAAAAAACAAAGGGACCAACTCAGAGGAGGAAGGCAACTTAGGCAAGGGTACCAAATGAACCATCTTAGAAAAGCGGTCACACACAACCCAGATAACGGACATTTTCTGTGAGACAGGGAGATCTGAAATAAAATCCATGGAAATGTGCGTCCAAGGCCTCTTCGGGATAGGCAAGGATAACAACAACCCACTGGCCCGAGAACAGCAAGGCTTAGCCCGAGCACACACTTCACAAGACTGCACAAAGGTGCGCACATCCCTTGACAAGGAAGGCCACCAAAAAGACCTGGCCACCAAGTCTCTAGTACCAAATATTCCAGGATGACCAGCCAACACAGAAGAATGGACCTCGGAGATGACTCTACTGGTCCAATCATCCGGAACAAACAGTCTTTCTGGTGGACAACGATCAGGTTTATCCGCCTGAAACTCCTGCAATGCACGTCGCAAGTCTGGGGAGACGGCGGACAATATTACCCCATCCCTAAGGATACCAGTAGGCCCAGAGTCTCCAGGAGAGTCAGGCACAAAACTCCTGGAAAGAGCATCTGCCTTCACATTCTTTGAACCTGGCAGGTATGAAACCACAAAATTGAAACGAGAAAAAAACAACGACCAACGAGCCTGTCTAGGATTCAGACGCCTGGCAGACTCAAGGTAAATCCGATTTTTGTGATCAGTCAAGACCACCACACGATGTCTAGCACCCTCAAGCCAATGACGCCACTCCTCAAATGCCCATTTCATGGCCAAAAGCTCCCGATTACCCACATCATAATTGCGCTCGGCGGGCGAGAATTTTCTAGAAAAGAACGCACATGGCTTCATCACCGAGCCATTGGAACTTCTCTGTGACAAAACCGCCCCCGCTCCAATCTCGGAAGCATCAACCTCAACCTGAAAAGGAAGTGAAACATCTGGTTGACATAACACAGGAGCAGAAGAAAACCGGCGCTTAAGTTCCTGAAAGGCCTCCACAGCTGTAGGAGACCAATTAGCAACATCAGCACCCTTTTTAGTCAAATCAGTCAAAGGTTTAACAACACTGGAAAAATTAGTAATGAACCGACGATAAAAATTAGCAAAACCCAAGAACTTCTGAAGACTCTTAACAGATGTAGGTTGTGTCCAGTCACAAATCGCCTGAACCTTGACGGGATCCATCTCAATAGTAGAAGGAGAAAAAATGTACCCCAAAAAAGAAATTTTCTGGACTCCGAAGAGACATTTTGAGCCCTTCACAAACAGAGAATTGGCCCGCAGGACTTGAAACACCTTCCTGACCTGTAGGACATGAGACTCCCAGTCATCAGAAAACACCAAAATATCATCCAAATACACAATCATAAACTTATCCAGATATTCACGGAAAATATTGTGCATAAAGGACTGAAAGACTGAAGGAGCATTAGAAAGTCCAAAAGGCATTACCAAATACTCAAAATGGCCCTCAGGCGTATTAAATGCGGTTTTTCACTCATCACCCTGTTTTATCCGCACAAGATTATACGCACCGCGAAGATCTATCTTAGTGAACCACCTAGCCCCCTTAATGCGAGCAAACAAATCAGTCAATAATGGCAGTGGATACTGATATTTGACTGTAATCTTATTCAGAAGGCGATAATCTATACAAGGCCTCAGGGAACCATCTTTTTTTGCCACGAAAAAAAAACCTGCTCCCAAAGGGGACGAAGATGGACGAATATGTCCCTTTTCCAAGGACTCCTTAATATAATTCCGCATAGCAGTATGCTCTGGCACTGACAGATTAAATAAACGACCCTTAGGGAACTTACTGCCAGGAATTAATTCTATAGCACAGTCACAATCCCTATGAGAAGGGAGCGAATTGAGCTTAGGCTCCTCAAAAACATCCCGATAGTCAGACAAAAACGCAGGGACCTCAGAAGGAGTAGATGAAGCTATTGAAATCAGAGGTGCATCATCATGAACCCCCTGACATCCCCAGCTTAACACAGACATTGTTTTCCAATCCAGGACAGGATTATGAGTTTGTAACCATGGCAGACCAAGCACTAGTACATCATGTAAATTATACAGTACAAGGAAGCGAATCACCTCCTGATGAACGGGAGTCATGCGCATGGTCACTTGTGTCCAGTACTGCGGTTTATTCATAGCCAATGGTGTAGAGTCAATTCCCTTCAAAGGAATAGGAACTTCCAGAGGCTCCAGACTAAAACCGCAGCGTTTGGCAAATGACCAATCCATAAGACTCAGGGCAGCGCCCGAATCCACATAGGCATCGACGGAAATGGAAGACAGTGAACAAATCAGAGTTACAGACAAAATGAACTTAGACTGCAGAGTACTAATGGCAAAAGATTTATCAACCTTTTTTGTGCGTTTAGAGCATGCTGATATAACATGAGCTGAATCACCACAATAAAAACACAATCCATTTTTCCGCCTATAACTTTGCCGTTCACTTCTGGACTGAATTCTATCACATTGCATAGTCTCAGGTGCCTGTTCAGAAGACACCGCCAACTGGTGCACAGGTTTGCGCTCCCGTAAACGCCGATCAATCTGAATGGCCATAGCCATAGACTCATTCAGACCTGTAGGCGCAGGGAACCCCACCATAATATCCTTAATGGCCTCAGAAAGACCATCTCTGAAGTTTGCAGCCAGGGCGCACTCATTCCAGTGAGTAAGCACCGACCATTTCCGAAATTTTTGACAATATACTTCCGCTTCATCATGCCCCTGAGAGAGGGCTAATAAAGCCTTTTCAGCCTGAATCTCCAGGTTAGGTTCCTCATAGAGCAATCCCAGTGCCAGAAAAAACGCATCCACACTGAGCAATGCAGGATCCCCTGGTGCCAATGCAAATGCCCAATTCTGAGGGTCGCCCCGCAGGAAAGATATTACAATCTTAACCTGCTGAGCAGGGTCTCCAGAGGAGCGAGATTTCAAAGAAAGAAACAATTTGCAATTGTTCCTGAAATTCAGGAAGGTAGATCTATCTCCAGAAAAAAACTCTGGAATAGGAATTCTAGGTTCAGACATGGGAGTGTGAACAACAAAATCCTGTATGTTTTGAACTTTTGCAGCAAGATTACTCAGGCTGGAAGCCAAACTCTGGACATCCATGTTAAACAGCTAAGGTCAGAGCCATTCAAGGGTTAAGAGGAGGTAAGAAGCAGCTAGACATCAATTAAGGGCTAGGCAGCAAAACTCTGAGGGGAAAAAAAAAAAAAAAAAATTTCCCTTAAACACTTATTTTTCTCCTGCTTCAGCCCAAACAATTAACACTTTGTGGGCCGGCTATACTGTCATGGATCCCAATGGCTGGGGATCGCACTGGACAAGCAAAATAACATAAATAACGGACGAGCTCTAGGGTGATGGAACCTGGGCTGACCGCTGCCCTACTCCTGACAAACACAACTAGAAATAGCCAGGGAGCGTGCCTACGTTGATTCTAGACGCCACGCGCCAGCCTAAGAGCTAACTAGCACTGCAGAGGAAATAAAGACCTAGCTTGCCTCCAGAGGAATGAACCCCAAAAGGTATAGTTGCCCCCCACATGTATTGATGGTGAAATGAGAGGAAGGCACGCACATAGAGATGAAAATAGATTTAGCAAAATGAGGCCCGCTATAACTAGAAAGCAGAATGATACAAAAGGGGTCTGAGCGGTCAGCAAAAAACCCTAATCAAAAACCATCCTGAGATTACAAGAACCCATGTGCCAACTCATGGCACATGGGGAGAACCTCAGCCCACTAGAGCTACCAGCTAGCATAGAGTCATAATTAGCAAGCTGGACAAAAAAAACAAACAACTGAAAAACAAAACTTAGCTTATCCTGAGAGATCTGGGAGCAGGTAGTCAGGAACCAAACTGAGCACATCTGAGTACATTGATAGCCGGCAAGGGAATGACAGGAAAGCCAGGTTAAATAGGAAACACCCAGCCTCTGATGGACAGGTGGAAACCAGAGACCGCAACCCACCAAAGTCACCCAGTACCAGCCGTAACCACCAGAGGGAGCCCTAAAACAGAATCCACAACAGACCTCCCCTTTTCATACCGGCCCCCATTTTCACACTGTCCTCTCACACTGTGTCCCCCCTATAGGGCCCAGTATTTATACTGTACTCTCTCATCACACTCCCCCTCCTTGGTATACTATCCCCTCCTGGCTGTGCCCTTACACTGTCCCTCCATGCTATGCATGCACACATCCCAACACCCTCACTCCCCGTACTCTGTCCACATACGTTTTTCACATCGCTACTCATACTGTGTCTACATACATTCCCCCGTTTGCTCCCCAAACTGTCTGCACCCATCCCCCATACTGTTTCCTCATATATGCCCCCCATTCCCCGGTATTGTTTCCTCATACATGCCCCCCATCTCCCCCTTTGCTCTTTATTTTGTGTCCTCAAATCTCCCCCACGCATTAAATTCCCCATCCCCACTCCAAATATCACCCCACACATTAAATCCCCCATCCCCATGAGAAATCTCCCCCACACATTAAATCCCCCCATCCCCATGAGAAATCTCCCCCACACACATTCAATCCCCCATCTCCACTCCAATTCTCCCCACACACAATAAATCCCCCCATCTCCACTCATATGAAATATCCCCCATCTAATAATAAATCCCCCCATCCCCATTAAATCTCCCCCCCCACAATAAATCCCCCCATCTCCACTCACATTAAATCCCTTCCCCACAATAAATCCCCCCATTTCCACTCATATTAAATATCCCCCATCCAATAATATATCCCCCCATCCCCACTCACAGTAAATCCCCCCCTGCACCTTCGGTGTCTTCAGCTCCACTGGAGCACTTACCACCGCTCTGTGTCTCTGCCTCTGCTCTGCCGCGCGGGTGAGTGACGTCAGCAGCGTGATCACATGACCTGATCACGCTGCTGGCGTCACTCTGACCCGGCAGTCAGAGCTTCAATTGTACTCGCATCTCAGATGCAGTACAATTGAACACTGGGAGCCGGCGTGCCGCAGCTTCTCTGTGCCGGCTGTCAGCTTGACAGTCGGCACAGAGAACAGCTGACTCCCAGTGCGGGGGGCAGCAGAATGCAGCCACCGGGGGAGACACTGCTGACCGCCGCTTTAGGCGGCCCGACTGCGCCCCCCCCTGCCGGCTGCGCCCGGGGCACATGCCCCGGCTGCCCCCCCCAGATACGCCACTGGGTTTCAGTGTTTCATTTAAGTACAAAATCGTGAAGCACCACATTACATAGTACTGGAGAGAAACTCTCATATACTCTCCCTATACGCCTACCAGGCGTTAACAGTGTTGGATGGCTCCAAACAACACTTGTAGACAAAAAACGGAGCAGAAATATCCATAATACCATATTTTTATGTATAAAAGGTATAAATTTTATTGAATAACATATCCTAAACAACATCAATGTTAATACTGCAGTAAGTGTTGTAAGCACTCTGCACAAACAAGCAGTTACAGAAAAGAGACATGATGGTTTAAAAAACACCACAAGGGAAGGATAGTGTGTAATACACCTCCTATATGCCTATATCCCTGACAGCTATAGCCCATACGCAAACCTATACAGGGTCCCACCGGTATCCCCTTCACGTGAGTGACTATGCAGACATACAGAATATGCCATATATACTTTCAGGCTTACCCATATAGGATTGGCTGCAACGAGGTTCCCCCTCCTGGTGTGGCTCCCCTGGACGCGCGTTTCGCGTTTTCGCTTTTTCAGCAGGGTTAATTATGAGCCCGTCTCGTGCTGTTTAAATATTACCGCAACCGGAAGTAGTACCGGAATAGCGGCGCATGCGCGGTAGCGCCCGAGGCACGTCATCGCCGAGGCCGTCCCAGCAGGGCGGGTGTGAGGGGAAAAAACCTCCTCTAGACGTCATGTGACACCCGCCCTGCCCTTAGAGACGGACACAGCGAGAGACGCTCACTCCGGACGGTAACGGACATGCGCACACCGGCATACATTTAAAACCAAAATATTACAACTAGACTCCAGAGGAATAATAGGACCGTACATTCCCACCCTCCTCCATAGTGCAGAGCAAAGTGAAAGATCATATGCCTAAGCTATTATGAGCAGGGAAAATATCCTACAATCACATAACTCAGTCTGGTGAAACAGGACTAAAGTAAAAATATGCATAGATGTGCATCGTGCCAACATACACATAAAGTGACAGTGTGACACCAGGAGGGGGAACCTCGTTGCAGCCAATCCTATATGGGTAAGCCTGAAAGTATATATGGCATATTCTGTATGTCTGCATAGTCACTCACGTGAAGGGGATACCGGTGGGACCCTGTATAGGTTTGCGTATGGGCTATAGCTGTCAGGGATATAGGCATATAGGAGGTGTATTACACACTATCCTTCCCTTGTGGTGTTTTTTAAACCATCATGTCTCTTTTCTGTAACTGCTTGTTTGTGCAGAGTGCTTACAACACTTACTGCAGTATTAACATTGATGTTGTTTAGGATATGTTATTCAATAAAATTTATACCTTTTATACATAAAAATATGGTATTATGGATATTTCTGCTCCGTTTTTTGTCTTCAGTGTTTCATTACCTGTAGTATTAGACGTAAACGGTATATTGATAAATGTACCCTACTGGTAGAAGCTGTCCTCAGCAGTGTACCCTTTACAAAAGTCAATTTCCTCTTATATAGTCCTCCATATGGCATATATTGCTCCATACAGTATAATTTGCCTCATATAATGCTCCATACATAATGGGCCCCAGATAGTGATCCATACACAATGGGCCCCATATAATGCTCCATACAGAAATTGCCCTATATTGTGCTCCATACAAAATGTGCCCCATACAGAATGGACCCCATATAATGCTCCATACAGAATGTGCCCCATTGTGTGCTCCATACAGAATAATGGGCCCCATATATTGCTCCATACAGAATGGGTCCCTTATAATGTTCCATATAGAATGTGTCCAATATTGTGCTCCATACAAATTGGGCCCCATATAGTGATCCACACAGAATGAGACCCATATAGTGCTCCATACAAAATGGGCCCCATATTGTGCTCCATATGGTATAATGGGTATCATATAATGCTCCATACATAATAATGGGCACCATATAATGCTCCATTCAGTATGGAGCATTATATGGTGCCCATTCCCTGAGACAACAGAGAGTCACAAGACGCGGAAGAGATCGGACCTGTGGAGAAAGAGGGAGAGGTAAGTATGGGGGTGAGGCCGGTGCAACCATGCTGATACCAGGTTCCCCCAACTCATTGGCCCCATAGTTCTGGGAGTGGACTCTAAGTACCAGGCAGGTTCACAACGCTATTAATCTGCAGACTAACCCCATATCTGCAGGTTAATAGCATTTTCTCAGGTGACAGGTTCACCTTAACTTTAAAAATGGAATTCTCTGTAGATTTACTTGTTGTACCACAAAGTGCACCAAATTCTGTCAAGACCTCATCTACAAAGCTGTACCCAATGACTCACTCATATCCCTTCCCACTAAGCGTCTACATGAGCATGGCGACTATAACTGCACTATAAGTGGTAATATATGTATTTTATTATTTTAAAAGTAGCTAATCTTTCTTGTGTAATTATTGATCAGCAGTGACAAAGTTATGAATTTTTGTAATATACTTCTGCCTCTTTTTTCCCCAGTGGTCCAGTACTGTTTTACCTGCCTGGTTCACGCTTTGTAAGAATCTGCTTTGAACTGCTGCTCTGCAAGAACAAAGTATTCTGTATACAATCAGAGCACAGTCTGAGCCTCTCTGCTCCCCTCCCCAAAGATTTGACTGGGAAGATCCTTATTGCACACTGTTAGTAAATAGATAAGGGATTTTTGCTGGCTGAAGCAGAGTCTTAATGAGGCTGATATAGGCAGTTAAAACAGCACTGCAGGATGGTGTTTGGGAAAGAAAGAAGCAAAATAGGGTCATGAAGTATATATACAAAAAGAATTACTTTGCAAAGGCTAAGTAACAATTTAGTTTAAAAAAAAAACAGTTACTTTTTTTAGGATTTCAATTAAGTTGTAAAATTATCTTTACATGAGTTTCAAATACTAACAATTTACTAATATATTAAAAACTTTAGCAATTAAAATGAGCCGGTCAGCCAGCCCCCTTCAGAATAATGATGTGCCCACACAGGAAAAACTATCCGGAGTGTAAAATAGCCCGATGTTGCTCAGACTTAGTGGTTTACTGCTGAGACATTTCTTTAACAGGTGCAAATCTCCCATATTAACTCTGCTGTAACATTTCTAAGTATACAGTTAGGTCCATATATATTTGGACAGAGGCAACATTTTTCTATTTTTGGTTATAGACATTAACACAATGAATTTTAAACAAAACAATTCAGATGCAGTTGAAGTTCAGACTTTCAGCTTTCATTTGAGGGTATCCACATTAAAATTGGATGAAGGGTTTAGGATTTTCAGCGCCTTAACATGTGCCACCCTGTTTTTAAAGGGACCAAAAGTAATTGGACAATTGACTCCAAGGCTATTTCATGGACAGGTGTGGGCAATCCCTTTGTTAAGTCATTCTCAATTAAGCAGATAAAAGACCTGGAGTTGATTTGAGGTGTGGTGCTTGCATTTGGAAGGTATTGCTGTGAAGTAAGCATACGGTCAAAGGAGCTCTCCATGCAGGTGAAACAAGCCGTACTTAAGCTGTGAAAACAGAAAAAACCCATCCGAGAAATTGCTACAATATTAGGAGTGGCAAAATATACAGTTTGGTACATCCTGAGAAAGAAAGAAAGCACTGGTGAACTCATCAATGCAAAAAGACCTGGGCGCCCACGGAAGACAACAGTGGTGGATGATCGCAGAATAATCTCCATGGTGAAGAGAAACCCCTTCACAACAGCCAACCAAGTGACCAACACTCTCCAGGAGGTCGGAGTATCAATATCCAAATCTACCATAAAGAGAAGACTGCATGAAAGTAAATACAGAGGGTTCACTGCACGGTGCAAGCCACTCATAAGCATCAAGAATAAAAAGGCTAGACTGGACTTTGCTATAAAACATCTAAAAAAGCCAGCACAGTTCTGGAAGAACATTCTTTGGACAGATGAAACCAAGATCAACCTCTACCAGAATGATGGAAAGAGAAAAGTATGGCGAAGGCGTGGTACAGCTCATGATCCAAAGCATACCACATCATCTGTAAAACACGGCGGAGGCAGTGTGATGGCTTGGGCATGCATGGCTGCCAGTGGCTCTGGGTCACTAGTGTTTATTGATGATGTGACACAGGACAGAAGCAGCCGAATGAATTCTGTGGTATTCAGAGCCATACTGTGTGCTCAGATCCAGCCAAATGCAGCCAAACTGATTGGTCGTCGTTTCATACTACAGATGGACAATGACCCAAAACATAAAGCCAAAGCAACCCAGGAGTTTATTAAAGCAAAGAAGTGGAATATTCTTGAATGGCCAAGTCAGTCACCTGATCTCAACCCAATTGAGCAGCATTTCACTTGTTAACCCCTTCACCCCCAAGGGTGGTTTGCACGTTATGGACCGGGCCAATTTTTACAATTCTGACCACTGTCCCTTTATGAGGTTATAACTCTGGAACGCTTCAACGGATCCTGGTGATTCTGACATTGTTTTCTCGTGACATATTGTACTTCATGATAGTGGTAAAATTTCTTTGATATTACCTGCGTTTATTTGTGAAAAAAATGGAAATTTGGCGAAAATGTTGAAAATTTCGCAAGTTTCCAAATTTGAATTTTTATGCAATTAAATCACAGTGATATGTCACACAAAATACTTAACCCCTTCCTGACATCGGACGTACTATCCCGTCGAGGTGGGGTGGGCCCCCATGACCACGGACGGGATAGTACGTCCAGCGCGATCGGCGGCGCTCACGGGGGGAGCGCGGCCGATCGCGGCCGGGTGTCAGCTGCCTATCGCAGCTGACATCCGGCACTATGTGCCAGGAGCGGTCACGGACCGCTCCCGGCACATTAACCCCCGGCATACCACGATCAAACATGATCGCGATGTGCCGGCGGTGCAGGGAAGCATCGCGCAGGGAGGGGGCTCCCTGCGGGCTTCCCTGAGCCCCCCGCAGCAACGCGATGTGATCGCGTTGCTGCGAGGGTCTTACCTCCCTCCCTGCCTGCTCCAGACCCGGATCCAAGATGGCCGCGGATCCGGGTCCTGCAGGGAGGGAGGTGGCTTCACAGAAGCCTGCTCAGAGCAGGCACTGTGAAGCAGCCTGCACTTCTCTCAGATCGGTGATCTGTCAGAGTGCTATGCAAACTGGCAGATCACCGATCTGTATTGTCCCCCCCTGGGGCAAAGTAAAAAAGTAAAAAAAAAAAATTCCAAATGTGTAAAAAAAAAAAAAATAAAATATTCCAAAATAATGAAAAAAAAAATAAAATATTATTCCCATAAATACATTTCTTTATCTAAATAAAATTAAAAAAACAATAAAAGTACATGTATTTAGTATCGCCACATCCGTAACGACCCGACCTATAAAACTGGCCCACTAGTTAACCCCTTCAGTAAACACCGTAAGAAAAAAAAAAAAAAAACGAGGCAAAAAACAACGCTTTATTATCATACCGCCGAACAAAAAGTGGAATAACACGCGATCAAAAAGACAGATATAAATAACCATGGTACCACTGAAAGCGTCATCTTGTCCCGCAAATAACGAGCCGCCATACAGCATGATCAGCAAAAAAATAAAAAAGTTATAGTCCTGAGAATAAAGCGATGCAAAAATAATTATTTTTTCCATAAAATAGTTTTTATCATATAAAAGCGCCAAAACATAAAAAAATAATATAAATGAGGTATCACTGTAATCGTACTGACCCGAAGAATAAAACTGCTTATCAATTTTACCAAACGCAGAACGGTATAAACGCCTCCCCCAAAAGAAATTCATGAATAGCTGGTTTTTGGTCATGCTGCCTCACAAAAATCGGAATAAAAAGCGATCAAAAACTGTCACATGTCCAAAAATGTTACCAATAAAAACGTCAACTCGTCCCGCAAAAAACAAGACCTCACATGACTCTGTGGACCAAAATATGGAAAATTTATAGCTCTCAAAATGTGGTAATGCAAAAAATATTTTTTGCAATGAAAAGCGTCTTTCAGTGTGTGACGGCTGCCAATCATAAAAATCCGCTAAAAAACTCGCTATAAAAGTAAATCAAACCCCCCTTCATCACCCCCTTAGTTAGGGAAAAAAAAAATGTATTTATTTCCATTTTCCCATTAGGGCTAGGGTTGGAGCTAGGGTTAAGGCTACAGTTAGGGTTGGGGCTAAAGTTAGTGTTAGGGTTGGGGCTAAAGTTACGGTTAGGGTTTAGATTACATTTACGGTTGGGAATAGGGTTGGGATTAGGGTTAGGGGTGTGTCAGGGTTAGAGGTGTGGTTAGGGTTACTGTTGGGATTAGGGTTAGGGGTGTGTTTGGATTAGGGTTTCAGTTATAATTGGGGGGTTTCCACTGTTTCGGCACATCAGGGGCTCTCCAAACGCGACATGGCGTCCGATCTCAATTCCAGCCAATTCTGCGTTGAAAAAAGTAAAACAGTGCTCCTTCCCTTCCGAGCTTTCCCGTGTGCCCAAACAGGGGTTTACCCCAACATATGGGGTAGCAGCGTACTCGGGACAAATAGGACAACAACCTTTGGGGTCCAATTTCTCCTGTTACCCCTGGGAAAATACAAAACTGGGGGCTAAAAAATAATTTTTGTGGGAAAAAAAAAATATTTTTTATTTTCACGGCTCTGCGTTATAAACTGTAGTGAAACACTTGGGGGTTCAAAGTTCTTACAACACATCTAGATAAGTTCCTTGGGGGGTCTAGTTTCCAAAATGGGGTCACTTGTGCGGGGCTTCTACTGTTTAGGTACATTAGGGGCTCTGCAAACGCAATGTGACGCCTGCAGACCATTCCATCTAAGTCTGCATTCCAAATGGCGCTCCTTCCCTTCCGAGCCCTCCCATGCATCCAAACGGTGGTTCCCCCCACATATGGGGTATCAGCGCACTCAGGACAAATTGGACAACAACTTTTGGGGTCCAATTTCTCCTGTTACCCTCGGGAAAATACAAAACTGGGGGCTGAAAAATAATTTTTGTGGGAAAAAATTTTAGTTTTATTTTTACGGCTCTGCATTATAAACTTCTGTGAAGCCCTTGGTGGGTCAAAGCGCTCACCACACATCTAGATAAGTTCCTTAGGGGGTCTACTTTCCAACATGGTGTCACTTGTGGGGGGTTTCTACTGTTTAGGTACATTAGGGGCTCTGCAAACACAATGTGACGCCTGCAGACCATTCCATCTAAGTCTGCATTCCAAATGGCGCTCCTTCACTTCCGAGCCCTTCCATGCGTCCAAACGGTGGTTCCCCCCCACATATGGGGTATCAGCGCACTCAGGACAAATTGGACAACAACTTTTGGGGTCCAATTTCTCCTGTTACCCTCGGGAAAATACAAAACTGGGGGCTGAAAAATAATTTTTGTGGGAAAAAATTTTAGTTTTATTTTTACGGCTCTGCATTATAAACTTCTGTGAAGCCCTTGGTGGGTCAAAGCGCTCACCACACATCTAGATAAGTTCCTTAGGGGGTCTACTTTCCAACATGGTGTCACTTGTGGGGGGTTTCTACTGTTTAGGTACATTAGGGGCTCTGCAAACACAATGTGACGCCTGCAGACCATTCTATCTAAGCCTGCATTCCAAATGGCACTCCTTCCTTTCCGAGCCCTCCCATGCGCCCAAACAGTGGTTCTCCCCACATATGGTGTATCATCGCACTCAGGACAACTTGGACAACAAATTTTGGGGTCCAATTTCTTCTGCTACCCTCGGGAAAATACAAAACTGGGGGCTAAAAAAATAATTTTTGTGGGAAAAAATTTTTGTTTTATTTTTACGGCTCTGCATTATTAACTTCTGTGAAGCCCTTGGTGGGTCAAAGCGCTCAAAACACATCTAGATAAGTTCCTTAGGGGGTCTACTTTACAAAATGGTGTCACTTGTGGGGGGTTTTAATGTTTAGGCACATCAGTGGCTCTCCAAACGCAACATGGCGTCCCATCTCAATTCCTGTCAATTTTGCATTGAAAAGTCAAACGGTGCTACTTCCCTTCCGAGCTCTCCCATGTGCCCAAACAGTGGTTTACCCCCACATATGGGGTATCAGCGTACTCAGGACAAATTGTACAACAACTTTTGGGGTCCAATTTCCCCTCTTACCCTTGGAAAATAAAAAATTGGGGGTGAAAAGATAATTTTTGTGAAAAAATATGATTTTTTATTTTTACGGTTCTGCATTATAAACTTCTGTGAAGCACTTGGTGGGTCAAAGTGCTCACCACACCTCTAGATAAGTTCCTTAGGGGGTCTACTTTCCAAAATGGTGTCACTTGTGGGGGGTTTCAATGTTTAGGCACATCAGTGGCTCTCCAAACGCAACATGACGTCCCATCTCAATTCCTGTCAATTTTGCATTGAAAAGTCAAACGGCGCTCCTTCCCTTCCGAGGTCTCCAATGCACCCAAACAGTGGTTTATCCCCACATATGGGGTATCAGTGTACTCAGGACGAATTGTACAACAACTTTTGCGGTCCAATTTCTTCTCTTACCCTTGGGAAAATAAAAAATTGGGGGCGAAAAATAATTTTTGTGAAAAAATGTGATTTTTTATTTTTACGGTTCTGCATTATAAACTTCTGTGAAGCACTTGGTGGGTCAAAGTGCTCACCACACCTCTAGATAAGTTCCTTAGGGGGTCTACTTTCCAAAATGGTGTCACTTGTGGGGGGTTTCAATGTTTAGGCACATCAGGGGCTCCCCAAACGCAACATGGCGTCCCATCTCAATTCCAGTCAATTTTGCATTGAAAAGTCAAATGGCGCTCCTTCGCTTCCGAGCTCGGTCATGCGCACAAACAGTGGTTTACCCCCACATATGGGGTATCGGCGTACTCAGGACAAATTGTACAACACCTTTTGGGGTCCATTTTCTCCTGTTACCCTTGGTAAAATAAAACAAATTGGAGCTGAAGTAAATTTTTTGTGAAAAAAAGTTAAATGTTCATTTTTATTTAAACATTCCAAAAATTCCTGTGAAGCACCAGAAGGGTTAATAAACTTCTTGAATATGGTTTTGAGCACCTTGAGGGGTGCAGTTTTTAGAATGGTGTCACACTTGGGTATTTTCTATCATATAGACCCCTCAAAATGACTTCAAATGAGATGTGGTCCCTAAAAAAAAATGGTGTTGTAAAAATGAGAAATTGCTGGTCAACTTTTAACCCTTATAACTCCCTAACAAAAAAAAATTTTGGTTCCAAAATTGTGCTGATGTAAAGTAGACATGTGGGAAATGTTACTTATTAAGTATTTTGTGTGACATATCTCTGTGATTTAAGGGCATAAAAATTCAAAGTTGGAAAATTGCAAAATTTTCAAAATGTTCGCCAAATTTCCATTTTTTTTGCAAATAAACGCAGGTAATATCAAAGAAATTTTACCACTATCATGAAGTACAATATGTCACGAGAAAACAATGTCAGAATCGCCAAGATCCGTTGAAGCGTTCCAGAGTTATAACCTCATAAAGGACAGTGGTCAGAATTGTAAAAATTGGCCCGGTCATTAACGTGCAAACCACCCTTGGGGGTGAAGGGGTTAATAAGTAACATTTCCCACATGTCTACTTTACATCAGCACCATTTTGGAACCAAAATTTTTTTTTGTTAGGGAGTTATAAGGGTTAAAAGTTGACCAGCAATTTCTCATTTTTACAACACCATTTTTTTTTAGGGACCACATCTCATTTGAAGACATTTTGAGGGGTCTATATGATAGAAAATACCCAAGTGTGACACCATTCTAAAAACTGCACCCCTCAAGGTGCTCAAAACCACATTCAAAAAGTTTATTAACCCTTCAGGTGTTTCACAGGAATTTTTGGAATGTTTAAATAAAAATGAACATTTAACTTTTTTTCACACAAAATTTACTTCAGCTCCAATTTGTTTTATTTTACCAAGGGTAACAGGAGAAAATGGACCCCAAAAGATGTTATACAATTTGTCCTGAGTACGCCGATACCCCATATGTAGGAGTAAACCACTGTTTGGGCGCATGACAGAGCTCGAAAGCGAAGGAGCGCCATTTGACTTTTCAATGCAAAATTGACTGGAATTGAGATGGGACGCCATGTTGCGTTTGGAGAGCCACTGATGTGCCTAAACATTGAATCCCCCCACAAGTGACACGATTTTGGAAAGTAGACCCCCTAAGGAACTTATCTAGATGTGTTGTGAGCACTTTGACCTACCAAGTGCTTCACAGAAGTTTATAATGCAGAACCGTAAAAATAAAAAATCATATTTTTTCACAAAAATGATCTTTTCGCCCCCAATTTTTTATTTTCCAAAGGGTAAGAGAAGAAATTGGACCCCAAAAGTTGTTGTACAATTTGTCCTGAGTACGCTGATACCCCATATGTGGGGGTAAACTACTGTTTGGGCGCATGGGAGAGTTCGGAAGGGAAGGAGCGCCGTTTGACTTTTCACTGCAAAATTGACAGGAATTGAGATGGGACGCCATGTTGCGTTTGGAGAGCCACTGATGTGCCTAAACATTGAAACCCCCCCACAAGTGACACCATTTTGGAAAGTAGACCCCCTAAGGAACTTATCTAGAGGTGTGGTGAGCACTTTGACCCACCAAGTGCTTCACAGAAGTTTATAATGCAGAGCCATAAAAATAAAACAAAAATGTTTTCCCACAAAAATTATTTTTTAGCCCCCAGTTTTGTATTTTCCCGAGGGTAACAGGACAAATTGGACCCCAAAAGTTGTTGTCCAATTTGTCCTGAGTACGCTGATACCCCATATGTGGGGGGAACCACCGTTTGGGCGCATGGGAGGGCTCGGAAGGGATGGAGCGCCATTTGGAATGCAGACTTAGATGGAATGGTCTGCAGGTGTCACATTGCGTTTGCAGAGCCCCTAATGTACCTAAACAGTAAAACCCCCCCACAAGTGACACCATTTTGGAAAGTAGACCCCCTAAGGAACTCATCTAGATGTGTTGTGAGAGCTTTGAACCCCCAAGTGTTTCACTACAGTTTATAACGGAGAGCCGTGCAAATAAAAAATATTTTTTTTCCACAAAAATTATTTTTTTGGCCCCAGTTTTGTATTTTTCCAAGGTTAACAGGAGAAATTGGACCCTATATATTGTTGTCCAATTTGTCCTGAGTACGATGATACCTGATATCTGGGGGGAACCACCGTTTGAGCGCATGGCAGAGCTCGGAAGGGAAGGATCATCATTTGCAATGCAGACTTAGATGGATTGGTCTGCAGGCGTCACATTGCATTTGCAGAGCCCCTAATGTACCTAAACAGTAGAAACCCCCCACAAGTGACCCAATATTGGAAACTAGACCCCCCAAGGAACGTATCTAGTTGTGTTGTGAGAACTTTGAACCCCCAAGTGTTTCACTACAGTTTATAACGCAGAGCCGTGAAGATAAAAAAAATAAAAAATTTCCCCCAAAAATTATTTTTTAGCCCCCAGTTTTGTATTTTCCCAATGGTAACAGGAGAAATTGGATGCCAAAAGTTGTTGTCCAATTTGTCTTGAGTACGCTGATACCCCATATGTGGGGGGGAACCACCGTTTGGGCGCATGGGAGGGCTCGGAAGGGAAGGAGCGCCATTTGGAATGCAGACTTAGATGGAATGGTCTGCAGGCGTCACATTGCGTTTGCAGAGCCCCTAATGTACCTAAACAGTAGAAACCCCCCACAAGTGACACCATTTTGGAAAGTAGACCCCCTAAGGAACTCATCTAGATGTGTTGTGAGAGCTTTGAACCCCCAAGTGTTTAACTACAGTTTATAACGCAGAGCCATGCAAATAAAAAAAAAATTTTTTCCACAAAAATTATTTTTTAGCCCCTAGTTTTGTATTTTTCCAAGGGTAACAGGAGAAATTGGACCCCAAAAGTTGTTCTCCAATGTGTTCCGAGTACGCTGATACCCCATATGTTGGGGTAAACCCCTGTTTGGGCGCACGGGAGAGCTTGGAAGGGAAGAAGCACTGATTTACTTTTTCAACGCAGAATTGGCTGGAATTGAAATCGGACGCCATGTCACATTTGGAGAGCCCCTGATGTGCCTAAACAGTGGAAACCCCCAATTATAACTGAAACCCTAATCCAAACACACCCCTAACCCTAATCCCAACGGTAACCCTAACCACATCTCTAACCCAGACACACCCCTAACACTAATCCCAACCCTATTCCCAACCGTAAATGTAATCCAAACCCTAACCCTAACTTTAGCCCCAACCCTAGCCCTAACCCTAATGGGAAAATGGAAATGAATACATTTTTTTAAATTTTTTTAATTTTTCCCTAACTAAGGGGGTGATGAAGGGGGGTTTGATTTACTTTTATAGCGGGTTATTTAGCGGATTTTTATGATTGGCAGCCGTCACACACTGAAAGACGCTTTTTATTGCAAAAAATATTTTTTGCGTTACCACATTTTGAGAGCTATAATTTTTCCATATTTGAGTCCACAGAGTCATGTGAGGTCTTGTTTTTTGTGGGACGATTTGACGTTTTTATTGGTAACATGTTCGGGCACGGGAGATTTTTTTGATCGCTTTTTATTCCGATTTTTGTGAGGCAGAATGACCAAAAACCAGCTATTCATGAATTTCTTTTGGGGGAGGCGTTTATACCGTTCCGCGTTTGGTAAAATTGATAAAGCAGTTTTTTTCTTCGGGTCAGTATACGATATTTATACGATAAAAGCTAATTTATAGAAAAAATAATTATTTTGGCATCGCTTTATTCTGAGGACTATAACTTTTTTATTTTTTTGCTGATGATGCTGTATGGCAGCTCGTTTTTTGCGGGACAAGATGACGTTTTCAGCGGTACCATGGTTATTTATATCCGTCTGTTTGATCGCGTGTTATTCCACTTTTTGTTTGGCGGTATGAGAATAAAGCGTTGTTTTTTGCCTCGTTTTTTTTTTTTTTTTTTACGGTGTTCACTGAAGGGGTTAACTAGTGATATAGTTTTATAGGTGGGGTCGTTACGGACGCGGCGATACTAAATATGTGTACTTTTATTGTTTGATTTTTTTTTTTATTTAGATAAAGAAATGTATTTATGGGAATAATTTTTTTATTTTATTTATTTATTTAGGAATTTTTTTATTTATTTTTTTTTTACACATGTGGACATTTTTTTTTTACTTTTTTACTTTGTCCCAGGGGGGGGACATTACAGATCAGTGATTTGACAGTGTGCACAGCACTCTGTCAAATCGGCGATCTCACTTAGAGTGCAGCAAGCTTACCAGCGCCTGCACTGAGCAGGCACTCGGTAAGCCACCTCCCTCCCTGCAGGACCCGGATGCCGCAGCCATCTTGGATCTGGGCCTGCGGCGAGGAGGGAGGTAGGAGACCCTCGGAGCAACGCGATCACATCGCGTTGCTCCGGGGGTCTCAGGGAAGCCCGCAGGGAGCCCCCTCCCTGCGCGATGCTTCCCTATACCGCTGGTACACCGCGATCATGTTTGATCGCGGTGTGCCGGGGGTTAATGTGCCGGGGGCGGTCCGTGACCGCTCCTGGCACATAGTGCCGGATGTCAGCTGCGATAGTCAGCTGACACCCGGCCGCGATCGGCCGCGCTCACCCCGTGAGCGCGGCCGATCATGCTGGACGTACTATTCCGTCCTTGGGAAGTAGGGCCCACCCCACATGGACGGAATAGTACGTCTAATGACAGAAAGGGGTTAAAGACTAAACTTCAGACAGAAAGGCCCATAAACAAACAGCAACTGAAAACCACTGCAGTGAAGGCCTGGCAGAGCCTCAAAAAGGAGGAAACACAGCGTCTGGTGATGTCCATGAGTTCAAGACTTCAGGCAGTCAGTGCCAACAAAGGGTTTTCAACCAAGTACTAGAAATGAACATTTTATTTAAAATTATTGAATCTGTCCAATTACTTTTGGTCCCTTTAAAAACAGGGTGGCACATGTTAAGGAGCTGAAACTCCTAAACCCTTCATCCAATTTTAATGTGGATACCCTCAAATGAAATCTGAAAGTCTGAACTTCAACTGCATCTGAATTGTTTTGTTTAAAATTCATTGTGGTAATGTCTATAACCAAAATTAGAAAAATGTTGTCTCTGTCCAAATATATATGGACCTAACTGTATGAGCATAAAACTGCCTAGAAATAAGTTTGCTAGTGGTACATGCACATGTAGCATGATGTATCATCACATGACATAGCATTTTAATGATATTTGCTTAGCCCAAAGGAAACTTAGGTAACCAGATAGTGTATAAACTGTAACCCATAGCACCTAATATAATGAAAATCCAGAATGTAACAGTGAGGTTAATATAATGTGAGAATCCATTTTTAGAAGGAGGGTGGCAGACTCTTTTCCAAACACATTATAAGGGTCCTGAATTTGTTCACCCCCACTATTAACTCAGACAACTGATTAAAGTTTTATTGTTAATGTATAGGTGATAACTTATAAATCTGATCACGTGATCCAATATCGATCTACAGAATACGTCCCTTTTACCCTGATGCTGCTCCATTTATACCCTATAGGGCTGCCACGCTGCACTCGGCTTTTTCTGGCAGGCCGATAGAGAACAAATGGAGCGATGGTCGGGCATTTAGACTGGCCGCTTCATTCTAACGGAGATACAAATTCCATGACAGGGATACAAATTTTCCATCTTGCTGATCGGTGCGGTTCCGAGAGGTTGAACTCCCATCGATCAATAAGTATCTTGTTTTCATTAAAAAAAACCCTTTACCTCTTTTGCACCAGAGCCTGTTTTCGCCATTGTGGAAACTGCAAAGGGCAGAGGGTGCACCACATTAATAGGCATAAATAACCTGTAGACGGGTGCCACACCATGCATAAGAAGAATTGTACTGAGGAAGGAAGTAAATGCATGGAACTAGCGCACTCCAGAGGGAAAATTATGCAAAAAAGTATACGTTTATTAGCTCAATGACATACAAAACACCAAAGATAGATTAAAAACATTTAAGAACAGGTACAAAACGGCACAACCACATCCCTGGTTTAAAGCTATAAGGAAGTCAATAAAGACTATAATATAGAGTAAATTGGGGCTGTCCCCATTAGGACAACTCTAGCACAGCAGGGCAAATATCAACCGACAATATACAAAATGTCAAAATAGAAAACCTTATGTTATACAGGTTATCAAATAACATAAAACCAAAAATTGGCATCCCCAAAGATGGTAACTAAGTACATTTAGATAATTGGGCCCTACAAAAGAACCACCCTAAACTGCTAGGACATGGAGCAAATATAGCCTAAAAAATAGGAGGTAATGACCTATGAATAAATAAGAATGGGGGAATCAGAAGGCATTGAAAATGGAAACACCGGTGGTAGCCATACAAAGCCAGCATATATCACCTATGTCAGGCAGTTAAGGGGTCAAGCCAGAGAGTCAGGAATGTCCATAGCAAGAGGAGAGCAGTTCTGTGACCAGGGGGAGTGGGAAAGACCCCACGCGTATCGCTGCAAAGCTTCGTCAGGGAAAGTTTTTAATCTATCTTTGGTGTTTTGTATGTCATTGAGCTAATAAATTTATACTTTTTTAAATAATTTTCCCTCTGGAGTTCGCTAGTTCCATGCATTTACTTTTCTCCTTCCTCAGTACGTGTTTTCGCCTTTGTGACCAGGCTAATTTTTTCAATTCTGAGGAGTGTCACTTTATGAGGTAATAACTCTGGAACGCTTCAAAGTATCCCAGTGATTCTGAGAAAAATTTTTCATGACAAATTTATTGTGCAACTTCTCCTTAGTACGGCAATACCACATATGTTGAGAAAAACTACTGCTTGGGCGCGCGGCAGGACTCGGAAGGGAAGGTGCGCCATTTGACTTTTGGAATGCAAATTGGCTGGAATCGATAGCCGATGCCATGTCTGTCTGTCTGTTTTAGCCCCATTTTTTTTTATTTTTGCAAGGGTAACAGGAGAAAATGGATGCCAAAATGTTTTGTTCAATTTTTCCTGAGTACGCTGATACCCAATATTTGTTGGAAAATGACTGCTTGGGCATATGGAAGGGCAGGAAAGTTAATGAGCGCTATTTTGCCTGGAATAGATTGCGCATAGTATGTCACATTTGAAGTGCCCTTGCATTGCCAAAACAACAGAAACTCTCACAAGTGATTACATTTTGTAAATTACACTGCCTAAGGAATTCATCTGGGGGAGTAGTGAGTATTTCTAACCCCTAGGAGATTTACAAACTTATATAACATTGTGCTCAGAAAATTATATGTTACTATTTTTTCTACTAAAATGTTTTTTTGATTTGACCCTAAGTTTGCAATTTTCAAAAGGGGTAATAGGAGAAAATGAACAGTATAGTTACGCAAACAGGAATACCCCATAAGTGGCCAAAAATTACTTTAGAGGCATAGTGCAAAGTTCAGAAGGGAAGGAGTGCCATATTATGGTGCAGATTTTGCTTCACTGGTTTGAGGGTGCCATGTCACATTGGCAGAGCCCCTGGTCCAGAACAGCAGAAAAGCCCATAAGGAACCCCATTTTACAAACTACACCTATCAATGAATTCACCTAGAGATGCAGTGAACATATTGACACCACAAGTGTGTCACAGAGATTTATACCATTGGGCAGTAAAGAAAAAATAATTACATTTTTACCACAAAAAATTGTTTTTGCATTTTCACAAAGGGAAATGGGTAAAACTGGTGCCAAAATGTGTCACACAATTTCTGCTGAACATGGCAATACCCCATATGTGGATGTACAGTACAGCTTAGCCACACAGCGAAACTCAGGAGGGATCGAGCGCTCTTGGAGAACAAATTATTGTTGAATAGTTTGCGGACTCCATGTACAGAGCCCCTAAGGGACAGAAGAGTAGAATCCCCCACAAGTGACCCCATTTTGGAAATTATACCTCTCTGGGAATTTATCTACAGGTGTAGTGACGATTTTACCTCCATAAATGTTTTCCATAAACAATCAGCAGTGGAAATTGCCGTGTGAAAACTGCAAACTGCCTTTGTAGTGACCAGTACATTGTAGTGACCAGTACATTATGCCCAGCTCTTGCTTTTTGGAGACATACACCCGTAGATTAAGCTCTCATCACTACAAAAATGTCAAACATGTAATTTAGGCACACTGTGGAGCTCAGACGGGCATTTGAATTTGGGAGCACAGAATTCATTTGATTTTCTTTGGGGGGTGAAGAGCTATAGTGCTTTTACAGAACCTTTGTACTAGCTATAATGCGGAAGCCCCCTATATTTCCATTAAAAGATGACAGACTTTAGTGGGGACTTTTATTGGGAACATTTTACAAAACATTTTGGATCACATTTATCCGGCACTCTATTGGTACCATTTTCTGGCACATGACATTTTTTGATCGCTTTCTATTCAGATTTTTGGAAGGCAGAATCAACAAAAACCAGCAATTCAGGAATTAAAAAAAAAATTTTGAATTGCCATTCCGTGTATTTTTCTTCTTTTATTTATTTATTTTGTGATTTTTTTAATAGTTTTAAAACATTTTATAACTTTTTTGAATCTTTTTTACTTAATCTCTGTATGGACCCGGAGGTCATCATGTGACTTAGTAAAGTATTCATCATTGGGACATGATCCATTCAGGAAGTCCTGAGACCTGCGAGACCGCCAACTGTAGATAAACGTCGGCGCTGCACAGAGCCCAGCAAGTGCCGATGTTTATCTACAGTGGAGGGTAGGGAAGCGGTTAAGTTTCAATTCTTTATGAATGTGAATGGATGTTTGCACTTTCTCCTGAATGGTGCATTAGAGAATGTCTGCCTTTGGGTAACTCATCATAACAGGCTTCTATTTCTCAACATAAAAAGAACTTCTTAAGGTCTGCAGAATTCATCTTAATGATATTGTGTCCGTAGCCCACAGAATCCCTCTGGTGGAGATGAGTTGAGGAGACATCTGGCTTCAGGTACATTGTATTTTTATATCATCAATAGAAAGACTTCAAAGAGAACAACTTCAAAGAATAAAAATCACAACCAAGTATTCAGTGATGTGTGAGCCATCACCGTGCTATGGACACGCGTCACGTTATGCGATCTATAAAATCAGCATGCTTGCTAAACATTTGTATGAGGGCTATACAATTTATACAAAATACATTACCATTTGTACTGTAAGGATTCAATCTGAGCAGTATGCGTTAGGCATTAGGTCTTCGGTAACATTCATACAGGCTGTAATAATTATAGGGGATAACTCAGGAGACTCTTTGCGTGGAACAAGACAACTACAGGACACAGTTTTATAAGTGGTAAAGTCTATATTATCACACGGTAATTCAAACAGGTGCAGAGAGAAACTCAAATCCACAACACTTGGTGCAAATATCAAATGCAGCTCAGCAGTCTATAGGAAACTTCAGAGGAAAATGCAATCATGCAGAAAGTCTATGAAGCACAATTATTCTTGAGGATACTTGACACGAATAAGTCCTTGCTTAGTCAAAAACACAGATAGATATACTTATAAGGCAGTTCAAATACTATCTTAGCTCAACCAGGGAGGTCTGGGTAATAGTCTCAGGTTCTTGCAGAGCAGAAACAGCTTACATGTCCAGCAAATGCAGATGGAAGTAAACACGAGCAGCAGATGAAGGAGGATTACTGGAACTGGTGTATGCAGCAGGAACTCAGAGCAGAGTAGCAGGATCACCACACAGGTTCACAGGAGCAGGTATATAGCCAGGGAGTCACCAGAGGTCAGGAGCTGGATGCAAGGCAGAATACTCTAGCACAGACTGAAGGCTGGGGTGGAGTTTTATAGCAGGAAGACACAGTGCACATGAGACCAAAGACGCCATCTTGGAAAAGGGCAGTAATGCACAAAAAGGTAATAAAAAATGTTCAGAGTCCTGACATTACTCCCTCCTTAGAAGCGGCCTCGGGACGATCCTGGGCCTGGTTTCTCAGGGAATCTCTGATGAAAACGAGAAATCTTCTGTTGGGCATTGATGTTTTCCACAGGTTCCCAAGAGTCTTCCTCAGGGGGATATCCCTGCCATCTTATCAGATATTGGAGCCGATTCCTGCGAATCCTGGAATGAACAATTTCCTCCACCACAAATTGTTCTTGCCCATCAATCACCACAGGCTGCGGAGGTGGCACAACACGTCCCTGGAAGGTATTGGGAGATACAGGCTTTAGTAAAGATACATGAAAAACTGGGTGTACCTTCATAGTCCTAGGCAGCTTCAGCCGGCAGGCCACAGAGCTCACAATACCGTTGATCTTGAAAGGGCCAATTAATTTCTGTCCAAGTTTTTGTGAAGTAACGTTTAACTTCAGATTCTTAGTTGCTAACCACACGGAATCTCCTACCTTGAACATGGGTGCAGGTTTACGGAATCTATCACCCGATCTCTTATAACGTTCTTGAGCTGTGGTCAGGGATTCCTTCAGAACCTCCAGATTTTGCCTCATCGCAGTCAGCCTTTCCTCCACTGCCGGAACCGGAGAATTAATTGGAGACCTAGGTAAGATACACGGATGATAACCCAGATTGCCAAAGAAAGGTGTAAATTTAGTGGAGGCGCTCTGAGAATTGTAACGGAAGCAACTCCAACCAATCATCCTGGAGATGGCTGACATAGCATCTTAGATATTGTTCCAGTGTCTGGTTGGTACGCTCAGTCTGACCATTTGTCTGGGGATGATAAGTGGAAGAGAGACAGACATTAATATTGAGTGCAGAGCAAAACCCCTTCCAGAATCTTGAAGTGAACTGCACTCCACGGTCAGAGATGATCTCATCCGGAACCCCATGCAACCGAAAGACATTCTGTATAACCAAGTTCACTGTATCTTTAGCTGAGGGGAGGCCGGTGCACGGAACAAAATGAGCAGCTTTAGTCAGGCGATCAACTACCACCATGATTGTATTCATGCCCCTCGATGTAGGCAGCTCCACAATAAAGTCCATTGATATAGACCCCCAAGGGCGGGACGGAACAGGTAATGGTTGTAGAAGACCCGTTGGTGCCACATGAGGAGTCTTGTAACGAGCACATACCTCGCAAGAGAGAACATAGTCCTTGGTATCCTTCAGGCAAGTTGGCCACCAGAAGAATCGGCTCAGTAACTCTTGTGTCTTCTGTACCCCCCTGTGACCAGACAACTTGGAGTCATGTACCAACTTGAGGATCTGCAGACGGATGACCTCAGGGACGTAGATACGTCGATCTCTGAACCACATGCCACCCTTAAAGACAAGATTAATATCCACAGGTGGGTTGGCCAGAAATACATCACCTTCATAGGCCTCCCTGCACTCCTTCCACAAGTTCTGATCGTGGATAACGCCGATGAAATTGGCATCAGATAGAATGGTCTTGGACGGGGCTCCAGGTACAGAATCTGTAGCATGGATTCGGGATAAAGCATCAGCCTTCCCATTACGAGAACTTGGACGGTACGAGATAACAAAGTTAAATTGATTTACAAATAAGTTCCAACGAGCCTGACGAGGAGAAAGACATCTAGCGGATCTAAGGAACTCTAAATTGCGATGGTCAGTTAGCACTATGATCTGTTGTGCAGCTCCTTGCAGATGATGCCTCTATTCTTTGAAAGCCGCAATAATAGCCAGCAATTCCTTGTCTCCCACGTCGTAATATTTCTCTGCTGAGGTTAGTCTATGGGAAAAGAAAGCACAAGGATGTAGCATACCCTTCTCTCCAGTTCTTTGGGAGAGAATAGCCCCAAAGCATTATCAGAAGCGTCCACCTCCACAATGAAAGAAAGTGTTGGATCTGGGTGTATCAACAGCGGTGCTGATGTGAAACAGATCTTAAGCCAATCAAAAGCTTCTTGAGCCTGTGATGACCACTTAAAGGGCTTTTCCTTCTTTGTCAAGGAAGTAATGGGACGGACAATATCAGAAAAATTTCGAATGAAGCGTCTGTAGAAATTTGCAAAACCAATAAAACGTTGGACCTCCTTAACGTTCTTGGGTACCGGCCAGTCAAGGATAGCCTGAATCTTACCAGATTCCATGTTCAGCCCCTGGGGAGAGATGATATAACCTAAGAACTGTATCTCAGAACGATGGAACTCGCATTTCTCCGGCTTAATATACAGATGGTTCTCTTTCAGACATCTTAATACAGTTTTGACATGTTCTTCATGTTCCTGTAGAGAGTCAGAAAAGATTAGTATATTGTCCAAATAGGTCACTACAAACTGGTCCAACAAATCTCTGAAAATGTCATTAGCAAGGTGTTGAAACGTTGCAGGGGCGTTACAAAGCCCGAAGGGCATCACAAGAGATTCAAAGTGTCCATACCGGCATCTGAATGCTGTCTTTCACTCATCCCCTGGACGAATGCGCACCAAATTATAAGCCCCACGAAGATCCAGTTTAGAGAACACCTCAGCATGGCGGACTCTTTCCAGTAATTCGGGAATCAGAAGCAAAGGGTAACGGTTTCGTACGGTTACCTAATTGAGTTCCCGATAGTCAACACAGGGTCTCAGGGTCCCATCCTTCTTCTTTACAAAAAAGATAGGTGCCCCTGCTGGTGAGGAAGAAGGACGTATGAAGCCTTTGGCCAGATTTTCATCAATATACTCCTTTAAGGCTTGAAGCTCAGGTGCCGCCAAAGGGTATACGTTACCAAAAGGAATAGCTGCCCCAGGAAGCAGCTCAATGGGACAGTCATAGTGCCTGTGTGGAGGAAGCTGATTTGCATTCTTCTTGTCACACATGTCAGAGAACTCTTTATATGCTGGAGGTAAAGAAGATACCTGTACATGTGGTTCCGTAGCTTTGGACTCAGGGACAGCTTCTGTTAAAGCTGAGTTGCTCCTTGTTGGAAAGATAATCTCCTTGGTCTCCCAGATGATAATTGGGTTCTGAGAACGCAACCAAAGAATGCTTAAAATCACAGGAAAATGAGGAGAAGAAATTAGCAAGAAAGAAAGTTGCTCCTGATGATTAGGCTCTAACAAAATTTCAAGGGGTATGGTCTCCTGATCCACAGGCCCAGAGATTAAAGGTGACCCATCCACTGTTTCCATGGTAATTGGAGAGGCTCTTTGCTGAATTTCAATACCATGTTCCTTGGCAAATGCGATATCCATGAAATTGCCACCTGCACCAGAGTCAATCATAGCTGCACTGGAAATCCACTGTCCTGAACACAGGATCTTAATAGGGAGAGAACAGTGAGAGTTCTTTTCTTTAAGCTCCTTGGGGGGTGAAGTCATAGAAAGTGAATGGAATACAGCGTTCAAAGGCAGGCTACATTCAGAGATGTCAGATTCATCATCACAGTTGTCATACTCCCCTACTGCTGCTAGCACCTTGTTAGGCCATCTAGGACACTTAGGACAATTGATCAAGAAGTGGTCAGACTGGCCGCAGTAGAAACATAGACTTTCACGAAGGTGATGCTCCCGGCGCTCATTGATCTCGCGCCTCTGAACGGAATCAATTTGCATGGGCACCTCCTCCACCTCTTGAGATGTTTTACCTGCAGGCTCTTTGGAAGGAAGGGAAAAGTAAGAAATACGGTTATATGCAGTAAACTTCTCCTGCCTACTCTCAGTAAGGCGAATGTCAATGCGCACACAATGCTGTATAAATGTCTCTAGCTCTTGTGGTAACTCAGAGCGAGCTAGTTCATCTTTTACAATACTAGACAGACCCCTTTTAAAATAGGCAATTGTGCATAACTGTCCCAATTGGTATCTACCGCTAATCTCCTGAATTCAGTAGCATACTCAATAACAGAACGTTTTGCCTGGCGTAAAGACAATAAAGCAGATTCAGCGGTTGCATGGCGATTAGGATCATCAAACATTAATGCCATAGCGGCCAAGAAATCATCCAAGTTATTTAACTGTGGGTCACGAGACTCAATCATTGGATTCGCCCAGGCGAGCACTCGTGCGGTCAGCAGCATTATTACACACAATACTTTGGATCTATCATTAGGAAAACGGTCAGCATGCACATCAAAATATAGCATACATTGATTCACAAAGCCACGAAATTTGTCGCGATCACCATTAAATCTGAATAGGGGATAACTTAGGAGACTCTTTGCGTGGAACAAGACAACTACGGGACACAGTTTTATAAGTGGTAAAGTGTTATGACCCCAATGGCGAGGGTCTCAGAGGAACGTGGAAGTCTGCAGAATACAAAAATCCAGCTCATAGGGCAGTGGTAACTGGGTTGACCATATATCTACTCCTAACGCCAACACTAGAAGTAGCCGGGGATCATTCCTACGTTGATTCTAGATGACACGCGCCAGCCGGAGAATCTAGCTACCCCTGGTAGAGGAAAACAAAGACCTTTCTTGCCTCCAGAGAAGGGGACCCCAAAGCTGGATAGAAGCCCCCCACAAATAATGACGGTGAGGTAAGAGGAAATGACAAACACAGAAATGAACCAGGTTTAGCACAGAGAGGCCCGCTTACTGATAGCAGAATAAAGAAAGGTAACTTATATGGTCAACAAAAACCCTATCAAAATCCACACTGGAAATTCAAGAACCCCCGAACCGTCTAACGGTCCGGGGGGAGAACACCAGCCCCCTAGAGCTTCCAGCAAAGGTCAGGATATAGATTAGGAACAAGCTGGACAAAAATACAAAACCAAAACAAATAGCAAAAAGCAAAGGCAGACTTAGCTGAAATAACTGGAACCAGGATCAGTAGACAAGAGCACAGCAGACTAGCTCTGATAACTACGTTGCCAGGCATAGAACTGAAGGTCCAGGGAGCTTATATAGCAACACCCCTAACTAACGACCCAGGTGCGGATAAAAGGAATGACAGAAAAACCAGAGTCAAAAAACTAGTAACCACTAGAGGGAGCAAAAAGCAAATTCACAACAGTACCCCCCCCTTAGTGAGGGGTCACCGAACCCTCACCACGACCACCAGGGCGATCAGGATGAGCGGCATGAAAGGCACGAACTAAATCGGCCGCATGAACATCAGAGGCGACCACCCAGGAATTATCCTCCTGACCATAGCCCTTCCACTTGACCAGGTACTGAAGCCTCCGCCTGGAGAGGCGAGAATCCAAGATCTTCTCCACCACGTACTCCAACTCGCCCTCAACCAACACCGGAGCAGGAGGCTCAGCAGAAGGAACTACAGGCACAATGTACCGCCGCAACAAGGACCTATGAAATACATTGTGAATAGCAAACGACACAGGAAGATCCAGACGAAAAGATACAGGATTAAGGATTTCCAATATCTTGTAAGGCCCAATAAAACGAGGTTTAAATTTGGGAGAGGAGACCTTCATAGGAACAAAGCGGGAAGAAAGCCATACCAAATCCCCAACGCGTAGTCGGGGACCCACACCGCGGCGGCGGTTGGCAAAGCGCTGAGCCTTCTCCTGTGACAACTTCAAGTTGTCCACCACATGATTCCAGATCTGCTGCAACCTATCCACCACAGAATCCACCCCAGGACAGTCAGAAGGCTCCACATGACCCGAAGAAAAGCGAGGATGGAAACCAGAGTTGCAGAAAAAAGGCGAAACCAAGGTGGCGGAACTAGCCCGATTATTAAGGGCAAACTCAGCCAACGGCAAGAATGTCACCCAATCGTCCTGATCAGCAGAGACAAAACACCTCAAATAAGCCTCCAAAGTCTGATTGGTTCGCTCCGTCTGTCCATTAGTCTGAGGATGGAAAGCAGACGAAAACGACAAATCAATGCCCATCCTACTACAAAAGGATCGCCAGAACCTGGAAACGAACTGGGATCCTCTGTCTGACACAATATTCTCAGGGATGCCGTGCAAACGAACCACGTTCTGGAAAAACACAGGAACCAGATCGGAAGAGGAAGGCAGCTTAGGCAAAGGAACCAAATGGACCATCTTGGAGAAGCGATCACATATCACCCAGATAACGGACATGCCCTGAGATAGCGGAAGATCAGAAATGAAATCCATGGAGATATGTGTCCAAGGTCTCTTCGGGACAGGCAAGGGCAAGAGCAAACCGCTGGCACGAGAACAGCAAGGCTTAGCTCGAGCACAAGTCCCACAGGACTGCACAAATGACCGCACATCCCTTGACAAGGAAGGCCACCAAAAGGACCTGGCCACCAGATCTCTGGTGCCAAAAATTCCCGGGTGACCTGCCAACACCGAGGAATGAACCTCGGAAATGACTCTGCTGGTCCACTTATCCGGGACAAACAGTCTGTCAGGTGGACAAGACTCAGGCCTATCAGCCTGAAATCTCTGCAACACACGTCGCAGATCCGGAGAAATAGCTGACAAGATAACTCCATCTTTAAGAATACCAACAGGATCAGCGACTCCAGGAGCATCAGGCACAAAGCTCCTAGAAAGAGCATCGGCCTTCACATTCTTTGAACCTGGTAAATACGAGACAACAAAATCAAAGCGGGAGAAAAACAATGACCAGCGGGCCTGTCTCGGATTAAGGCGTTTAGCAGACTCGAGATACATCAGATTTTTGTGATCAGTCAAGACCACCACACGATGCTTAGCACCCTCGAGCCAATGACGCCACTCCTCAAATGCCCATTTCATGGCCAACAACTCCCGATTGCCCACATCATAATTTCGCTCGGCAGGCGAAAACTTCCTAGAGAAAAAGGCACAAGGTTTCATAACAGAGCAACCAGGGCCTCTCTGCGACAAAACGGCCCCTGCCCCAATCTCCGAAGCATCCACCTCAACCTGAAAGGGAAGTGAGACGTCAGGCTGGCACAAAACAGGCGCCGAAGTAAACCGGCGTTTCAACTCCTGGAAAGCCTCCACGGCAGCAGGAGCCCAGTTAGCTACATCGGAGCCCTTCTTGGTCATATCCGTCAAAGGTTTCACAATGCTAGAAAAATTAGCGATAAAACGACGGTAGAAGTTAGCGAAGCCCAAGAACTTCTGAAGACTCTTAACTGACGAGGGCTGAGTCCAATCAAGAATAGCTCGGACCTTGACTGGGTCCATCTCCACAGCAGAAGGGGAAAAAATGAACCCCAAAAAGGGAACCTTCTGTACACCAAAGAGACACTTTGAGCCCTTGACAAACAAAGAATTTTCACGCAAAATTTTAAAGACCAACCTGACCTGCTCCACATGCGAATCCCAATTATCAGAAAAAACCAAAATATCATCCAGATAAACAATCAAAAATTTATCCAGATACTTCCAGAAAATGTCATGCATAAAGGACTGAAAAACTGAAGGCGCATTGGAGAGCCCAAAAGGCATCACCAAGTACTCAAAATGACCCTCGGGCGTATTGAATGCGGTTTTCCATTCATCACCTTGCTTAATGCGCACAAGGTTGTACGCACCACGAAGGTCTATCTTGGTGAACCACTTGGCACCCTTAATCCGGGCAAACAAGTCAGACAACAGCGGTAAAGGATACTGAAATTTGACAGTGATCTTATTTAAAAGCCGATAATCAATACAAGGTCTCAAAGATCCGTCCTTTTTTGCCACAAAAAAGAATCCCGCACCAAGAGGGGAAGAAGACGGACGAATATGTCCTTTCTCCAGAGACTCCTTGATATATGAACGCATAGCGGTATGTTCAGGTACCGACAGATTAAACAGTCTTCCCTTAGGAAATTTACTGCCTGGGATCAAATCTATAGCACAGTCACAGTCCCTATGAGGAGGCAGTGCACTGGACTCAGACTCACTGAAGACATCCTGATAATCAGACAAATACTCCGGAACTTCCGAAGGCGTAGAAGAAGCAATAGACACAGGCAGGGAATCCCCATGAATACCACGACAGCCCCAACTTGAGACTGACATAGCCTTCCAGTCCAGGACTGGATTATGGGTCTGTAACCATGGCAGCCCTAAAACAACCAAATCATGCATCTTATGTAAAACCAGGAAACGTATCACCTCGCGGTGTTCAGGAGTCATGCACATGGTAACCTGTGTCCAATACTGCGGTTTATTTGCTGCCAATGGTGTAGCATCAATACCCCTAAGAGGAATAGGATTCTCTAATGGTTCAAGAGTAAAACCACAGCGCTTAGCAAATGAGAGATCCATGAGACTCAGGGCAGCACCTGAATCTACAAACGCCATGACAGGATAAGATGACAGTGAGCAAATCAAAGTTACAGACAGAATAAATTTAGGTTGCAAATTACCAATGGTGACAGGACTAACAACCTTAGCTATACGTTTAGAGCATGCTGAGATAACATGTGTAGAATCACCACAGTAGTAGCACAAGCCATTCCGGCGTCTATGAATTTTCCGCTCATTTCTAGTCAGGATTCTATCACATTGCATTAAATCAGGTGTCTGTTCAGACAACACCATGAGGGAATTTGCGGTTTTTCTATCACATTGCACCGAATTAGGTGTCTGTTCAGACAACACCATGAGGGAATTTGCGGTTTTGCGCTCCCGCAACCGCCGGTCAATTTGAATAGCCAGTGCCATAGTATCATTCAGACCTGTGTGAATGGGAAAACCCACCATAACATTCTTAATGGCTTCAGAAAGGCCATTTCTAAAATTAGCGGCCAGTGCACACTCGTTCCAATGTGTCAGCACCGACCATTTCCGAAATTTTTGGCAATACACTTCAGCCTCGTCCTGCCCCTGAGACATAGCCAGCAAGGCCTTTTCTGCCTGAATCTCAAGATTGGGTTCCTCATAAAGTAAACCGAGCGCCAGAAAAAACGCATCAAGATCAGCCAATGCCGGATCTCCTGGCGCCAGCGAAAAAGCCCAATCCTGAGGGTCGCCCCGTAAGAACGAAATAACAATTTTTACTTGCTGAGCAGAATCTCCAGATGAACAGGGTCTCAGGGACAAAAACAATTTACAATTATTCACGAAATTCCTAAACTTAAACCTGTCTCCGGAAAACAGTTCAGGAATCGGTATTTTAGGTTCTGACCTAGGATTTCTGATAACATAATCTTGTATGCCCTGCACACGAGTAGCCAGCTGGTCCACACTTGTAATCAAGGTCTGGACATTCATGTCTGCAGCAAGCATAGCCACTCTGAGGTAAAGGGGAAGAAGAGAAAAAAAAAAAAACTCAGAATCTTCTTTCTTATAATCCCTCTTCTGCAATGCATTAAACATTTAATACTGGCCTGGCAAACTGTTATGACCCCAATGGCGAGGGTCTCAGAGGAACGTGGAAGTCTGCAGAATACAAAAATCCAGCTCATAGGGCAGTGGTAACTGGGTTGACCATATATCTACTCCTAACGCCAACACTAGAAGTAGCCGGGGATCATTCCTACGTTGATTCTAGATGACACGCACCAGCCGGAGAATCTAGCTACCCCTAGTAGAGGAAAACAAAGACCTTTCTTGCCTCCAGAGAAGGGGACCCCAAAGCTGGATAGAAGCCCCCCACAAATAATGACGGTGAGGTAAGAGGAAATGACAAACACAGAAATGAACCAGGTTTAGCACAGAGAGGCCCGCTTACTGATAGCAGAATAAAGAAAGGTAACTTATATGGTCAACAAAAACCCTATCAAAATCCACACTGGAAATTCAAGAACCCCCGAACCGTCTAACGGTCCGGGGGGAGAACACCAGCCCCCTAGAGCTTCCAGCAAAGGTCAGGATATAGATTAGGAACAAGCTGGACAAAAATACAAAACCAAAACAAATAGCAAAAAGCAAAGGCAGACTTAGCTGAAATAACTGGAACCAGGATCAGTAGACAAGAGCACAGCAGACTAGCTCTGATAACTACGTTGCCAGGCATAGAACTGAAGGTCCAGGGAGCTTATATAGCAACACCCCTAACTAACGACCCAGGTGCGGATAAAAGGAATGACAGAAAAACCAGAGTCAAAAAACTAGTAACCACTAGAGGGAGCAAAAAGCAAATTCACAACAGTAAAGTCTATATTATCACACGGTGATTCAAACAGGTGCAGAGAGAAACTCAAGTCCACAACACTTGGTGCAAATATCAAATCATAGCAAAAGAAAAGTCCAGCTCACCATAGTCGTTATCCCAGGAAGCTCGGAGCACGGAAACGCTGTGTCAGGGCGTGAGGAGGCCAGAAATGAAGAAAGAATTCCAGCTCAACGAGGCGATGAAAAGTAAACACTTGGTACTTTATTCACTTCATGTCAGAAGGAGAGGATAAGACATCAGCATATAAGACAACAATCATATACAGTACATAAATCCCTAGCCTTGTCCAGGCGCTAACTAAACATAATAGACCCTGGCTAGTCATACATGGCTGAGCTAGCCCCAGCTCGGTCCAACAAAACAGCTATTGTACATCGCAACCACTGATGCTTGTGGTTCTCCGCGCACGGCTTCTGCAGACTGTTCTCAGAGAGGGATTCTGTCCTGTCTCTCTGTTCAGTTCCAAGACACATCCAGTCCGGTGCACATGGCCTGTGCATTCACCAGCTAACGCATTCGCCTGTTCTCCATCCAGCAGACGGACACTCCTTCAGGAGACTGCCCCACAATAAACATGTGAGTTACTACCCTGTACCTGTGACTAGCGGTCACTTTACTTCTGTTCACAGTCACCAGAGACATCAGGGAATGTGGACTATAGCGAAGCTTCGTGTCAATGGTTTGGGTAATAAATTGGTGAACGAGGAACTGTCTATTGTTTTTATTTCTGTATTTTTATATGTTTTAGGTATCCTTTTCTGGACAACTTTGGATTTGTTGGACTACGTGGGATCTGCATAGAATTTTTTTAATTTTTTTCATATAAATTTGTGAATGAGAGATAGTGTGGGGGAGTATTCATTCAAATAAAGTGTTTGTTTCTCTGTGTGTGTTATTTTATTTTTTATTACCAGATTAGTAGTAAGGGTGTATGATAGGCAAATCTCCATTACTAAGCCCACGGGTTGATGGCAGATGTGAATTTTGACAAATCAAAGCAGTCATCAAACCTAACTACCATTACCCCGATTGCCACTGCACCAGAACAATCGTGAAGAGCCAGAAAAAGTGCCAGAATTTACACATTTAATGTGATGCGACAATTCTGGGGTGGCTGCGGGCTTGTATTTTTAGGCTGGGATGGGCCCAATAACCAGGGACCAGCCTGATAATTTAACCCTGCAGCTGTCTGCGTTATCTTGGCTGGTTATCAAAAATCGGGGGGAACCCATGCCATTTTTAAAAATTATTTGTTTATTAAACCAGGCTAAAAACACAACGCAAGTGCTTTATTTAAACTGTGGATTTACCGCATCTAATGCCAGTAGCCAACATGGCTGTGGCATTAAAGTGTATGGCAGGCAATCCCCCATGTTTATTGGCTATCTAACAGCCATGAAACATGTGGAGCAGGGGACGCAAGCATTTCGCTTGAGCACCCTTGATGCTTGATCGAGAAATGATCGTACCCAAACACCCTGAGGTTGTATCGAGTATCGAGCAGTGGAGAGCATGCTAGTTCATCACTAGTGGGAACATCACGGTATGGGGCTGTTTTTCAACATACAACACTGACAAACTTAAAGCGACTGAAGGATGGATGAATGGACAAATGTGCCGAGACATTCTTGAAAAAAATCTGGCCATCTACCAGAATGATGAGGATGAAACGAGGGTGGACATTTTAGCAAAACAATGATCCCAAACACACAGTCTCAATTGATTTCAGAGAAAGAAAATAAAGCTGCTTGAATGGCCCAACCAATCACCTGACTTGAATCCAATAGAAAATTTATGGAAGGAAGTAAAGCTCTGAGTTCATAGAAGGAACCCACAGGACCTTCAGGAATTGAAGAGCGTTTATGTGGACCAAAATCACACCTGAGCAATGCATGCGACTAGTTTTTCTATACAAGAGGCGTCTTGAATCTATCATCACCAACAAAGGCTTTTGTGCAAAGTGTTAATTAAATTTCAGTAAGGGTGTTCAATATTTTTTCCGTGTATCATTTCTCATTATTACACAACTTATTTTATGGACATCTATGGTTTGATTTCTTTGCCTGTGTGAATTGGAGGGCTTGTTACCCATATCTGGTGAGAATTTCATGTCAATAGCACCTTTAGAAATACATTTACTTAGAATATTGGTGATGTGTTTGTAGAAGGAAAGTATATATGTATATATGTATACATGTATACAGTATATGTATATACAGTATATCCTTTTTTTAGCAATGACAGCGGTCAAACGTTTTAAGTCTTCACAAGGTTGGCACACACTGTTGGTGGAACGTTGGCCCATTCCTCCATGCAGATCTTCTCTAGAGCAGTGATGTTTTGGGCCTGTCGCTGAGCAACACGGACTTTCAACTCCCTCCAAAGGTTTTCTATGGGGTTGAGATCTGTAGACTGGCTAGGCCACTCCAAGACCTTCATATGCTTCTTACGAAGCCACTCCTTCGTTGCCCTGGCGGTGTGCTTGGAATCATTATGATGCTGAAAGACCCATCCATGTTTCATCTTCAATACCCTTGCTGATGGAATGAGGTTTGAACTCAAAATCTCACGATACGTGGCCCCATTCATTCTTTCATGCACATTGATTAGTCGTCCTGATCCCTTTGCAGAGAAACAGCCCCAAAGCATTACGTTGCCACCCCCATGCTTCACAGTAGGTATGGTGTTCTTTGGATGCAACTCAGCATACTGTCTCCTCCAAACATGACAGTTTTGTGTCTACCAAACAGTTCTACTTTGGTTTCCTCAGACCATATGACATTCTCCCAATACTCTTCTGGATAATCCAAATTCTCTCTAGCAAACTTCAGACGGGCCCAGACATGTACTGGCTTAAGCAGGGGGACACGTCAGTGTTGTGAACTCTGTTTTTTTGGCTCCCTCTTGTGGTCACAAGTGGTACTGTGTGAGTGCTGTCTTTGGGCTCCCTCTGGTGGCTCTTTGTGTTATTCTGCAGGTCTGAGGCAGGATCAGCTGTCTCGTTATCTGTTAGCTGGTTTCCTATTTAGCTCACCTGGACTTTCAGTGTTTGCTTGCTGTCGATGTATTCAGTGCTATTGGGATCTCTCCTGAATTCCTTCGCTATCAGTCTCTTCAAGAGAAGCTAAGTTTTCTGTTTGGTTATTTTTTGCTCATCAGTGTTCATTATGTTTCTTGGTTATTTACTTGTCCTTGTCCAGCTTGCTAATATGTGATTTCCTTGCTTGCTGGTAGCTCTAGGGGGCTGAGTTTCTCCCCTCACACCGTTAGTTGGTGTGGGGGTTCTTGAATTCTCAGCGTGGATATTTTGTATAGGGTTTTTTACTGACCGCACAGTTCCCTGCCTGTCTTCTGCTATCTAGTATTAGTGGGCCTCATTTGCTGAATCTGTTTTCATTTCTACGTTTTGTATTTTCCCCTTACCTCACCGTTATTATTTGTTGGGGGCTTCCTATATCTTTGGGGTCATTTCTCTGAGGCAAGTGAGGTCTTACTTTCTCTATAGGGGTAGCAAGTTTCTCAGGCTGCGTCGAGACGTCCAGGAATTTAGGCACGTTCACCGGCTACCTTCAGTGTGTTTGGTTAGGATCAGGTTTGCGGTCAGTCCAGTTACCACCTCCCTAGAGCTCGTTCTATGTTCAGTAACTTAGCTAGTTCTTTCTGTGATCCTCAGCCACTAAGGATCATAACAGTACAGCAGGCCAAAAAGTGTTTAATGCATCGCAGAAGTGGGATAAGAGAAGTCCTGAGTACAATTTTTTTTTTCCTCTCCTTTTGCTGCAGTCTGTCCAGCTTCTCTCATCCCCTTAATCTCTGGGTGGCTTTGAGTTCAGCTGCAGACATGGATATTCAGAGTCTGACTTCTAGTGTGGATCATCTTGCAGCAAGGGTGCAAAGCATTCAGGATTTTGTTGTTCACAGTCCTATGTCTGAGCCAAAAATACCTATTCCTGAGTTGTTTTCTGGAGATAGATCTAGGTTTCTGAATTTTAAGAATAATTGTAAATTATTTCTTTCTTTGAGACCTCGTTCCTCTGGTAATTCAGCAAGTTAGAATTGTTATCTCCCTGTTACGTGGCGACCCTCAGGATTGGGCTTTCTCTCTGGCGCCAGGAGATCCTGCATTGCTGAATGTGGATGCGTTTTTTCTGGCGCTTGGATTGCTTTATGAGGAACCTAATCTTGAGAACCAGGCAGAAAAGGCCTTGCTGGCTTTCTCTCAGGGCCAGGATGAAGCTGAGGTGCATTGTCAAAAATTTCGGAAATGGTCGGTGCTTACTCAATGGAATGAGTGTGCCCTGGCTGCAAATTTCAGAGAAGGTCTTTCTGAAGCCATTAAAAATGTTATGGTGGGGTTCCCCACGCCTGCAAGTCTGAATGACTCAATGGCTTTGGCCATTCAGATTGATCGGCGTTTGCGGGAGCGCAAATCTGCGCACCATCTGGCGGTGTTTTCTGAACAGAGACCTGAGTCTATGCAATGTGACCGAATTCTGACCAGAATCGAGCGGCAAAATCATAGACGTCAAAATGGGTTGTGCTTTTACTGTGGTGATTCAACTCATGTTATCTCAGCATGCTCTAAGCGCGTTAAAAAATCGCTAAATCTGTCACCGTTGGTACTATACAGCCTAAATTCATTTTGTCTGTTACTTTAATTTGTTCTTTGTCATCCTACTCGGTTATGGCTTTTGTGGATTCAGGTGCTGCCCTGAACCTGATGGATTTGTCGTTTGCCAGGCGCTGTGGTTTTGTTCTGGAGCCTTTAGAATTTCCTATTCCACTGAGGGGAATTGATGCTACACCATTGGCTGAGAATAAGCCTCAGTATTGGACTCAAGTGACCACGTGCATGACTCCTGTACATCAGGAGGTGATTCGCTTTCTTGTGCTGCATAATTTGCATGATGTTGTCGTTTTGGGTCTGCCATGGCTGCAGGCCCATAATCCAGTTCTGGATTGGAAAGCTATGTCTGTTTCAAGTTGGGGTTGCCAGGGGATTCATGGCGATGCTCCTTTAGTGTCAATTGCTTCTTCCACTCCTTCTGAGGTCCCTGAGTTTTTGTCGGACTACCAGGATGTATTTGATGAGCCCAGATCCAGTGCCCTGCCTCCTCACAGGGATTGTGATTGTGCTATAAATTTGATTCCTGGTAGTAAGTTCCCTAAGGGACGACTTTTTAATTTGTCTGTACCAGAACACGCTGCGATGCGGAGTTATATAAAGGAGTCTTTAGAGAAGGGACGTATTCTCCCTGTTCTGTCTCCGCCATCTAATTTGTTGCCTCCAATTATTTGTTTGCATAATCGCAGTTTCTCAGTATACAGTATTGATATATTCATGCCTTTATTCATCTGTAGTGCTTTGGCTCCCTCTAGCGGTCAGAGATATGTTGACTGTTCTATTTTTCTGCTATGTATTTTTTATGTCTGATCCTCCTTTGCAATGCATTATGGTAGCTCAGCCCACATTTCCCTCCAGTTTTCATTCACTTCCTCTAGTTTGCCTTCCAGGGAAGACGCTTACACTTCATTCCCCTTGCGATTGCATTGCCGGTATGTCTTTATGTTTTTTCTCTAGATATTTCTGCTCTATATTAGCCTAGCTTAACCAGTTGCACTCCTAGTTCAGTTACTAGCCTTCTAAATGTAATGCATAATGTTTATCATGTGTAGTATGTATCGTTCTATACCATGTACTGATTCCATGTATATCATTGTTCACAGTTTCACCGCATCAATATACCACTACGTTTAATAAAGCACAGACTCAACCACAGTCTCCTTATTGGACCCCGGTATAGCGGTTTAGCTGACTGGATAGCTACAATGAGCCTGCCTCATTTAGTGAGGACAGAGCAGTGAAACGGCAGCCATCCAACTAGTGGGATTCAAGTCACCGGCTACTCAGAGACTAAATACAGCTACAGCAATCTCTGCACAGCCAAGCACTTTCCCAAGACACCATGTCTCACAAATCGCATAGAACAAGATCTGTTACTTCCGTTTCCTCAAAGACAACATCCATCACCAGCGCGGTTGCCATTGCCCGCGCAAATGCTGAAGCCGCCAAAATACGAGCGAGCTTTGCTGACCAAGAGATGCAACTTAAATTAGAAAAAGCACGCCTAGATGATGAAGAGAGAAGGTCACGCTTAGAGAGAGCACGCATAGATCATGAGAGAGCCGATCAAGAGAGAAGGATGCAGTTAGAAAAGGCACGTGTGGATGCCGCCTTAGAAAGCCTAGCAGCAAAAAGGGAAGCTGCCGCAGCCCTCGCTGAAGCGGAATCGCTAGAAGCCACGCAAAGCCCCAAGCTGCATAGCCAAAGCAGTACGTCAAGTCTGGAGTTTCCACTACAAGACACACCACAACGCACATCTCAGTATGTTAATGAACTTCCTGATCCAAACTATAACCCTGAACCAGCACCAGAACGAGAATACGACGTCTCCAGCGAAGTGAGCGAGAGTCACCACGAGGCTCAGCTCCAGGACAGAAACAAACTCGAAAACGTGAGACAAAACGACTCTGCTAATGACTACCTTGCCCCTCACCAGGTAACCAACGTGGATCACCCTGCTGACACACCGTACGTCAGACCGAAGCAATACGACACCGGCTGGCGCCACCCTGAGGACACTAACAGGTATGAACGCACCTCACATCACTATCAGGGCGATCCATCACCAGTGTACTCCACCGACAACCGGTTCACAACAGAATTTGCCAAGTTCTTCACACGACGTGAACTGGTTGCCAAGGGACTCATGAAATTCACTGACCAAGCTGAAGGTTACAGAGCTTGGAAAGCTTCCTTCCAAAATGTCATTAGAGACTTGGGGCTACAACACAGGGAAGAGATAGACCTGTTAGTCAAATACCTGGGAGGAGAGTCAGTCAAACACGCAGTAAGGATCAGAGACATTAATATAAACCGCCCTGAGACCGGCCTCAAAGAGATCTGGAAGAGGCTGGATGAGTGTTACGGCTCAGCAGAAGTAATAGAAAGAGCCTTGTTCAAAAGAATCGATGGCTTTCCTAAAATTTCTAACAAAGGTCTCCAGAAACTTAGAGAGCTAAGCGACCTACTAAAGGAAGTCCAAGTTGCCAAATACGAGGACGACCTACAGGGACTTGCATTTCTCGACACAGCCAGAGGTGTTAACCCTATAGTCCAGAAGTTGCCCTACAATCTACAGGAGAGGTGGCTCACACATGGTTCCACGTACAAATACAAAGACAGTGTTCCATTTCCCCCCTTCTCCGTTTTTGTAGACTTTATACACCAACAAGCGAGAATTAGAAACGATCCCAGATTTGACTTTGCAATGCCATATGCCACACCGTCACCACCTGCAAATCCACGCAGAACATCTGTGGCAGTACACAAGACTTATGTTTCTTCTCCAGGTTCTAATTACAGGTCTGCTGGCTGCTCCCAATCAGAGACAAAGGTGCAGGACCCTGACAAGCAGTGCCCACTTCATCAGAAGCCTCATCCTCTCCTGAAATGCAGAGCCTTCAGAGGAAAATCTATGCCAGACCGCAGAAGCTTCCTGAAAGAGAACGGTATCTGCTACAAGTGCTGCTCGTCCACAACTCATCTCGCCAAGGACTGCAAGGTCAGTGTAAAATGCACAGAATGTGGCACCACAGACCATAACACTGCTCTACACCCAGGCCCAGCTCCATGGAGTGCACAAAACACGCCAGCTGACAGTGAGCATGGCGGGGAGGAAAGGAACACTGATACAGCTACGCCAGAGATCACTTCACAATGTACCGAGGTCTGCAAAGGGACAATAGACAGTAGGTCCTGTTCAAAAATATGCCTTGTCAGAGTATACCCAAAAGGCCATAGAGACCAGGCTGTAAGACTGTATGCTATCTTGGATGATCAAAGTAATCGATCCTTGGCTAGATCAACTTTCTTTGACCTATTCAACATCAAAGGGCCAAGCACTCCCTACTCATTAAAGACATGTGCAGGTACTGTGACAACAGCAGGCAGGAAAGCTACAGACTACCAAATCGAGTCATTAGACGGACAATTCTGCCTACCACTACCTACGATCATCGAATGTAACCAGATCCCAGACAACAGATCTGAAATCCCTACGCCAGATGTAGCAATCCATCACGCTCACTTAAAGCAAATAGCACACCTTATACCAGAACTCGACCATCAGGCCCAGATAATTCTGCTGTTGGGGAGAGATATCCTGCAGGTTCATAAAGTGAGACGTCATATCAATGGACTCCACAATGCTCCCTATGCCCAAAAGCTAGACCTAGGATGGGTCATAATTGGCAACGTATGCTTGGGACACATGCACGCCCCATCTTCTGTGACAAGCATGCTGACAAATACATTGGAGAAAGGACGACCATCTCTGTTTCAACCTTGTAACAATGAGTTCCATGTCAGGGAACTGCCACACAGCATCCAACTGCCCAATCATTTAATAGACTTTACTCACGACAGCAGTATAGTGTCGGGAAGCTATGAGGATCAGTTAGGGTGCACAGTCTTCCAGAGAACTAAACAGGACAACCAAGTGGCAATGTCGGTAGAGGACAAGTTGTTCTTAGAGGTAATGGACAAGGGACTCGTTAAAGATGAGACCAGCAGCTGGGTCGCACCTCTTCCCTTCAAAACCCACAGACCACGTCTACCGAACAACAAAAATCAGGCATTACAACGTTTCTCCTCTCTCAAGCGTAATCTGCAAAAGAAACCAGAGATGAAAGATCACTTTTTCTCCTTCATGTCAAAGATTTTTGAAAACTGTCACGCAGAACTAGCTCCCACTCTCAAAGACTCTGAAGAATGCTGGTTCCTACCCATGTTCGGAGTATACCACCCTAAGAAACCAGGCCAGATTAGAGTCGTGTTCGATTCCAGTGCCAAATTTAATGATGTCTCCCTAAATGACGTTCTACTAACAGGACCAGACCTCAATAACAAACTGCTGGGAGTACTTATGCGCTTCCGTAAGGATTCCATTGCCTTCATCGCTGACATCCAGCAAATGTTCCATTGTTTCCTTGTGAGAGAGAGAGACAGGAACTTCCTAAGATTCTTCTGGTACAGAGACAATGATCCTACTAAAGAAGTCACAGAGTACCGCATGAGAGTGCACATCTTCGGCAACAGTCCTTCCCCTGCCGTCGCCATTTACGGACTCAAAAGGTCAGCTCAGGAAGGAGAAGCAGAATACGGAGAAGATGTCAGAAGATTCATAGAAAAGGACCTTTATGTCGACGACTGTCTCAAAGCAATGCCTTCAATTGAGACTGCCATCAGTCTTCTCAGGAGAGCCCAGGACATGCTTGCCTGCTCGAACCTTAGGCTTCATAAAATAGCCTCAAACAGCCAAGAACTCATGGAAGCGTTCCCTTCTCAGGACCTATGTAATGGTCTCAGAGACCTGGACCTGGGGTCAGACCCCGCACCAATGCAACGCAGCCTTGGGCTTCTCTGGAATCTACAGTCAGACACTTTCACCTTTCAGGTCAACCAGGAAGAAAGGCCTTTCACACGTAGAGGCGTCCTGTCTACCATCAACAGTCTGTACGATCCCTTGGGTTTCGCAGCTCCTGTTACTATACAAGGCAAGGCCCTACTAAGAGACTTAACTAGGGAAACATCTGACTGGGATGCACCTCTGCCACCTGATAAGAGGATCCAGTGGGAAGAGTGGAAGAACTCGTTAGCGGCACTCTCCAACCTGAATGTGCCAAGACCATACGCCCCTGTGCCATCTACTGAAATACAAAGCCAAAGACTGTACGTATTTGCAGATGCTTCTGTCAAAGCGATTGCCGCTGTTGCCTACCTGAGAACTGTAGATTCCAAATGTCAGTGCCACATTGGTTTCATTATGGGAAAGGCCAAACTCGCACCACAACCAGAGCACACTATACCCAGGTTAGAGCTTTGTGCCGCAGTCCTAGCCATTGAGTTAGCAGAGTTCATCACATCCGAAATGGATATCGACCTGACACAGGCCAAGTTCTACTCGGACAGCAAAGTAGTCCTGGGATATATCCACAACGAAACCAGGCGATTCTACGTTTATGTCAATAACAGAGTGCTACGAATCAGGAGATCAGTTCATCCAAAGCAGTGGCATTACATACCCACAGACCAGAATCCTGCAGATCATGCAACTAGAGCAGTTGACGCAAGTCGACTAGGAAGCACAACGTGGCTGTCAGGACCAAAATTATTGCACATTGAGGAATGTTTTCCAGACACCTTTGAACTAGTAGGAGAGGACTCAGATGTTGAAATCCGCCCTCAGGTGTCTACACTTCATACAATGACCTCTGTCATCCAGCTTGGATCTTGCAGGTTCGACAGATTCTCAAGTTGGAAGTCACTTACTCGAGCTATTACCTGCCTGACTCATATAGCTCGCTCATTCAAGACCACCAGAACTTGTGGCACAGAAAAATGTAAAGGTTGGCATCTTTGTAAAAATACCTATGTTACCTCCGACTTAGAGTTCTCTAGAAATCACATCATCCTCACTGTTCAAAGAGAATCCTACTTTGCAGAAATCCAATGTCTTATCAACAAAGCTCCAATACCAGTGAGCAGCGTATTGAGAAAACTCGACCCATTCATCGACAACAGTGGCCTACTGAGAGTAGGAGGCCGACTCAAAGAAGCTGAGATGGGGTTTGTGGAGAAATTCCCTCTTATACTTCCCGGAAAATGTCATGTTGCCTACCTAATCGTACAACATTACCACAATCTGGTCAAGCACCAAGGAAGACTATTTACTGAAGGAGCCATCAGGTCTGCCGGTGTGTGGATCGTTGGTGCAAAGAGACTCATCAGTAGTATCATCTACAAATGTATTACCTGCCGTAAGCTTCGTGGTTCGACTCAAACTCAAAAGATGGCTGACCTACCAGCAGATAGACTCAGCCCAGACCCTCCCTTTACCAGCGTTGGTCTCGATGTGTTCGGGCCTTGGTCAGTTGTTACACGTCGTACTAGAGGCGGCCAAGCCAATAGTAAACGTTGGGCAGTCATGTTCACTTGCATGTCAATCAGAGCCGTCCACATAGAGGTCATTGAGTCCCTCGACACGTCAAGCTTCATCAATGCCTTAAGACGCTTTATTGCCATCCGTGGTCCTATCAAGCACATACGCTCAGACAGAGGTACCAACTTCGTCGGTGCAGCAAAGGAATTGGGAATACCTTCAAATCTAGACTATAAGACTCTTGAGAGGTTCCTCAGTGACCAAAGTTGCACATGGTCATTCAACCCACCTCATTCTTCACATATGGGAGGATCTTGGGAGCGAATGATTGGTCTAGTACGGAGAATTCTTGACTCCACTCTTCTTCAAGAAGGGGCAGCGAGGCTCACCCATGAAAGCCTCATCACCTTCATGGCAGAAGCTGCAGCTATAATTAACGCAAGACCCCTGGTTCCAGTTCCTAACGACCCTGAGGAGCCCTTGTTATTGACTCCAGCTACTCTACTTACCCAGAAAACGGGACTGTCCAGTGCCCCTCCAGGAGGATTCGACGCTAAGGACCTCTACAAGCGCCAATGGAGACAGGTACAAAGTCTTGCAAATACTTTCTGGGACAGGTGGCGCAAACAATATTTGTCTACTCTGCAGCCACGTACGAAGTGGCAATCTACTAAACCTAATCTGAACGTAGGTGACCTTGTTCTTGTGAAGGACTGTTAAATTCACCGGAACCAGTGGCCACTTGGTCTAGTTACCGCAACGTTCCCCAGCAAGGATGGCAATGTCCGCAAAGTTGAACTAAGGATGACCAAAGGGAATGAACCTAAGACATTTTCCAGACCGGTATCTGAACTGGTCCTATTGTTGCCTTCGGAAGAAAGGAGTAGTGACATCCGTTGATGTCAGACGGGGAGTGTTCTGTCTCCGCCATCTAATTTGTTGCCTCCAATTATTTGTTTGCATAATCGCAGTTTCTCAGTATACAGTATTGATATATTCATGCCTTTATTCATCTGTAGTGCTTTGGCTCCCTCTAGCGGTCAGAGATATGTTGACTGTTCTATTTTTCTGCTATGTATTTTTTATGTCTGATCCTCCTTTGCAATGCATTATGGTAGCTCAGCCCACATTTCCCTCCAGTTTTCATTCACTTCCTCTAGTTTGCCTTCCAGGGAAGACGCTTACACTTCATTCCCCTTGCGATTGCATTGCCGGTATGTCTTTATGTTTTTTCTCTAGATATTTCTGCTCTATATTAGCCTAGCTTAACCAGTTGCACTCCTAGTTCAGTTACTAGCCTTCTAAATGTAATGCATAATGTTTATCATGTGTAGTATGTATCGTTCTATACCATGTACTGATTCCATGTATATCATTGTTCACAGTTTCACCGCATCAATATACCACTACGTTTAATAAAGCACAGACTCAACCACAGTCTCCTTATTGGACCCCGGTATAGCGGTTTAGCTGACTGGATAGCTACAATGAGCCTGCCTCATTTAGTGAGGACAGAACACTCCCGTCCTCCTCCCCTCTTGGTGCAGGATTCTTTTTTGTGGCCAAAAAGGATGGTTCTCTGAGACCTTGTATAGATTATCGTCTTCTAAATAAAATCACGGTCAAATTTCAGTATCCTTTGCCATTATTATCTGATCTGTTTGCTCGGATTAAGGGGTCCAGTTGGTTCACCAAGATAGATCTTCGTGGTGCGTATAACCTTGTGCGTATTAAGCAGGGGGATGAATGGAAAACAGCATTTAATACGCCCGAAGGCCATTTTGAGTACTTGGTGATGCCTTTTGGACTCTCTAATGCTCCTTCTGTTTTCCAGTCCTTCATGCATGACATCTTCCGAGAATATCTGGATAAATTTATGATTGTGTATCTGGATGACATTTTGGTCTTTTCTGAGGACTGGGAGTCCCATGTGAAGCAGGTCAGGATGGTATTTCAGGTCTTGCGTGCTAATGCCTTATTTGTGAAGGGCTCAAAATGTCTCTTCGGAGTACAGAAGGTTTCCTTTTTGGGTTTTATTTTTTCTCCTTCTACTATTGAGATGGACCCAGTCAAGTTCCAGGCTATTCATGACTGGACTCAGCCTACATCTGTTAAGAGTCTTCAGAAGTTCTTGGGTTTTGCTAATTTTTACCGTCGCGTCATTGCTAATTTTTCTGGCGTGGTTAAACCCTTGACGGATTTGACCAAGAAGGGTTCTGATGTGACTAATTGGTCTCCTGCGGCCGTGGAAGCCTTTCGGGAGCTGAAGCACCGGTTTTCTTCGGCTCCAGTTTTGTGTCAGCCTGATGTCTCTCTTCCTTTCCAGGTCAAGGTTGATGCTTCTGAGATTGGAGCAGGGGCTGTTTTGTCGCAGAGAAGCTCTGATTGCTCTGTGATGAAACCTTGTGCTTTCTTTTCAAGAAAGTTTTCACCTGCCGAGCGGAATTATGATGTTGGTAATCGGGAGTTGTTGGCTATGAAGTGGGCATTTGAGGAGTGGCGACATTGCCTCGAGGGAGCTAAGCATCGTGTGGTGGTCTTGACTGATCACAAAAATCTGATTTATCTCGAGTCTGCCAAGCGGCTGAATCCTAGACAGGCTCGTTGGTCGTTGTTTTTCTCCCGTTTCGATTTCGTGGTCTCGTACCTGCCTGGTTCGAAGAACGTGAAGGCTGATGCTCTTTCTAGGAGTTTTGTGCCTGACTCTCCGGGAGTTTCAGAGCCGGCTGGTATCCTCAGAGAGGGAGTGATTTTGTCTGCCATTTCCCCAGATTTGCGACGAGTGCTGCAGAAATTTCAGGCGGATAGACCTGCCCGTTGCCCACCAGAGAGACTGTTTGTCCCAGATAGATGGACCAGCAGAGTTATTTCCGAGGTTCATTCTTCGGTGTTGGCAGGCCATCCTGGGATTTTTGGTACCAGAGATTTGGTGGCTAGGTCCTTCTGGTGGCCTTCCTTGTCGCGGGATGTGCGTTCCTTTGTGCAGTCCTGTGGGATTTGTGCTCGGGCTAAGCCTTGCTGTTCTCGTGCCAGTGGTTTGCTTTTGCCTTTGCCTGTCCCGAAGAGGCCTTGGACGCACATTTCCATGGATTTTATTTCAGATCTTCCAGTCTCTCAGAGAATGTCTGTCATCTGGGTGGTGTGTGATCGTTTTTCCAAAATGGTCCATTTGGTGCCCTTGCCTAAGTTGCCTTCCTCCTCCGATTTGGTTCCTCTATTTTTTCAGAATGTGGTTCGCTTGCACGGCATCCCTGAAAATATTGTGTCTGACAGAGGATCCCAGTTTGTGTCCAGATTTTGGCGGATCTTTTGTGCTAAGATGGGCATTGATTTGTCTTTTTCGTCGGCCTTCCATCCTCAGACGAATGGCCAAACCGAGCGAACTAATCAGACCTTGGAAACTTATTTAAGATGTTTTGTTTCTGCTGATCAGGATGATTGGGTGACTTTTTTGCCATTGGCCGAGTTTGCCCTTAATAATCGGGCTAGTTCTGCTACTTTGGTTTCGCCTTTTTTCTGCAATTCTGGTTTTCATCCTCGTTTTTCCTCGGGTCAGGTTGAGCCTTCTGACTGTCCTGGGGTGGATTCTGTGGTGGATAGGTTGCAGCAGATTTGGAACCATGTGGTGGACAATTTGAAGTTGTCACAGGAGAAGGCTCAGCGCTTTGCCAACCGCCGTCGCGGTGTGGGTCCCCGACTTCGTGTTGGGGATCTGGTATGGCTGTCTTCTCGGTATGTTCCTATGAAGGTCTCCTCTCCTAAATTCAAGCCTCGCTTCATCGGTCCTTATAAGATTTTGGAAATCCTTAACCCGGTGTCATTTCGTTTGGACCTCCCAGCGTCGTTTGCCATTCATAACGTGTTCCATAGGTCTTTGTTGCGGAGGTATGTGGTGCCTGTGGTTCCTTCTGTTGAGCCCCCTGCCCCGGTGCTGGTTGAGGGCGAATTGGAGTACTGTTATGGTTTCCAATGGCAAGGAAACATCAGAAGCATAGAATAAACGGACAAGCTCTCGGGTGATGGAAACTAGAGCTGACCGCGATGCTAAACCTACACACCACACTAGAAGTAGCCAGGGGGCATTCCTGCGTTGTCTCTAGATGCCGCGCGCCAGCCGGAGAACTAACTACCCCTGGTAGAAGAAAACACAGTCCTGGCTTGCCTCCAGAGAATGTCCCCACAGGAGATAGCAGCCCCCCACATATAATAACGGTGAGAGCAGATGAAAAGACACACGTAGTATGAAAGCAGATTTAGCACAGAGAGGCCCGCTAACTAAATAGCAGAAAGATACAACAGAGGACTTCGCGGTCAGCTGCAAAACCCTTCAAAACACCATCCTGAAATTACCTTAACTCATGTGACAACTCATGCCACTGGAGTGGTAATTTCAGCCCAACAAGAGCTTCCAGCTGCAGAGATTCACATAAGTGCAAACTGGACAAACATACAAAAATAGACTTAAGGACTTAAGTGTCCAACTTAGCTGAGCAGAAAACTGGGAGCAGGAACATGCAACAGAATCACTCTGGATACATTGATGGCCAGCATTAGAATGACTGAGGAGCAAGGTTAAATAGGATACTCCCACATCCTGATAGGAACAGGTGAACTGAAGGCAAAGCTTGCAGGACACCAGTACCACAAGAGACCACCGGGGGAGCCCACGAACCGAATCACAACAGTACCCCCCCCTTAAGGAGGGGGCACCGAACCCTCACAAGAACCGCCAGGGCGATCTGGATGAGCCCTATGAAAGGCACGGACCAAATCAGAAGCATGAACATCAGAAGCTGTAACCCAAGAATTATCCTCTTGACCGTAGCCCTTCCATTTCACCAGATATTGAAGTCTCCGTCTGGAAACACGGGAGTCCAAGATTTTCTCCACCACATACTCCAATTCACCCTCAACCAGCACAGGAGCAGGAGGCTCAACAGAAGGCACAAGTGGTACCTCATACCTCCGCAATAATGACCGATGGAAGACATTATGGATAGCAAAGGATGCTGGGAGGTCCAAGCGAAAAGACACAGGGTTAAGAATTTCCAAAATCTTATAAGGACCGATGAACCGAGGCTTAAACTTAGGAGAAGAGACCCTCATAGGGACAAAACGGGAGGACAACCACACCAAGTCCCCAACACGAAGACGAGGACCAACACGACGATGGCGATTAGCAAAACGTTGAGTCTTCTCCTGGGACAACTCCAAATTGTCCACCACCTGCCCCCAAATACGATGCAACCTATCCACCATGGTATCCACTCCAGGACAATCCGAAGACTCCACCTGACCAGATGAAAAACGAGGATGGAACCCTGAATTGCAAAAGAAAGGGGAGACCAAAGTGGCAGAACTGGCCCGATTATTAAGGGCAAACTCAGCCAACGGCAAAAAGGAGACCCAGTCATCCTGATCAGCAGACACGAAACACCTCAAATAAGTCTCCAAGGTCTGATTAGTACGTTCCGTCTGGCCATTTGTCTGGGGATGAAATGCAGACGAAAAAGACAAATCAATGCCCATCCTGGCACAAAACGCCCGCCAAAATCTGGACACAAACTGGGATCCCCTGTCGGAAACGATATTCTCCGGAATACCATGCAGCCGAACCACATTCTGAAAAAACAGGGGCACCAACTCAGATGAGGAAGGCAGCTTGGGCAAGGGCACCAAATGAACCATCTTAGAAAAGCGGTCACACACCACCCAAATGACGGACATCTTCTGAGAAACAGGGAGATCAGAAATAAAATCCATAGAGATGTGTGTCCAAGGCCTCTTAGGAACAGGCAAGGGCAACAACAACCCACTAGCCCGAGAACAACAAGGCTTGGCCCGAGCACAAACATCGCAAGACTGCACAAAAGTACGCACGTCCCGAGACAGGGAAGGCCACCAGAAGGACCTAGCCACCAAATCTCTGGTACCAAAAATTCCCGGATGACCTGCCAACGCAGAAGAATGAACCTCCGAGATGACTCTATTGGTCCACTCATCCGGCACAAACAATCTACCAGGCGGACAACGATCAGGCCGATCCGCCTGAAACTCTTGTAAAGCACGTCGCAGGTCTGGGAAGACAGCAGACAATATCACCCCATCCTTAAGTATACCCGTAGGTTTAGAATCACCAGGGGAATCAGGTTCAAAACTCCTAAAAAGGGCATCCGCCTTCACATTCTTAGTACCTGGCAGATACGAAACCACAAAATTAAACCGGGAGAAAAACAACGACCAGCGCGCCTGTCTAGGATTCAGACGTCTGGCCGACTCAAGATAAATCAAATTTTTGTGATCCGTCAAGACCACCACCTGATGTTTAGCACCCTCAAGCCAATGACGCCACTCCTCGAATGCCCACTTCATCGCCAAAAGCTCCCGATTACCGACGTCATAATTTCGCTCGGCGGGCGAAAATTTTCGAGAAAAGAACGCACAAGGTCTCATCACTGAACAATCTGAACTTTTCTGCGACAAAACCGCCCCCGCTCCGATCTCGGAAGCATCAACTTCCACCTGAAAAGGAAGAGAAACATCAGGCTGGCACAACACCGGAGCAGAAGAAAAACGGCGCTTAAGCTCCCGAAAGGCCTCCACAGCAGCAGGAGACCAATCTGCAACATCAGCACCCTTTTTAGTCAAATCAGTCAAAGGCCTGACAACGCTAGAAAAACCAGTTATGAATCGACGATAAAAGTTAGCAAAGCCCAAAAATTTCTGAAGGCCCTTAAGAGAAGTCGGTTGCGTCCAGTCACAAATAGCCCGAACCTTCACAGGATCCATCTCAATAGAAGAGGGGGAAAAAATGTACCCCAAAAAAGAAATCTTCTGAACCCCAAAAACACACTTTGAACCTTTAACAAACAGAGAATTGGTCCGCAAAACCTGAAAAACCCTCCTAACTTGTTGAACATGAGATTCCCAGTCATCCGAAAAAATCAAGATATCGTCCAAATACACAATCATAAATTTATCCAGATATTCACGGAAAATATTGTGCATAAAAGACTGAAAGACCGAAGGGGCATTTGACAGACCAAAAGGCATCACCAAATACTCAAAATGGCCCTCGGGCGTATTAAATGCGGTTTTCCACTCATCCCCCTGCTTAATTCGCACCAAATTATACGCACCGCGAAGATCAATCTTAGAGAACCACTTCGCCCCCTCAATGCGAGCAAATAAATCTGTCAGCAATGGCAAAGGATATTGATACTTGACTGTGATCTTATTCAAGAGTCTATAATCAATACAAGGTCTCAAAGAACCATCACTTTTAGCTACGAAAAAGAACCCCGCTCCAAGAGGAGACGAAGAAGGACGAATATGTCCCTTCTCCAAGGACTCCCTAATATACTCTCGCATGGCAGCATGTTCAGGTACAGACAGATTGAATAGACGACCCTTAGGAAATTTACTGCCAGGGATCAAATCTATGGCGCAATCGCAATCTCTGTGAGGAGGAAGAGAATTAAGAGTAGATTCCTCAAAAACCTCACGATAATCAGACAAAAACTCAGGAATTTCAGAGGGAATAGATGAAGCAATGGAGACCAAAGGTGTGTCCCCATGATTTCTCTGACATCCCCAGCTTAGTACAGACATTGTTTTCCAGTCAAGGACTGGGTTATGAGTTTGCAACCATGGCAATCCCAGCACCAACACATCATGTAGATTATACAGTACAAGGAAGCGAATCACCTCTTGATGGTCTGGAGTCATACGCATAGTCACTTGTGTCCAGTATTGTGGTTTATTACTAGCCAATGGTGTAGAATCAATACCCTTTAAAGGTATAGGAACTTCCAGAGGCTCTAGATCAAACCCACAGCGCCTGGCAAAGGACCAATCCATAAGACTCAAAGCGGCGCCAGAATCCACATACGCATCCGCAACAATAGAAGATAACGAACAAATTAGAGTCACAGACAAAATAAACTTGGACTGCAAAGTGCCAATAGCAGAGGATTTATCAACTTTCTTTGTTCGTTTAGAGCATGCTGATATAACATGAGTAGAATTTCCACAACAGAAGCACAAATGATTTTTGCGCCTGTAAATCTGTCGTTCGCTTCTGGACAGAAAGCTATCACATTGCATACTCTGTGGTGCCTCTTCAGAAGACACCGCCAACTGGTGCACAGGTTTGCGTTCCCGTAAACGCCGATCAATTTGAATTGCCATTGTCATGGACTCATTCAGACCAGTAGGCGCAGGAAACCCCACCATGACGTCTTTTACAGCATCAGAGAGACCTTCTCTGAAAATTGCCGCCAGAGCGCACTCATTCCACTGAGTAAGCACAGACCATTTTCGAAATTTTTGGCAATATATTTCGGCTTCATCTTGCCCCTGAGAGAGGGCTATTAGGGCTTTCTCAGCCTGAATCTCCAAATTTGGTTCCTCATAAAGCAACCCCAAAGCCAGAAAAAACGCATCCACATTGAGCAACGCAGGATCCCCTGGTGCCAATGAAAATGCCCAATTTTGGGGGTCACCCCGCAGTAAAGAAATAACAATTTTTACTTGCTGGGCAGGATCTCCAGCAGAATGAGATCTCAGCGAAAGAAACAATTTACAATTGTATTTAAAATTTAGAAAACAAGATCGATCTCCAGAAAAAAACTCCGGTATAGGAATTTTAGGTTCAGACCGAGGAGCATGTAACAAAAAATCTTGTATATTCTGAACTTTAGAGGCAAGATTATTCAAATTGGTAGCCAGACTCTGGGGATCCATATTTCAACAGATAAAGTCTGAGCCATTCAGGGGTTAAGAGGAGAGGAAAACAGGAGACTGCAATTAGAGCTGGAGTGCAACTTCAGAGGAAGGAAAAAAAAAAAAAAGGTTTCACACAGTTCCTTTTCTCTCCTGCTTCAGCCTATAGATTAAACATTCGGGCTGGCCATACTGTTATGGTTTCCAATGGCAAGGAAACATCAGAAGCATAGAATAAACGGACAAGCTCTCGGGTGATGGAAACTAGAGCTGACCGCGATGCTAAACCTACACACCACACTAGAAGTAGCCAGGGGGCATTCCTGCGTTGTCTCTAGATGCCGCGCGCCAGCCGGAGAACTAACTACCCCTGGTAGAAGAAAACACAGTCCTGGCTTGCCTCCAGAGAATGTCCCCACAGGAGATAGCAGCCCCCCACATATAATAACGGTGAGAGCAGATGAAAAGACACACGTAGTATGAAAGCAGATTTAGCACAGAGAGGCCCGCTAACTAAATAGCAGAAAGATACAACAGAGGACTTCGCGGTCAGCTGCAAAACCCTTCAAAACACCATCCTGAAATTACCTTAACTCATGTGACAACTCATGCCACTGGAGTGGTAATTTCAGCCCAACAAGAGCTTCCAGCTGCAGAGATTCACATAAGTGCAAACTGGACAAACATACAAAAATAGACTTAAGGACTAAAGTGTCCAACTTAGCTGAGCAGAAAACTGGGAGCAGGAACATGCAACAGAATCACTCTGGATACATTGATGGCCAGCATTAGAATGACTGAGGAGCAAGGTTAAATAGGATACTCCCACATCCTGATAGGAACAGGTGAACTGAAGGCAAAGCTTGCAGGACACCAGTACCACAAGAGACCACCGGGGGAGCCCACGAACCGAATCACAACAGAGTACGTGGTGGAGAAGATCTTGGATTCTCGTATTTCTAGACGGAGGCTTCAGTATTTGGTTAAGTGGAAGGGCTATGGTCAGGAGGATAATTCCTGGGTTGTCGCCTCTGATGTTCATGCGGCCGATTTGGTTCATGCCTTCCATGTGGCTCATCCTGATCGCCCTGGGGGTTTTGATGAGGGTTCGGTGACCCCTCCTCAAGGGGGGGGTACTGTTGTGAACTCTGTTTTTGGGCTCCCTCTTGTGGTCACAAGTGGTACTGTGTGAGTGCTGTCTTTGGGCTCCCTCTGGTGGCTCTTTGTGTTATTCTGCAGGTCTGAGGCAGGATCAGCTGTCTCGTTATCTGTTAGCTGGTTTCCTATTTAGCTCACCTGGACTTTCAGTGTTTGCCTGCTGTCGATGTATTCAGTGCTATTGGGATCTCTCCTGAATTCCTTCGCTATCAGTCTCTTCAAGAGAAGCTAAGTTTTCTGTTTGGTTATTTTTTGCTCATCAGTGTTCATTATGTTTCTTGGTTATTTACTTGTCCTTGTCCAGCTTGCTAATATGTGATTTCCTTGCTTGCTGGTAGCTCTAGGGGGCTGAGTTTCTCCCCTCACACCGTTAGTTGGTGTGGGGGTTCTTGAATTCTCAGCGTGGATATTTTGTATAGGGTTTTTTACTGACCGCACAGTTCCCTGCCTGTCTTCTGCTATCTAGTATTAGTGGGCCTCATTTGCTGAATCTGTTTTCATTTCTACGTTTTGTATTTTCCCCTTACCTCACCGTTATTATTTGTTGGGGGCTTCCTATATCTTTGGGGTCATTTCTCTGAGGCAAGTGAGGTCTTACTTTCTCTATAGGGGTAGCGAGTTTCTCAGGCTGCGTCGAGACGTCCAGGAATTTAGGCACGTTCACCGGCTACCTTCAGTGTGTTTGGTTAGGATCAGGTTTGCGGTCAGTCCAGTTACCACCTCCCTAGAGCTCGTTCTATGTTCAGTAATTTAGCTAGTTCTTTCTGTGATCCTCAGCCACTAAGGATCATAACACGTCTGGCACTGCAGGAAATCCCACGTCGCTGATTGGTCGAGACCAATCAGCGACAGGCACAGTCCGGTCGCGAATTCGCCCCTTCCTACTCTGTCAGTGCCCCCTCCATACTCCCCTCCAGTCAGCGCTCACACAGGGTTAATGGCTGTGTTACACTGCATTATGCCGCTGTGTAACGCAGTCCGTTAATGCTGCTATTAATCCTGTGTGACCAACTTTTTACTATTGATGCTGCCCATGCAGCATCAATAGCAAAAAGATCTAATGTTAAAAAAAAATTAAAAAAATTAAATATATACTCACCGACCGGCACCTTTCCCGCTCCTCGCGATGCTCCGGGCCATGCATTGTGGTCTCGCGAGATGATGACGTAGCGGTCTCGTGAGACCGCTAAGTCATCTGGGTAATTTTGCAATGCATCGCTGGGAACGGAAGCTGGCGGCCGCATCGTGCGCATAGGGACCCCAGAGGGTGAGTATATAACTATTTTTTATTTTCATTCTTTTTTTAACAGGGATATGGTGTCCACAGTGCTATATAATACTTGGGCTGTGTTATATACTGCGAGGCTGCTATATACTATGTGGGCAGTGTTATATACTGTGTGGCCTGTGTTATATACTGCGTGGGCAGTGTTATATACTACGTGGGCAATTTTGTATACTACGTGGGCAATGTTAAATACTACATGGGCTGTTATATACTGCGTGGATGCTATATATTATGTGGGCTGTGCTATATACTACATGTGCAGTGTTATATACTATGTGGGCTGTGTTATATACTACGTGGCAGTGTTATATACTAAGTGGGCAGTGTTATATACTACATGGGCTGTGTTATATACTACGTGGGCTGTGTTATATACTACGTGGGCAGTGTTATATACTACATGGGCTGTGTTATATACTACGTGGGCAGTGTTATATACTACGTGGGCAGTGTTATATACTACGTGGGCAGTGTTATATACCACATGCGCAGTGTTATATACTACGTGGGCAGTGTTATATACTACGTGGCTGTGTTATATACTACGTGGCTGTGTTATACACACTACGTGGCTCCTATATACTACATGGCTGTGCTATATACTATGTGGCTGTCTGTGTTACGTGGCCTCCGCTATATGCTATGTGGCTGCTATATTTATACATACATACATATTCTAGAATACCCGATGCGTTAGAATCGAGCCAACATCTAGTTTTAAATAACAGCTCAGGTAAATTCTCTCTGTGGTATTGTAACACCAGTAAAGGTTCCACATGCAGATCCGTGGGGAAAAATCTACTGTGTATCACTCCCATGTAGATATTCCCTAAAGCTACATTCACACATCTATATCCATAACTATGTCACATTTGTCATCTGAATTGTGTAGTGCAGCGGTATCCACATTGTGCAGTGATGAGGCAGTGACTCAACAAAGTTCAAAGCAAAACATGTTTTAATGTCGAACTCAAAGAAAATACACAACATACGATATCCTCCGGATCGCATCCAGGAAAGAAAGCAGTCCACATCCGAGAGCGATTGCACCGCCATGTATGCTGTAGGGACCTGGCCTTTTGGCTTTGCTTGGCCTTTTGTCTCCGCTTGGCTGAGTTTCCTCACACAGGTGGAGCTCTGCTCTGCACACTTGCAAAACCAAACTGACACACCCAACCCTTTGCTGCAGGGGCTTCAACAAGGAACCTATGGCGGTAGGCCACATGGAAAACCCACCCAAGAAGGAAACAGACTGCCCCACTACCATCCTGTAGTCTGTTTCAAAAACAAAAGCCCAGAGCAGGTTTTCTTATATCTGCCTTGGACAAATAGCTTGCCCAAGACCAAAACTTACTTTTACTTTGCATTGCAACCACAGCTATGCCTGTGACTGCAATGCACTCCCACGGCCTCAATACGCCTCTGTGCACATCCTGGGGGGGACACATAGCGACCCTCGCATGTGACACTGGTCACTGCGTCACATACCCCCCTCTGTTCAAACCTGTGGGGTTCAACACTTGTCACCACACAGTGAGCACATGACATGGCGTCCACATGTCCCTGTGATTTCCCCACCCGATGCTGTATTGAGAAACCAAACTTTTGTAAGGACCGGAACCATCGGTTGATGCGAGCATTCCTCTCCTTTGTGTTTCTCCTCCACACACCTCCCCGTTCTCCATTGCAAAAGACACGCCCACATTCCTGACTAACAGTAGATTTGGGCCAGTTTTGGGTGTTCTCGACCTTGTTAATTTGCAGTTTGATAACCCCGCAGCTCATCCCGTAACCTAAGTACCTGCCTTCTGGCACTCGATACTGTTTCCTTCGTACCCTTTTACCCGTGTCTTGGTGTCTATATCATGCTGGATCACCGAGGTGCGAACGGGCATACATATATTATGTTAAACCCGAGCGTCCCGTCGCTGCTGATTAGCGAGAGCTTTATTTATTTTGACCTGACCCCGGCTACATCCTTGGCCGATGCCAGAGGGTTCCCCGTGGGTAAGACCGGAGTCACCTCCGCTACCACACATCTCTGGTTCCTCCAGGCTTTCTTTTTATGCATGCATCTCTGTGTGGGACCCTGGAATGGAACTGTTCCAAACTTACCAGGGTACATTTCCGGCTCGGGATTCGGTGGGGTCTCCTCGACCTCTCCTGCCAAAACCTGTAGGGGAAACCTATCGGGGTTACACTCTGTCCTTAGGTAGACTCGGGATCTTTGGGTTCTGCGCCTGGAACAACATTTATATTGGGAGGGTTAACCCTGGTCTCCCACAGGGACCAGAACTGGTGCAAGTCTGTTCCCAACACAGTCCCATATGGAAGAGTTTTCACCACTCCCACCACATGTTTGATGTATCCACACGGTGTAGAAAAAATAACCTCCGCAGTCGGGTACTCTTGGATTTCCCCATGAATACCCATCACCTTTACTTTCCATCATTTGGGGTTGTCCCCGGCAACAAGGGACCCATGGACCAAAGTCACTAAGCTCCCTGAGTCCAGGTGAGCCTCTGTTTGGTACCTGTTCAGGAGTACCTGGCACAGCTGGGGTTCGCTGTCGGCAGTGCCTGTAGTGGCGGTACAGACTGGCTGTACATAGACACACAGCGAGTATACCCATAGTCGATGGGTTTAGATGTCAGGGGGCAGTTGACAGCCACATGTCCGGGCCCTTGAAACCGCCATCACTTAAGAGTTGCGGTACGACTATACGTTGGGGCCGCTTTAGGGGAAACGGGACTTTTGTCACCCTCATTTCGAGTTACCCCCTCCTTACTGGCTTGGTCCTGTGTCATGGTTCTCAATGGCAAGAGAACATAGAAAGCATACAAAAAGGACTAGCTCTTGGAAGATGGGAACTCAAGCTGACTGTGAGCTAAACCTACCGCACAAATAACAGTGGCCGGGTAGCGTGCCTACGTTTTATCCCTAGACGCCCAGCGCCAGCCGGAGAACTGACTGACCCTAGCAGAGGAAAATACAGACCTGGCTTACCTCTAGAGAAATTTTCCCCAAAAGGCAGACAGTAGCCCCCACATATATTGTCGGTGATTTCAGAGGAAATTGACATACGAAGTATGAAGATAGGTTTAGCAAATTGAGGTCCGCTTACTAGATAGTAGGAAGACAGAAAAGGGAACTTCACAGTCAGCTGAAAACCCTTTCAAAACACCATCCTGGAATTACTTTAAGACTCTAATATCAACTCATGACACCAGAGTGGCAATTCCAGCTCACAAGAGCTTCCAGCCTCAGAAATAAACAATAACAGAGAACTGGAACAAAAATGCAAAACAAACTTAGGACTACAAGTCCAACTTAGCTGATAGTAGTCTAGGAGCAGGAACATGCAACAGAAAGGCTTCTGGTAACATTGTTGGCCGGCATAGAAATGACTGAGGAGCAAGGCCAAATAGACAACTCCCACATCCTGATGGAAACAGGTGAACAGAGGAGATGAAGCACACAAGTTCAGTACCACCAGTGACCACCGGGGGAGCCCAGAAACCAAATTCACAACAGTACCCCCCCCTCAAGGAGGGGGCACCGAACCCTCACCAGAACCACCAGGGCGATCAGGATGAGCCCTATGAAAGGCACGGACCAAATCGGAGGCATGAACATCAGAGGCTGTCACCCAAGAATTATCCTCCTGACCGTAGCCCTTCCACTTGACCAGATACTGAAGTCTCCGTCTGGAAACACGGGAGTCCAAGATCTTCTCGACAACGTACTCCAACTCACCCTCAACCAACACCGGAGCAGGAGGCTCAACGGAAGGCACAACCGGTACCTCATACCTGCGCAACAATGACCGATGGAAGACATTATGAATAGAAAAAGATGCAGGGAGGTCCAAACGAAAGGACACAGGGTTAAGAATCTCCAATATCTTGTACGGGCCGATGAACCGAGGCTTAAACTTAGGAGAAGAAACCTTCATAGGGACAAAACGAGAAGACAACCACACCAAGTCCCCAACACAAAGACGAGGACCAACACAACGACGGCGGATGGCAAAATGCTGAGTCTTCTCCTGGGACAACTTCAAATTGTCCACCACATGCCCCCAAATCTGATGCAACCTCTCCACCACAGCATCCACTCCAGGACAATCCGAAGACTCCACCTGACCGGAAGAGAAACGAGGATGAAACCCCGAATTACAGAAGAAAGGAGAAACCAAGGTGGCAGAACTAGCCCGATTATTGAGGGCAAACTCCGCCAAGGGCAAAAAGGCAACCCAATCATCCTGATCCGCAGACACAAAACACCTCAAATAAGTCTCCAAGGTCTGATTAGTTCGCTCGGTCTGGCCATTAGTCTGAGGATGGAAAGCAGACGAAAAAGACAAATCAATGCCCATCCTAGCACAGAACGCTCGCCAAAATCTAGACACGAATTGGGTTCCCCTGTCAGACACGATATTCTCCGGAATACCATGCAAGCGAACCACATTTTGAAAAAACAGAGGAACCAGCTCGGATGAGGAAGGCAATTTAGGCAAGGGGACCAAATGGACCATCTTAGAGAAACGGTCACACACCACCCAGATGACAGACATCTTCTGAGAAACAGGGAGATCAGAAATAAAATCCATGGAGATGTGAGTCCAAGGCCTCTTCGGAATAGGCAAAGATAACAACAATCCACTGGCCCGAGAACAACAAGGCTTGGCCCGAGCACAAACATCACAAGACTGCACAAAACCTCGCACATCTCGCGACAGGGAAGGCCACCAGAAGGACCTAGCCACCAAATCCCTGGTACCAAAGATTCCAGGATGACCAGCTAACGCAGAAGAATGGACCTCCGATATGACTCTACTGGTCCAATCATCAGGAACAAACATTCTACCAGGCGGGCAACGATCAGGTCTATCCGCCTGAAACTCCTGCAAGACCCGTCGCAAGTCTGGGGAAACAGCAGATAATATCACTCCATCCTTAAGGATACCTGTAGGTTCAGAATTACCAGGGGAATCAGGCTCAAAACTCCTAGAAAGGGCATCCGCCTTCACATTTTTAGAACCCGGTAGGTAAGAAACCACAAAATTAAACCGAGAGAAAAATAACGACCAGCGCGCCTGTCTAGGATTCAGGCACCTGGCAGACTCAAGATAAATCAAATTCTTGTGGTCAGTCAATACCACCACCTGATGTCTAGCCCCCTCAAGCCAATGACGCCACTCCTCAAAAGCCCACTTCATAGCCAAGAGCTCCCGATTACCAATATCATAATTTCGCTCAGCGGGCGAAAATTTACGAGAAAAGAACGCGCAAGGTCTCATCACGGAGCAGTCGGAACTTTTCTGCGACAAAACCGCCCCAGCTCCGATTTCTGAAGCGTCGACCTCAACCTGAAAAAGAAGAGTAACATCAGGCTGACGCAATACAGGGGCGGAAGAAAAGCGGCGCTTAAGCTCCCGAAAGGCCTCCACAGCAGCAGGGGACCAATCAGCAACATCAGCACCCTTCTTAGTCAAATCAGTCAACGGTTTAGCAACATCAGAAAAACCAGTTATAAATCGACGATAAAAATTAGCAAAGCCCAAAAACTTCTGAAGGCTCTTAAGAGAAGAGGGTTGCGTCCAATCACAAATAGCCTGAACCTTGACAGGGTCCATCTCAATGGAAGAGGGGGAAAAAATGTACCCCAAAAACGAAATCTTTTGAACCCCAAAAACGCACTTAGAACCCTTTACACACAAGGAATTAGAGCGCAAAACCTGAAAAACCCTCCTGACCTGTTGGACATGAGAGTCCCAGTCGTCCGAAAAAATCAAAATATCATCCAGATACACAATCATAAATTTATCCAAATATTCACGGAAAATGTCATGCATAAAAGACTGAAAGACTGAAGGGGCATTTGAAAGACCAAAAGGCATTACTAAATACTCAAAATGGCCCTCAGGCGTATTAAATGCGGTTTTCCACTCATCCCCCTGCTTAATTCGCACTAAATTATACGCCCCACGAAGATCAATCTTAGAGAACCACTTGGCCCCCTTTATTCGAGCAAACAAATCAGTAAGCAGTGGCAAAGGATACTGATATTTAACCGTGATTTTATTCAAAAGCCGATAATCAATACACGGCCTCAAAGAGCCATCTTTTTTAGATACAAAGAAAAAACCGGCTCCTAAGGGAGATGACGAAGGACGAATATGTCCCTTTTCCAAGGACTCCTTAATATATTCCCGCATAGCAGCGTGTTCAGGCACAGATAGATTAAATAAACGACCCTTTGGAAACTTACTGCCCGGAATCAGATCTATTGTACAATCGCAATCTCTGTGCGGAGGTAGTGAACCAAGTTTAGGCTCCTCAAAAACGTCACGATAATCAGATAAAAATTCCGGAATCTCAGAGGGAATAGATGACGAAATGGAAACCAAAGGTACGTCCCCATGAGTCCCCTGACATCCCCAGCTTAACACAGACATTGCTTTCCAGTCGAGGACTGGGTTATGAGATTGCAGCCATGGCAATCCAAGCACCAACACATCATGTAGATTATACAACACAAGGAAGCGAATAATCTCCTGGTGATCTGGATTAATACGCATAGTTACTTGTGTCCAGTATTGTGGTTTATTACTAGCCAATGGCGTGGAGTCAATACCCTTCAGAGGTATAGGAACTTCCAGAGGCTCTAAATTAAACCCACAGCGTTTGGCAAAGGACCAATCCATAAGACTCAAAGCGGCGCCAGAGTCGACATAGGCGTCCGCGGTAATAGACGATAAAGAGCAAATCAGGGTCACAGATAGAATAAACTTGGACTGTAAAGTACCAATTGAAACAGACTTATCAACCTTCTTAGTACGTTTAGAGCATGCTGATATAACATGAGTTGAATCGCCACAATAGAAGCATAACCCATTTTTTCGCCTAAAATTCTGTCGTTCGCTTCTGGACAGAATTCTATCACATTGCATAATCTCTGGCGCCTTCTCAGTAGACACCGCCAAATGGTGCACAGGTTTGCGCTCCCGCAAACGCCGATCAATCTGAATAGCCATTGTCATGGACTCATTCAGACCTGCAGGCACAGGGAACCCCACCATAACATCTTTAATGGCATCAGAGAGACCCTCTCTGAAATTCGCCGCCAGGGCGCACTCATTCCACTGAGTAAGCACAGACCACTTACGAAATTTTTGGCAGTATATTTCAGCCTCATCTTGCCCTTGAGACAGGGCCATCAAGGCTTTTTCAGTCTGAATCTCTAAATGAGGTTCCTCATAAAGCAACCCCAAAGCCAGGAAAAACGCATCCACATTGAGCAACGCAGGATCCCCTGGTGCCAAAGCAAATGCCCAATCCTGAGGGTCGCCCCGGAGCAAGGATATTACAATCCTGACCTGCTGTGCAGGATCTCCAGCGGAGCAAGATCTCAGAGACAAAAATAATTTACAATTATGTTTGAAATTCTGGAAGCGAGATCTATCCCCGGAGAAAAATTCAGGCAAAGGTACTCTAGGTTCAGATATAGGAGCATGAATTACAAAATCCTGTAAACTTTGAACCTTCATAGCCAGATTGTTCAGACCTGTAGCTAAACTCTGAGGATCCATTTTCATCAGGTGAAGTCAGAATCATTCAAGGTTTAGAAGGAGAGAGAGACGAAGGCTGCAGTAAGCAGAGATGCTAGTGAATCAACTAATGAGCAAACTCAGAAAAAAAAAAAAAAATTCTCTGCAGACTTCTTTTCTCTCCTTTCTTCTGCCAATAATTTTAACCCTTGGCCGGCCAAACTGTCATGGTTCTCAATGGCAAGAGAACATAGAAAGCATACAAAAAGGACTAGCTCTTGGAAGATGGGAACTCAAGCTGACTGTGAGCTAAACCTACCGCACAAATAACAGTGGCCGGGTAGCGTGCCTACGTTTTATCCCTAGACGCCCAGCGCCAGCCGGAGAACTGACTGACCCTAGCAGAGGAAAATACAGACCTGGCTTACCTCTAGAGAAATTTTCCCCAAAAGGCAGACAGTAGCCCCCACATATATTGTCGGTGATTTCAGAGGAAATTGACATACGAAGTATGAAGATAGGTTTAGCAAATTGAGGTCCGCTTACTAGATAGTAGGAAGACAGAAAAGGGAACTTCACAGTCAGCTGAAAACCCTTTCAAAACACCATCCTGGAATTACTTTAAGACTCTAATATCAACTCATGACACCAGAGTGGCAATTCCAGCTCACAAGAGCTTCCAGCCTCAGAAATAAACAATAACAGAGAACTGGAACAAAAATGCAAAACAAACTTAGGACTACAAGTCCAACTTAGCTGATAGTAGTCTAGGAGCAGGAACATGCAACAGAAAGGCTTCTGGTAACATTGTTGGCCGGCATAGAAATGACTGAGGAGCAAGGCCAAATAGACAACTCCCACATCCTGATGGAAACAGGTGAACAGAGGAGATGAAGCACACAAGTTCAGTACCACCAGTGACCACCGGGGGAGCCCAGAAACCAAATTCACAACAGTCCTGGTTAGTCCCAACAGAGTTTTGTTGACTTTTCCCTGCTGAGGCCCGATGTGACAGCCAAAGTGGAGCAGTGTCCCGTACAAAGTCCTGAGTGGCTGTATACCACTCAGCCAATCCTACCAGCTGGTCCAGAGTTTCTGGGTCCCCTTGCATCACCCAATGCTGTATGGCTGCTGGCAGAGCCCTCACCAGCTCGTCAACCACCACCCTCTCTACTATCTGGAGCGGGATTAAGATCTCAAGCTGAAGCTATTTTTTTTACCAGCTGCAACAAGTCATAGGCCTGAGACCTGGTGGGACGGGACTCTGCAAAACACCACTGGTACACCCGATGGGTCCGCACATGCGTATTAACCCCCAGTCGGGCAAGGATCTCACCTCTTAATTTCTCATAGTCCGGGGCATCCTCCCGACTGAGGTTCAGTTAGGCCTTCTGTGCATCTCCCGTCAGGAAGTGGGCCACCACTTCAGCCCACTGTGACATCGGTAAGCTCTCCAGCTCTGCTGTGTCCTCGAACACTGTAAAGAAATCTTCCATATCTTCATCATTACTCATTTTCCTCAGCACAGTCCAGACCTTGTACTGGACCTCAGAGCGGTTAGGGATAGCAGGTGAGGGTGCCTGTTGCAAGATCAGCTCATTAGTCTTCTGCTGCTGGTAATGCTGCTCCCGCTGCCGTTGCTGAGTGAGGACCAACTGCTTCAAAAGCGCCTCCATTTTTTCCAGCAGGCTTGAAATGTAGCTTTGCCGGCTTGATCACAGACATGCTCACTTTGGGGTATGCCTCAGTTCACACTGCCCGCATTCTCAAACCATATGTAGTGCAGTAGTATCCACACTGTGCAGTGATGAGGCAGTGATCCAGCAAAGTTCAAAGCAAAACGTGTTTTAATGTCCAACTTACAGAAAATACTCAGCATACGATATCCTCTGGATTTCAGCCGGGAAACACAACAGTCCACATCCAAGACCGATTGCCGTGGGCGACTGCACAGTCATGTACGCAGTCAGCGCCAGGCCTTTTGGCTTCGCTTGGCCTTTTGGCTCTGCTTGGCTGTGTTTCCTCACACAAGTGGAGCTCTGCAGAGCCTTCTGCTCTGCACACTTGCAAAACCAAACTGACACACCCAACCCTTTGCTGCAGGGGCTTCAACAAGGAACCTGTGGCCGTAGGCCACATGGAAAACCCAGCTGAGAAGGAAACAGACTGCCCCACTACCATCCTGTAGTCAGTTTCAAAAACAAAAGCCCAGAGCAGGTTTTCTTATATCTGCCTTGGACAAATAGCTTGCCCAAGACCAAAACTTACTTTTACTTTGCATTGCAATCACAGCTATATTTGTGACTGCAATGCACTCCCACAGCCTCAATACGCCTCTGTGCGCATCCTGGGGGGACACATAGCGATCCTCGCATGTGACACCGGTCGCTGCTCACAATTGCCTCCATGTTGCATTTGTTTTTTTTTTCATCTGTTTTTTAAAAATGGTAGACGGTCTGATATTTTATTTATCCATTGACTCTTAGCAATGGATCAGTGAAAAATTGATGACAAATGGATGGAAAACCGAGTACAAAGTACGTCTTCCGTGTCTCATCTGTTTTATATGGATCCCCATAGACTTTAATGGCAGAGTCTGAATATGACATGCTCTGAGTCTCAAGGACAGGACACATAGATCCATTTTTAGTAATGATGTGTGTAGGAATTAACAAAACTCTTTGGCCCTGATTCTTTAAGACTGACATTTTGTACGTGAGTCTTAACAAGAGACGTGCGAGAATAAGATGCGCCTAATTCATTAAGATTTTCTAGCATAAGAAATGCTGACACTTTCAATGAATGTGGCAGGCAATCGTAGATCCTTCCCAGCCTCTCCCCACTTGAAACTGGGATGTAAATGGCAAAAGTTGCAAAATTATTGAGCAACTCCACTTTGAGCAAAATTTTTGCAACTAATTAAAGTGTCCCTTTTTTCTGACAAATACTTTCATGAATTGACCCCTATGGTTAGTGTGCTGAAAAAAACTGATAGCTCATGGATGTGTAAATGTGGCCAAGTTATATATTCTCTCTTACAGGTAATCTGCCTTTAAGGGTAATATGCAAATAAATTGCAGTTATATTATGGTAAGCTGATTGACTGGAACAGTTGCAATGGGGAGAAAGTGAAGTAGTATTCTCCCTGTGTCCACTCACTTCCAGTCATCAGGGTGGTGCAAGATTAGGTAAAAACTGGAAAGACAATGAGCGCAATAGGGTCTTATCCGGGTTAAAAAAAGGAAGATAAAAAGCTGAATGTGCTCACCTTTTGGGGTTGTGAAAGTGCAGATCCACAATATGGAATAACATGTGAGATTGGAAGTAAATGGGTATATGTGACACCCGCTAGGGCCGTGGGGTACTCAGAACCAGGTCGGATGATTCGTAAAGGGGTGGTCACAGCAGCAGTGACCCTGTCCGTGGCCCTGGGCGCACAATAAAAGTGGTGAGGGAATTGTAACACCCCAGGTAACCGGTTGTTACAGTGATGTTGCCTTCCTTTCGGGGAGGGCGATATCATGCTTGGAGGCAAGGAGGATTCTCTTTACCAGGTAAGCACCTACGCACAATACATTCTGAATCCAGGCCAGAAGGGGGAGCTCGGGACCCAGATTCAGGGGAGCTTCCCTCTGATAGATATATCCTGGTCTGGAAGAGGAGTTAGACAGTTGGTCCAGGGAGACCAAGGAGTGAAGTTGGAGAGAGACATGGAAGAGAAAGGAAGTCTGGAGCAGAAGGCAAACTATGGAGCTATGCAGCCAGGACTGAGCTGCAGCTCCAGGAAAGGACTAGAACCCGAGGGGTTGTTGTATGCAGTGGAGCAATTGAGGGAAGAAGCAAAGGAGTGGAAAAGTGCTCAGAGGGGAACTGTGACCAGGCACCCTCAGAGCCGAAGAGCAGGAACCGGGCATCGGGCGCCCGAGGCTTTAGTGGACTCTAGGACACGTAGCAGAACCGGAGGGCTTAGAACTGTATGTGATTTGCCCACACCACACCTGAAGACGAAGCAGCACCTGAAGAGCCCGGGTCGTGATAGAGACCCTGTAAAACAGCTCACGCTGCCTGCCACACAGTCAACTGACCCAGGACAGGAGAAGGAAGGGGTACTTTGCCAGCAAGCTTCAGGCAGCAAGGACCTCGCACATCAGAGCAAGTAGGAAAGGCTTGCGGACCTCAACTGGGAAAGGGATCTGCAGCGCCCCAGAGTCCTGGTCGTTGCAGTACTGATGCTCCGCCGCTAAGGGGGGCTATGGTACGTCTGATGGCACTGAAGGAGTTCTTCTGACCAGGTATCACAGTCACCAATACACTTCACAGTCTGGCCTCCAGGGGGAGCTAAGGGTGCTATGTATTAGGCCACTCCTCACAATCTGGTAAAACTGGGGGTTAGGCAGAAAGTTAGACAGAAGCTGACTGGGAATCGAACAGGCAACATCCTGTGGCAGAGGGTGTTGCGGGGAGAGACTCAGGGGGGTCCCTGTCAGGGGTGGGATCCTGACAGAGGCCTAGCGAACAGAAAGAACGTTACGGGACCGCGCCTGCACGAGATAGCGGCGGTGCCCTAAGAAAGGACAAGAAGCGAGGTTCATTGTGCTGAGTGAGAAACGAGATCAACGCAACAAGAAGAAATACCAGTAGGAGTCGTGCTGTAAGACGAGGCAACATCCTACTGAGGCGCGTAGCCGGTGGCCGGAATGCCAAGGAAGTACTAGGCTCCAAGCAAATACTTCAAACCTATGGCAGGACAGTCAGCTATAGGCGGGCTGTCACACACAAATCACCTACGAAGACATAGGGGGCAACAATAGGAGAGGGGTGACGCTAGAGTCCCGGAAGAGCTCCGAGCCTACCCGTCATAAGGGTGTGTCCTATCCATAGCATCTGGGGGGACGAAGCAGAACATCATAATCGAGTTGTGAGGGAACTTCAGAAACAGACACAACAGTTGTGGGGACTATCCCGTAAGCACAGCAGGGGAGGACCACAACACACAAGCGCTAGAAGGTAGGCACAGATTTCCACCTGCAAAGGGAACTCTGGAGGTGCCATCGGACCGGCCGGACTTGCGCAGCCCGGTTAACCGTATTCTGGATTGAGGATCCTGAGGCCTTCAGTAAAGAGGTAAAGAGACTGCAACCTGGTGTCCTCGTTATTTACTGCGACCGACCTGCACCGCACCACGACAACATCATCACCATCCCCTCCACCTTTATTGTACGCCCCTCAGCAGGGTCACGAACCGGGTGTAGCCACCGTGACAACCCCAGAACAGAGACTCAGAGGCCCGGTACCGGGTACCCCTCGACCCTGCGACAGTGGGGGCGCTACAACTTGGCGTCACGAACAGGATCTACTTAAGCCTGAAGAATCAGGTCATGTGTGCCTTGGAACTGTGATTTATTGTACTTAGACTGTAACTTATTGCAAAGACTGTGCAGTGCCACTTGCCGCCAAAAAAACGCCGCCATTACAGCGCTGAGGAGAGCGCAGGAGAAGAAGAGGGGCGTGGAGTAGGCGTGGACCAGCTGAAGAGCGCGAAAGACAATGGCCGCCCAGTCTAAATATTTCTGCACCGTGAGGACGTGTCCGTCAGCAGCCGAGATCCGCCTCCTGATTCTCAATGGTGGGCGGAGACAATGAAAGCGAAACCGCCCACGAAGGAGAGAGCGGGAAAAGGACCAGGAAGAAGGAGTCAGCGACATGGAGGACGCCATGGCGAGCCACCCGGAGTCGGAGCGTGGGGTAGGAGCAGAGGACTCCCCCAGCTACCCGGAGGGGCACCGCAACCAGGCCTCCACCGCTGATGTTGACTTCCTGCAGGCCGGAGTGGATGAGCTCGGCGACCAACTCCGGCAGACACAGCTGAGCACTGAGGCCGGGTGGAAGAAGACCTTCATCGGGAGCCTCATCAGACGTCTGTTGGCAGCCTCATCTGGTCCGGAGCAGGAAAGAAGTTCCAGCGCTTCGAGGCCAGAAAGCAAGGCCCTGCCGGAAAGCGAGTTGCTGCAAATGGGGATGACAACGCTGCAGTGCGAGGTCCTGCAACTAGCGTTCCAGACCCCAGCGGAGACGGAGCGGATTGGCACCGGAGGGACCGCATCTGAAGCAGGTATGAAGAACGACCCTGCCTCGCCAGCAGAGGACTTGCTGGTAGGCCCCGTCGCGGTACCCCCTCTCCCTGGGACCTATAGACTCTGGCGCCTTACACCCTGGGATCGGGCCACGGGTATGGAGCACTTCTTAAAGGCCCCGACCTCACCGATCACCTTGCCGAGCGAGGTCTATGCGGAGCTACGGCCGCCAGAGCGAGAGTAAACCTCGATGCCATGGATATGTAAATAGTTAACTGCTTATTTCCCTGCTTTTTGCTGCTTAAACCCGACTAGGGTTATTCTCAAAAGGGATCCCTTCATTTACCCGGGATCCCTATTGCTTTTATTTGTTTGCTTTTATTTTCCTTTTGCTCCCTATTCACCCATGTTATAAAGACTACCGAATCATGGACGGTGAATGATTCACAAACTGTTTTGTAAATAGTTCGCACCTTCTTAAAGGTGCCCTCTACTGGTTGTACAAAAGAAAGGACTCTTTGCGAAGAAACTGTTCCTGGAAGCAGTACCGGAGTCCTTGCTGCACATGGACTTGCAGCTTGAGAAAGTTGCACTACCTCATAGAGACTTGGTCCCCTCTTAAAGGGAACGTTCACCCATAGCACTTAACGCATAATGTTGCCTTAAACGAGTAGTGATAATGTTTTGATATAGTGAGTTATATGTAGTCAGCTAGACAATCATAAGAAATGATGATAATGTGCTCTGAAATAAAGTAATTATTGGAAAGGTGCAGTAGACCCGTAGGGGTAGACATAAAGTCCTGCATAGGTGAAAGCTAGAAGAAAGATGCAGCAGACCCGTAGGGGTAGACATAGCGTCCTGCATACCTGTCAGTAAGAAAGTAATGAGGGAAGTTTAATGTTTTATTTAATAGAAAATGTTTAATAATGTGCTAGAACACGAGGACAGGAAGTGAACCCGTAGGGGTTAGTGGTGAGTCCTCCTAGGAGCCATACAGAGATGGCTCGGTGATTCTGAACTGAGAGATGGAAGATAAGTTCTATACTGTGTATAGTAGCAGAAAGGCAGTAGGCCCGGGCTGAAAGGGGCGGTCCTGCAACAGAACGAGAGGCGGTAGGCCTGGGCAAGTAGACAGGCGGTCCTGCAGATGTAAAAAGGGAAAATGAAGAAAAAGTTGATTAGCCTTATAATGTTTTATAAGAAGGTCTTTAGTGGATTCAGCGTGTACGTCCTTAAAGGCAGTGTTAAATTATTGTTCAAGAAAAAAATTTGCACTTAGTAGAATACCCGGTTGGGTAGGAAAAGTTATTTATAGTACGTTATCTAAAGTATTTAACCATGTTTGCAACGTTCAAGTGTTCTCACCTCCCATAAAGGGAAGCCCTGTTCAAACTTGCTTATTGTTATTGCATTTCAAAATTGTATGTCTTTTTACTGACATGTATTGTTGTTTTCTTCCCAGTCCAGGAGTACTAGATTTAACCGGGGGGGAGTGCAGCGCCCCAGAGTCCTGGTCGTTGCAGTACTGATGCTCCGCCGCTAAGGGGGACTATGGTACGTCTGATGGCACTGAAGGAGTTCTTCTGACCAGGTATCACAGTCACCAATACACTTCACAGTCTGGCCTCCAGGGGGAGCTAAGGGTGCTATGTATTAGGCCACTCCTCACAATCTGGTAAAACTGGGGGTTAGGCAGAAAGTTAGACAGAAGCTGACTGGGAATCGAACAGGCAACATCCTGTGGCAGAGGGTGTTGCGGGGAGAGACTCAGGGGGGTCCCTGTCAGGGGTGGGATCCTGACAGAGGCCTAGCGAACAGAAAGAACGTTACGGGACCGCGCCTGCACGAGATAGCGGCGGTGCCCTAAGAAAGGACAAGAAGCGAGGTTCATTGTGCTGAGTGAGAAACGAGATCAACGCAACAAGAAGAAATACCAGTAGGAGTCGTGCTGTAAGACGAGGCAACATCCTACTGAGGCGCGTAGCCGGTGGCTGGAATGCCGAGGAAGTACTAGGCTCCAAGCAAATACTTCAAACCTACGCCAGGACAGTCAGCTATAGGCGGGCTGTCTCACACAAATCACCTACGAAGACATAGGGGGCAACAATAGGAGAGGGGCGACGCTAGAGTCCCGGAAGAGCTCCGAGCCTACCCGTCATACGGGTGCGTCCTATCCATAGCATCTGGGGGGACGAAGCAGAACATCATAATCGAGTTGTGAGGGAACTTCAGAAACAGACACAACAGTTGTGGGGACTATCCCGTAAGCACAGCAGGGGAGGACCACAACACACAAGCGCTAGAAGGTAGGCACAGATTTCCACCTGCAAAGGGAACTCTGGAGGTGCCATCGGACCGGCCGGACTTGCGCAGCCCGGTTAACCGTATTCCGGATTGAGGATCCTGAGGCCTTCAGTAAAGAGGTAAAGAGACTGCAACCTGGTGTCCTCGTTATTTACTGCGACCGACCTGCACCGCACCACGACAACATCATCACCATCCCCTCCACCTTTATTGTACGCCCCTCAGCAGGGTCACGAACCGGGTGTAGCCACCGTGACAACCCCAGAACAGAGACTCAGAGGCCCGGTACCGGGTACCCCTCGACCCTGCGACAGTGGGGGCGCTACAACTTGGCGTCACGAACAGGATCTACTTAAGCCTGAAGAATCAGGTCATGTGTGCCTTGGAACTGTGATTTATTGTACTTAGACTGTAACTTATTGCAAAGACTGTGCAGTGCCACTTGCCGCCAAAAAAACGCCGCCATTACAGCGCTGAGGAGAGCGCAGGAGAAGAAGAGGGGCGTGGAGTAGGCGTGGACCAGCTGAAGAGCGCGAAAGACAATGGCCGCCCAGTCTAAATATTTCTGCACCGTGAGGACGTGTCCGTCAGCAGCCGAGATCCGCCTCCTGATTCTCAATGGTGGGCGGAGACAATGAAAGCGAAACCGCCCACGAAGGAGAGAGCGGGAAAAGGACCAGGAAGAAGGAGTCAGCGACATGGAGGACGCCATGGCGAGCCACCCGGAGTCGGAGCGTGGGGTAGGAGCAGAGGACTCCCCCAGCTACCCGGAGGGGCACCGCAACCAGGCCTCCACCGCTGATGTTGACTTCCTGCAGGCCGGAGTGGATGAGCTCGGCGACCAACTCCGGCAGACACAGCTGAGCACTGAGGCCGGGTGGAAGAAGACCTTCATCGGGAGCCTCATCAGACGTCTGTTGGCAGCCTCATCTGGTCCGGAGCAGGAAAGAAGTTCCAGCGCTTCGAGGCCAGAAAGCAAGGCCCTGCCGGAAAGCGAGTTGCTGCAAATGGGGATGACAACGCTGCAGTGCGAGGTCCTGCAACTAGCGTTCCAGACCCCAGCGGAGACGGAGCGGATTGGCACCGGAGGGACCGCATCTGAAGCAGGTATGAAGAACGACCCTGCCTCGCCAGCAGAGGACTTGCTGGTAGGCCCCGTCGCGGTACCCCCTCTCCCTGGGACCTATAGACTCTGGCGCCTTACACCCTGGGATCGGGCCACGGGTATGGAGCACTTCTTAAAGGCCCCGACCTCACCGATCACCTTGCCGAGCGAGGTCTATGCGGAGCTACGGCCGCCAGAGCGAGAGTAAACCTCGATGCCATGGATATGTAAATAGTTAACTGCTTATTTCCCTGCTTTTTGCTGCTTAAACCCGACTAGGGTTATTCTCAAAAGGGATCCCTTCATTTACCCGGGATCCCTATTGCTTTTATTTGTTTGCTTTTATTTTCCTTTTGCTCCCTATTCACCCATGTTATAAAGACTACCGAATCATGGACGGTGAATGATTCACAAACTGTTTTGTAAATAGTTCGCACCTTCTTAAAGGTGCCCTCTACTGGTTGTACAAAAGAAAGGACTCTTTGCGAAGAAACTGTTCCTGGAAGCAGTACCGGAGTCCTTGCTGCACATGGACTTGCAGCTTGAGAAAGTTGCACTACCTCATAGAGACTTGGTCCCCTCTTAAAGGGAACGTTCACCCATAGCACTTAACGCATAATGTTGCCTTAAACGAGTAGTGATAATGTTTTGATATAGTGAGTTATATGTAGTCAGCTAGACAATCATAAGAAATGATGATAATGTGCTCTGAAATAAAGTAATTATTGGAAAGGTGCAGTAGACCCGTAGGGGTAGACATAAAGTCCTGCATAGGTGAAAGCTAGAAGAAAGATGCAGCAGACCCGTAGGGGTAGACATAGCGTCCTGCATACCTGTCAGTAAGAAAGTAATGAGGGAAGTTTAATGTTTTATTTAATAGAAAATGTTTAATAATGTGCTAGAACACGAGGACAGGAAGTGAACCCGTAGGGGTTAGTGGTGAGTCCTCCTAGGAGCCATACAGAGATGGCTCGGTGATTCTGAACTGAGAGATGGAAGATAAGTTCTATACTGTGTATAGTAGCAGAAAGGCAGTAGGCCCGGGCTGAAAGGGGCGGTCCTGCAACAGAACGAGAGGCGGTAGGCCTGGGCAAGTAGACAGGCGGTCCTGCAGATGTAAAAAGGGAAAATGAAGAAAAAGTTGATTAGCCTTATAATGTTTTATAAGAAGGTCTTTAGTGGATTCAGCGTGTACGTCCTTAAAGGCAGTGTTAAATTATTGTTCAAAAAAAAAATTTGCACTTAGTAGAATACCCGGTTGGGTAGGAAAAGTTATTTATAGTACGTTATCTAAAGTATTTAACCATGTTTGCAACGTTCAAGTGTTCTCACCTCCCATAAAGGGAAGCCCTGTTCAAACTTGCTTATTGTTATTGCATTTCAAAATTGTATGTCTTTTTACTGACATGTATTGTTGTTTTCTTCCCAGTCCAGGAGTACTGGATTTAACCGGGGGGGAGTGCAGCGCCCCAGAGTCCTGGTCGTTGCAGTACTGATGCTCCGCCGCTAAGGGGGACTATGGTACGTCTGATGGCACTGAAGGAGTTCTTCTGACCAGGTATCACAGTCACCAATACACTTCACAGTCTGGCCTCCAGGGGGAGCTAAGGGTGCTATGTATTAGGCCACTCCTCACAATCTGGTAAAACTGGGGGTTAGGCAGAAAGTTAGACAGAAGCTGACTGGGAATCGAACAGGCAACATCCTGTGGCAGAGGGTGTTGCGGGGAGAGACTCAGGGGGGTCCCTGTCAGGGGTGGGATCCTGACAGAGGCCTAGCGAACAGAAAGAACGTTACGGGACCGCGCCTGCACGAGATAGCGGCGGTGCCCTAAGAAAGGACAAGAAGCGAGGTTCATTGTGCTGAGTGAGAAACGAGATCAACGCAACAAGAAGAAATACCAGTAGGAGTCGTGCTGTAAGACGAGGCAACATCCTACTGAGGCGCGTAGCCGGTGGCCGGAATGCCGAGGAAGTACTAGGCTCCAAGCAAATACTTCAAACCTACGCCAGGACAGTCAGCTATAGGCGGGCTGTCTCACACAAATCACCTACGAAGACATAGGGGGCAACAATAGGAGAGGGGCGACGCTAGAGTCCCGGAAGAGCTCCGAGCCTACCCGTCATACGGGTGCGTCCTATCCATAGCATCTGGGGGGACGAAGCAGAACATCATAATCGAGTTGTGAGGGAACTTCAGAAACAGACACAACAGTTGTGGGGACTATCCCGTAAGCACAGCAGGGGAGGACCACAACACACAAGCGCTAGAAGGTAGGCACAGATTTCCACCTGCAAAGGGAACTCTGGAGGTGCCATCGGACCGGCCGGACTTGCGCAGCCCGGTTAACCGTATTCCGGATTGAGGATCCTGAGGCCTTCAGTAAAGAGGTAAAGAGACTGCAACCTGGTGTCCTCGTTATTTACTGCGACCGACCTGCACCGCACCACGACAACATCATCACCATCCCCTCCACCTTTATTGTACGCCCCTCGGCAGGGTCACGGACCGGGTCTAGCCACCGTAACAACCCCAGAACAGAGACTCAGAGGCCCGGTACCGGGTACCCCTCGGCCCTGCGACAGTGGGGGCGCTACAGATCACCTTTGCCTCCAGGCCAGCCGGACCACATCCCCACCCGTGCCTGGTATCCTGGACTGTGGACTGCTCCTACCAGTAAACAGGTAAAGACTTAACAACTCTGGGTCCTCCACTTATTTGCCGGCATACACCATCCGTGTCATATACTTTGGGAGCCCTGGGGACCCCGCTTCACCTGTGGGAAGCGTCACCATCTTTCTGCAACAACATCACCCCAGAGGACCCCTTTAAGCAGCATTGGTCCCACTGACCGAGAACCACAGGTGGCATCACAAATAGACTTTATTAAACCCTTTAAAGACCTTTCCACTTTTATTGAGTGCCCAGGGCCACAGATCAGGTCGCAGCCACTGTGACATCCCCTTTAAGAGTGACCGGACCTGGTACCGAGTATCCCCATTGCCCTGGTGGGCGACTCAGAATGTTTGTAAGGGATTTCACATGACGCCACCTGTGGTGTTCGGTTATAGATGGCCCACACGGGACCTTAACGGGACCTTTCGGGCCGGTGGTGTTGCAGCTGAGATGGTTTGGCTCCCCACAGGTGGAGCGGGGCCCTAGGGCTACCAGAACAGTTTATGAGGGATGGTGGACATTGGGGTGCAGGAATGAGGATGCAGGAAATGATTGGAGGACACAAGGACTGTAGTTTCTTTACCTTTAATTGCAGGTGCAGTCCGGGGCACTGGTGACAGGTGATCATGGAGGTCCGGGCAGCCTAGAAGCATTTCAGGATCCACCTAGCCAGGTGGATTTGGAGGCATTCCCTCTGTGCTGCTCCCTAGGTCCTTGATGCTTTAAGCTCTCCACAAGTCCCTATTGCTGTCTGTCCATGAAATAGAACATTCCCCGCATGGCAGGCAGCTTGAGCCTGTTCCAGGTGTCACTGCTGTGCCTCAGGGTATCAGCTGGGGCTGGGAGACTTGCAATCTCCTGTCCTCCGGTTTTAGTTGCTGGGCCTGCAGTTCCCACACAACCACGGACTCCGGTTTCCGGTCTTTGGCGCTCAGTCCTGGGGTGAGCCCAGTCGCAGCTCCAATCTCTCAGGTTCTCCTCACTTGCCTCCTCTTCCTTCCTCTCAGACACACACTAAGGCCCCTTTCACACATCAGTTTTTTGCCATCAGTCGCAATCCATCGAATTTTGACATTTTCTCATAGACTTGTATTAGCGACGGATTGCGACGGATGGCCTCACGTTTCATCTGTCATTCGCTGGATCTTCGAAAATTGTTTGTCCGGCGGCCGGAGACAACAGACAAAGTAACGTTTTTTGTGTACGTCGAAAAAACGGACAGCAACGAATCCGTCGTTTGCTAGAATGGAAGCCTATGGGGCTGGATCCATCAAATCCGGCGAGAGATTCCGTTTTTTTAACTGAGCATGCTCCAATCGAATAAGCCAGATCCACTAGTCGGATCAGTCCAAAAAACGGATCTGTTGCATCAGTTTTTCACAATCTGCGATGGATCCGTCGATCCGTTGAGCCAACGGATTGTGACTGACGGCAAAAAACTGATGTGTGAAAGGGGCCTAAGACTAACTAACCCCGCCTCCATCCAGAACTTATAGGGAAGCTCTCCTAAAATAGGTGTTATAGCTCCCCTTTCTGGTCTGGAGTCTGGAAAGGTGTTGCATGCTGAGGTACCTGGAAAGGGGATCCCTCCTTGCTTCCAGGCATGACATCGCCCCCAGTGAGGGAGGCAATGCCACTGTGGCAACTGGACTCCTGGGGTGCCACATATAGATCCGTGCTGCCAATAGTCCAGGATGTAGCAGGAGACCGAAAAGTTTTGAATTCATTTTTTATTCGGCAACGCTTTTCAAAGTACACATACTGTGGTCGGCGCTCATAGCACACCTGCATTTCTGCTGCATAGCAGCGATCTGATGATCGCTGCTATGTAGCAGAACCGATCGAGTTGTGCCAGCTTTTAGCCTCTCATGGAGGCTATTGAGGCATGGCAAAAGTTAAAAAAAAAGTTAAAAAAAAATGTGAAAAAAATAAAAAAAAATATAAAAGTTTAAATCACCCCCCTTTCACCCCATTCAAAATAAATCAATTTAAAAAAAAATTAAACCTACACATATTTGGTATCGCCGCGTTCAGAATCGCCCGATCTATCAATAAAAAAAGAGGATTAACCTGATCGCTAAATGGCGTAGCGAGAAAAAAATTTGAAACGCCAGAATTACGTTTTTTGGTCGCCGTGACATTGCATTAAAATGCAATAACGGGCGATCAAAAGAACATATCTGCACCAAAATGGTATCATTAAAAATGCCAGCTCAGCATGCAAAAAATAAGCCCTCACCCAACCCCAGATCATGAAAAATGGAGACGCTACGGGTATCGGAAAATGGCGCAATTTTTTTTTTTTTTTTAGCAAAATTTGGAATTTTTTTTCACCACTTAGATAAAAGAGAACCTAGACTTGTTTGGTGTCTATGAACTCATAATGACCTGGAGAATCATAATGGCTGGTCTGATTTAGCATTTAGTGAACCTAGTAAATAAGGCAATCAAAAAACCAGTGTGGGATTGTACTTTTTTTGCAATTTCACCGCACATGGAATTTTATTCCCGCTTTTCTAGTACATGACATGCTAAAACCAATGATGTTGTTCAAAAGTACAACTTGTTTCGCAAAAAATAAGCCCTCACATGGCCATATTGACGGAAAAATAAAAAAGTTATGGCTCTTGGAAGAAGGGGAACAAAAAACGAACACGGAAAAATCGAAAATCCCAAGGTTATGGAGGGGTTAAAAAACCGGACCAGGCCACCGGATCCGGCACCTTCCGGCTTCCATAGGCTTCCATTCTAGCAAACAGCCGGAAGCTTTTTTGCCGGAGACAAAAAACGTTGCAATGGACGCTTTTCCAAGAAACCGGAAGCGGCAGATTTGCCGAATCCGGCGAAAACCGGACAAAACGCAATGTCATCCGGTGCAATCCGGCACTAATACAAGTCTATGGGAAAAAAACCTGATCCGGCGGCAACATTCGCCTGATCCGGTTTTTTGAAAATTAGCCGGATTTAGCCTGACACTGAAAACCTGATGTGTGAAAGTAGCCTAACTGAGCAATTCCGGCCACCGCTGACACCAGGAACAGCTGATCAGCGGTGGTGCAGTGAGTAAAAGTCCAGAAGATCATAAATTGATGACCTATCCTGAAAACCTCTAAACTATTTACCTTCAGATTACCACTATATCTACAGGTAGTCTTTTTGCAGGTTACAGGTTCCCTTTAATATTATTTCTAGTCTTTTATTCAGCCGTGTACAGCAAGTAACAGGTTAAGTGAGCTTTTCTTTCCTTTCTGTTGGAAGAAATACAGTATAGGCTTACGCTTAGTAGCTAAGTTAGTTGGCAGCTGCCCTGCTTTATACACCAGACATTACTCAGTTATTCCACATGGTCAACATCAATACAATTCCAATGTAGTCAACCTAAACAGCTGCTGCATAGTTTGCAGTCATATTAGCTCCTGATTGAGCTTTTCAGTTCAGGCACAATCTGCTTCTTGTACATTCAATTTCCCACCATTCAAGTAGGAAGTGGCGATATCTCACTGTGTGGCCAGAATTTCCACTGACTAGATTAGCACGATGGATCGGAGATTCATTTATATTTACCACATTGTGAGCAGGAGCGTACAAAGAAATCATGGGGCCCCATAGCAGAAGTTCTTATTGGGCCGCACCACCCACCAAATAAAAATGTTCGGTTGAGTCACAGAAGAGAATATCTCACAATTTTGTGGTCCTTACAAAGTAATTTTCCTCCTTCTGGCCCCATAAAGTATGATGCCAACAAAAGTACCCCACACAGTATGATAGCCCCATAATGAATTCCTCCACAGTACCCTCTACACGCACAGTATGATGATCCTACTGTACCTGACCTCAACTTATCCCAGCAAAGTATGGTGACCTCAACACAGTATGATCCCCCAACTGTGACCCCCACACAGCACTATATGCAGTGTTATGGCCCCATACCGCGCCACACTCTATATCAGTATTTTGGTTGATATTTCAGTTGCCAAATTTAGTGCGGGAGTGTGCTGAGCTGTTGGTGTTTTGAGTGACACCTCGGCTGTCCAATCTGGGAGTGGGAGGTGCTGAGCTCCCACAGGTGTTTCCTGTTCCAGGTGATTTCCGTGCTAGCTTGTATAGTTCCACTCTGTGTGGCTTGTCCTCTGTGTTTTATGCTGTGACTTCTGACCTTTTGTGGCCGATTCACCTATCGACTACACGTTTGCATGACCCCTTGTGTCTTGATGCACTCTGACCTTGGAATTCTGACTCTGGACTATGACCTGAATACAACTTTTGTCTTACCCCTTTGTATATGATGAGCCCTCTTGATCTCTGACCCCAAACCTCTTGACTACCCAAGTCTCCGGTCTCTGCAGCAAGTGTTCTGAAGCGCTACACATCTCGGCGTAGCGGGCATCATGTAGTGACATCATTGTGCCCACTACGCTGAGACGTCAGACACCAAGGAAGAATGATGAAGCACTCTTTTATCATTACTTTCAACTGTATCGGTATCCAGGATGCCAATACAGTTTAACCCCTTTACACCCAAGGGTGGTTTGCACTTTAATGACCGGGCCAATTTTTACAATTCTAACCACTGTCCATTTATGAGGTTATAACTCTGGAACGCTTCCATGGATCCTGATGATTCTGACACTGTTTTCTCATTACATATTGTACTTCATGTTAGTGGTAAAATCTCTTTGATATTTTGATATGACTTGGGTTTATTTGTGAAAAAAATGGAAATCTGGTGAAAATTTAGAAAATTTCACAATTTTCCAGCTTGGAATTTTCATGCCCTTAAATCACAGAGATATGTCACACAAAATACTTAATAAGTAACATTTCCCACATGTCTACTTTACATCAGCACAAGTTTGGAACCAAATCTTTTTTTTTGTTACAAGGGTTAAAGTTGACTAGCGATTTCTCATTTTTAGAACACCATTTTTTTTTTAGGGACGACATACCATTTGAAGTCACTTTGAGGGGTCTATATGATAGAAAATACCCAAAAGTGACACCATTCTAAAAACTGCACCCCTCAAGGTGCTCAAAGCCACATTTATTAACCCTTCAGGTGCTTCACAGAAATTTTTGGAATGTTTAAAAAAAATGAACATTTAACACTTTTTCACAAAAAATGTTCTTCAGATCCAATTTTTTTCATTTTCCCAAGGGTAACAGGAGAAAATGGACCCCAAAGTTGTTGTCCAATTTGTCCTGAGTATGTCCATATGTGGGGGGCAAACCACTGCTTGGACGCATGGCAGAGCTCGTAAGGGAAGGAGCGCCATTTGACTTTTTCAAACTAAAATTGGCTGGAATGGAGATAGGACGCCATGTCGTGTTTAGCGAGCCCCTGATGTGCCTAATTGTGCCTAAACAGTGGAAACCCCCCTCAAATGACCCCATTTTGGAAACTAGACACCCCAAAGGAGCTTATCTAGATGTGCGGTGAGCACTTTGAACCCCCAAGTGCTTCACAGAAGTTTATAATGTAGAGCCATAAAAATAAAATATATTTAAAAAAAAAATGATCTTTTTGCCCCCAATTTTTTATTTTCACAAGGGTAACAAGAGAAATTGGACCCCAAAAGTTTTTGTCCCGAGTACACCAATACCCTATATGTGGGGATAAATCACTGTTTGGGTGCCCAACAGAGCTCGGAAGGGAAGGAGCACTGTTTTACTTTTTCAATGCAGAATTGGCTGGAATTGAGATCGGACGCCATGTCGCGTTTGGAGAGCCCCTGATGTGCCTAAACAGTGGAAACCCCCCAATTCTAACTCCAACCCTAATCCTAATCCCAACCCTAAATTTCTTTTGGGTGGGGCGTTTATACTATTCTGCGTGTGGTAAAATTGATAAGGCAGTTTTATTCTTCGGGTCAGTACGATTACAGAGATATCTCTTGTTTTAGATTTTGGCGCTTTTATATAATAAAAACTATTTAATATAAAAAATAATTATTTTTGCATCGCTTTATTCTGAGAGCTATTATTTTTTAATTTTTTTCGCTGATGACGCTGTATGGTGGCTCGTTTTTTGTGGGACAAGATTACGTTTTCAGCGGTACCATGTATATTTATACCCGTCTCTTTGATCGCGTGTTATTCCACTTTTTGTTCGGCGGTATGATGATAAAGCATTGTTTTTTGCCTCTTTTTTTTACGGTGTTCACTGAAGGTGTTCTGTCTCCACAATCCAATTTGTTCATACTTTATTTATCTGTGGTGCTTTGGCTCCCTCTAGCGGTCAGAGATATGTTACAGTTCTATTTTTCTGTTTTTGTATTTTCCATGTCTGATTCTCCTCCCCTTTGCAATGCATTGTGGTAGCTCAGCCTACATTTCCCTCCATTTTCCTTCACTTCCTCCAGTTTGCTTTCCAGGAAAGATGCTTGCACTTCATCCCCCTTGCGATTGCATTGCCGGTATGTCTTTATGTTTTCTCTAGATAATTCCTGCTCTATATTAGCCTAGCCTAACCAGTTGCACTCCTAGTTCAGTTACTAGCTTTCTAAATGTCATGCATAACGTTCATCATGTGTAGTATGTATTTGTTCTATACCATGTACTGATTCCATGTATATCATTGTTCACAGTTTCACCGCATCAATATACCACTACGTTTAATAAAGCACAGACTCAACCACAGTCTCTTTATTGGACTCCGGTATAGCGGTTTAGCTGACTGTATATCTACGTGGGCCTGTCTCATTTAGTGAGGACAGAACAGTGAAACGGCAGCCATCCAACTAGTGGGATTCAAGTCACCGGCTACACAGGGACTAAACACAGCTACAGCAATCTCTGCACAGCCAAGCACTTTCCCAAGACACCATGTCTCACAAATCACACAGGACAAGATCTGTTACTTCCGTCTCCTCAAAGACAACATCCATCAGCAGCGCGGTCGCCATTGCCCGCGCAAATGCTGAAGCCGCCAAAATGCGAGCGAGCTTTGCTAACCAAGAGATGCAACTTAAATTAGAAAAAGCACGCCTAGATGACGAAGAGAGAAGGACGCAGTTAGAGAAGGCACGTGTGGATGCCGCCTTAGAAAGCCTAGCAGCAAAAAGGGAAGCTGCCGCAGCCCTCGCTGAAGCGCAGTCGCTAGAAGCCGCGCAAAGTCCCAAGCTGCATAGCCAAAGCAGTATGTCGAGTCTGGAGTTTCCACTACAAGACTCACCACAACGCACATCTCAGTATGTTAATGAACTTCCTGATCCAAACTATAACCCTGAACCAGTACCAAAACAAGAATACGACGTCTCCAGCGAAGTGAGCGAGAGTCATCACGAGGCTCAGCTCCAGGACAGAAACAAACTCGAAAACGTGAGACAAAACAACTCTGCAAATGACTACCTTGCCCCTCACCAGGTAACCAACGTGGATCACCCTGCTGACACACCGTATGTCAGGCCGAAGCAATACGACACCAGCTGGCGCCACCCTGAGGACACTAACAGGTACGAACGCACCTCACATCACTATCAGGGCGACCCATCACCAGTATACTCTGCTGACAACCGGTTCACGACAGAATTTGCCAAGTTCTTCACACGACGTGAACTGGTTGCCAAGGGACTCATGAAATTCACTGACCAAGCTGAAGGTTACAGAGCTTGGAAAGCTTCCTTCCAAAATGTCATTAGAGACTTGGGGATACAACACAGGGAAGAGATAGACCTGTTAGTCAAATACCTGGGAGAAGAGTCAGTCAAACACGCAGTAAGAATCAGAGACATTAATATAAACCGCCCTGAGACCGGCCTCAAAGAGATCTGGAAGAGGCTGGATGAGTGTTACGGCTCAGCAGAAGTAATAGAAAAAGCCTTGTTCAAAAGAATCGATGACTTTCCTAAAATATCCAACAAAGGTCTCCAGAAACTTACAGAGCTAAGCGACCTACTAAAGGAAGTCCAAGTTGCCAAATACGAGGACGACCTACAGGGACTTGCATTTCTCGACACAGCCAGAGGTGTTAACCCTATAGTCCAGAAGTTGCCCTACAATCTACAGGAGAGGTGGCTCACACATGGTTCCACGTACAAATACAAACACAGTGTTCCATTTCCTCCCTTCTCCGTTTTTGTAGACTTTATACACCAACAAGCGAGAATTAGGAACGATCCCAGCTTTGACTTTGCAATGCCATATGCCACACCGTCACCACCTGCAAATCCACGCAGAACATCTGTGGCAGTACACAAGACTTATGTTTCTTCTCCAGGTTCTAATTACAGGTCTGCTGGCTGCTCCCAATCAGAGACAAAGGTGCAGGACCTTGACAAGCAGTGCCCACTTCATCAGAAGCCTCATCCTCTCCTGAAATGCAGAGCCTTCAGAGGAAAATCTATGCCAGATCGCAGAAGCTTCCTGAAAGAAAATGGTATCTGCTACAAGTGCTGCTCGTCCACAACTCATCTCGCCAAGGACTGCAAGGTCAGTATAAAATGCACAGAATGTGGCACCACAGATCATAACACCGCTCTACACCCTGGCCCAGCTCCATGGAGTACACAAAACGCACCAGCTGACAGTGAGCATGGCGGGGAGGAAAGGAACACTGATACAGCTACGCCAGAGATCACTTCACAATGTACCGAGGTCTGCAAAGGGACAATAGACAGTAGGTCCTGTTCAAAAATATGCCTCGGCAGAGTACACCCGAAGGGCCATAGAGACCAAGCTGTAAGACTGTATGCTATCTTGGATGATCAAAGTAATCGATCCTTGGCTAGATCAACGTTCTTTGACCTATTCAACATCAAAGGGCCAAGCACTCCCTACTCATTAAAGACTTGTGCAGGTATTGTGACAACAGCAGGCAGGAAAGCTACTGACTACCAAATCGAGTCATTAGACGGACAATTCTGCCTACCGCTACCTACGATCATCGAATGTAACCAGATCCCAGACAACAGATCTGAAATCCCTACGCCAGATGTGGCAATCCATCACGCTCACTTAAAACGAATAGCACACCTTATACCGGAACTCGACCATCAGGCCCAGATAATTCTGCTGTTGGGGAGAGATATCCTGCAGGTTCATAAAGTGAGATGTCATATCAATGGACTCCACAATGCTCCCTATGCCCAAAGGCTAGACCTAGGATGGGTCATAATTGGCAACGTATGCTTGGGACGCATGCACGCCCCATCTTCTGTGACAAGCATGCTGACAAATGCATTGGAGAAAGGACGACCATCTCTGTTTCAACCTTGTAACAATGAGTTCCATGTCAGGGAACTGCCACACAGCATCCAACTGCCCAATCATTTAACAGACTTTACTCACGACAGCAGTATAGTGTCGGGAAGCTATGAGGATCAGTTAGGGTGCACAGTCTTCCAGAGAACTAAGCAGGACAACCAAGTGGCAATGTCGGTAGAGGACATGTTGTTCTTAGAGGTAATAGACAAGGGACTCGTTAAAGATGAGACCAACAGCTGGGTCGCACCTCTTCCCTTAAAGACCCACAGACCACGTCTACCGAACAACAGAAATCAGGCATTGCAACGTTTCTCCTCTCTCAAACGTAATCTACAAAAGAAACCAGAGATGAAAGATCACTTTTTCTCCTTCATGTCAAAGATTTTTGAAAACTGTCACGCAGAACTAGCTCCCACTCTCAAAGACTCTGAAGAATGTTGGTTCCTACCCATATTCGGAGTATACCACCCTAAGAAACCAGGCCAGATCAGAGTGATGTTTGATTCCAGTGCTAAATTTAATGATGTCTCCCTGAATGACGTTCTACTGACAGGACCAGCCCTCAATAACAAACTGCTGGGTGTACTTATGCGCTTCCGCAAGGATTCCATTGCCTTCATCACTGACATCCAGCAAATGTTCCATTGTTTCCTTGTGAGAGAGAGAGACAGGAACTTCCTAAGATTCTTCTGGTACAGAGACAATGATCCTACTAAAGAAGTCACAGAGTATCGCATGAGAGTGCACATCTTTGGCAACAGTCCTTCCCCTGCTGTCGCCATTTACGGACTCAAAAGGTTGGCTCAGGAAGGAGAAACAGAATACGGAGCAGATGTCAGAAGATTCATAGAAAAGGACTTTTATGTCGACGACTGTCTGAAAGCCATGCCTTCAAATGAGACTGCCATCAGTCTTCTCAGGAGAGCCCAGGACATGCTTGCCTGCTCGAACCTTAGGCTTCATAAAATAGCCTCAAACAGCCAAGAACTCATGGAAGCGTTCCCTTCTCAGGACTTATGTAATGGTCTCAGAGACCTGGACCTGGGGTCAGACCCCGCACCAATGCAACGCAGCCTCGGGCTTCTCTGGAATCTACACTCAGACACTTTCACCTTTCAGGTCAGCCAGGAAGAAAGGCCTTTCACTCACAGAGGCGTCCTGTCTACCATCAACATTCTGTACGATCCCTTGGGTTTCGCAGCTCCTGTTACTATACAAGGCAAGGCCCTACTAAGAGACTTAACTAGGGAAACATCTGACTGGGATGCACCTCTGCCACCTGATAAGAGGATCCAGTGGGAAGAGTGGAAGAACTCTCCAACCTGAATGTGCCAAGACCATACGCCCCTGTGCCATCTACTGAAATACAAAGCCAAAGACTGTTCGTATTTGCAGATGCTTCTGTCAAAGCAATTGCCGCTGTTGCCTACCTCAAAACTGTAGACTCCAAACGTCAGTGTCACATTGGTTTCATTATGGGAAAGGCCAAACTCGCACCACAACCAGAGCACGCTATACCCAGGTTAGAGCTTTGTGCTGCAGTCCTAGCCGTTGAGTTAGCGGAGTTCATCGCATCCGAAATGGATATCAACCTGACACAGACCAAGTTCTATTCAGACAGCAAAGTAGTCCTGGGATATATCCACAACGTAACCAGGCGATTCTACGTTTATGTTAATAACAGAGTGCTACGAATCAGGAGATCAGTTCATCCAAAGCAGTGGCATTACATACCCACGGACCAGAATCCCGCAGATCATGCAACTAGAGCAGTTGACGCAAGTCGACTAGGAAGCACAACGTAGCTCTCAGGACCAAAACTATTGTACATTGAGGAATGTTTTCCAGACACCTTTGAACTAGTAGGAGAGGACTCAGATGCTGAAATCCGCCCTCAGGTGTCCACACTTCATACAGTGACCTCAGTTATCCAGCTTGGATCTTGCAGATTCGACAGATTCTCAAGTTGGAAGTCACTTACTCGAGCCATTACCTGCCTGACTCATATAGCTTGCTCATTCAGGACCACCAGAACTTGTGGCACAGAAAAATGTAAAGGTTGGCATCTTTGTAAAAATACCTACGTTACCTCCGACTTAGAGTTCTCTAGAAATCACATCATCCTCACTGTTCAAAGAGAAACCTACTTTGCAGAAATCCAATGTCTTATTAACCCCTTCATGACCCAGCCTATTTTGGCCTTAATGACCTTGCCGTTTTTTGCAATTCTGACCAGTGTCCCTTTATGAGGTAATAACTCAGGAACGCTTCAACGGATCCTAGCGATTCTGAGACTGTTTTTTCGTGACATATTGGGCTTCATGATAGTGGTAAATTTAGGTCGATAATTTCTGAGTTTATTTGTGAAAAAAACGGAAATTTGGCAAAAATTTTGAAAATTTCGCAATTTTCACATTTTGAATTTTTATTCTGTTAAACCAGAGAGTTATGTGACACAAAATAGTTAATAAATAACGTTTCCCACATGTCTACTTTACATCAGCACAATTTTGGAAACAATTTTTTTTTTTGCTAGGAAGTTATAAGGGTTAAAATTTGACCAGTGATTTCTCATTTTTACAACAAAATTTACAAAACCATTTTTTTTAGGGACCACCTCACATTTGAAGTCATTTTGAGGGTTCTATATGGCTGAAAATACCCAAAAGTGACACCATTCTAAAAACTGCACCCCTCAAGGTGCTCAAAACCACATTCAAGAAGTTTATTAACCCTTCAGGTGTTTCACAGCAGCAGAAGCAACATGGAAGTAAAAAATGAACATTTAACTTTTTAGTCACAAAAATGATCTTTTAGCAACAATTTTTTTATTTTCCCAAGGGTAAAAGGAGAAACTGGACCAGGGACGTTGTTGTCCAATTTGTCCTGAGTACGCTGATACCTCATATGTGGGGGTAAACCACTGTTTGGGCGCACGGCAGGGCTCGGAAGGGAAGGAGCGCCATTTGACTTTTTGAATGAAAAATTGGCTCCAATCTTTAGCGGACACCATGTCGCGTTTGGAGAGCCCCCGTGTGCCTAAACATTGGAGCTCCCCCACAAGTGACCACATTTTGGAAACTAGACCCCCCAAGGAACTTATCTAGAAGCATAGTGAGCACTTTAAACCCCCAGGTGCTTCACAAATTGATCCGTAAAAATGAAAAAGTACTTTTTTTTCACAAAAAAATTATTTTAGCCTCAATTTTTTCATTTTCACATGGGCAACAGGATAAAATGGATCCCAAATTTTGTTGGGCAATTTCTCCTGAGTACACCAATACCTCACATGTGGGGGTAAACCACTGTTTGGGCACATGGTAAGGCTCGGAAGGGAAGGAGCGCCATTTGACTTTTTGAATGAAAAATTATCTCCATCGTTAGCGGACACCATGTCGCGTTTGGAAAGCCCCTGTGTGCCTAAACATTGGAGCTCCTCCACAAGTGACCCCATTTTGGAAACTAGACCCCCCAAGGAACTCATCTAGAGGCATAGTGAGCACTTTAAACCCCCAGGTGCTTCACAAATTGATCCGCAAAAATGAAAAAGTACTTTTTTTTCACACAAAATTTCTTTTAGCCTCAATTCTTTCATTTTAACATGGGCAACAGGATAAAATGGATCCTAAAATTTGTTGGGCAATTTCTCCTGAGTATGCCGATACCTCATATGTGGGGGTAAACCACTGTTTGGGTGCACGGCAATGCTCGGAAGGGGAGGCGTGCCATTTGACTTTTTGAATGGAAAATTAGCTCCAATCGTTAGCGGACACCATGTCACGTTTGGAGAGCCCCTGTGTGCCTAAACATTGGAGCTCCCCTACAAGTGACCCCATTTTGGAAACTAGACCCCCCAAGGAACTTATCTAGATGCATAGTGAGCACTTATAACCCCCAGGTGCTTCACAGAAGTTTATAACGCAGAGCCGTGAAAATAAAAAAATAATTTTTCTTTCCTCAAAAATGAATTTTAGCCCAGAATTTTTTATTTTCCCAAGGGTAATAGGAGAAATTGGACCCCAAATGTTGTTGTCCAGTTTGTCCTGAGTACGATGATACCCCATATGTGGGGGTAAACCACTATTTGGGCGCACGGCAGGGCTCGGAAGGGAAGGCACGCCATTTGGCTTTTTGAATAGAAAATTAGCTCCAATCGTTAGCGGACACCATGTCGCGTTTGGAGAGCCCCTGTGTGCCTAAACATTGGAGCTCCCCTACAAGTGACCCCATTTTGGAAACTAGACCCCCCAAGGAACTTATCTAGATGCATAGTGAGCACTTATAACCCCCAGGTGCTTCACAGAAGTTTATAACGCAGAGCCGTGAAAATAAAAAAATAATTTTTCTTTCCTCAAAAATGATTTTTAGCCCAGAATTTTTTATTTTCCCAAGGGTAATAGGAGAAATTGGACCCCAAATGTTGTTGTCCAGTTTGTCCTGAGTACGATGATACCCCATATGTGGGGGTAAACCACTGTTTGGGCGCACGGCAGGGCTCGGAAGGGAAGGCACGCCATTTGGCTTTTTGAATGGAAAATTAGCTCAAATCATTAGCGGACACCATGTCGCGTTTGGAGAGCCCCTGTGTGCCTAAACATTGGAGCTCCCGCACAAGTGACCCCATTTTGGAAACTAGACCTCCCAAGGAACTAATCTAGATGTGTGGTGAGCACTTTGAACCCCCAAGTGCTTCACAGAAGTTTATAACGCAGAGCCATGAAAATAAAAAATAATTTTTCTTTTCTCAAAAATGATTTTTTAGCCCACAATTTTTTATTTTCCCAAGGGTAACAGGAGAAATTGGACCCCAAAAGTTGTTGTCCAGTTTCTCCTGAGTACGCTAATACCCCATATGTGGGGGTAAACCACTGTTTTGGCACACGTCGGGGTTCGGAAGGGAAGTAGTGACGTTTTGAAATGCAGACTTTGATGGAATGCTCTGCGGGCGTCAGGTTGCGTTTGCAGAGCCCCTGATGTGCCTAAACAGTAGGAACTCCCCACAATTGACTCCATTTTGGAAACTAGACCCCCAAGGGAACTTATCTAGATGTGTAGTGAGCACTTTGAACCCCCAAGTGCTTCACAGAAGTTTATAACGCAGAGCCGTGAAAATAAAAAATGTGTTTCCTTTCCTCAAAAATATTTTTTTAGCCCAGAATTTTTTTATTTTTGCAAGAGTAACAGGAGAAATTGGACCCCAAAAGTTGTTGTCCAGTTTCTCCTGATTACGCTGATACCCCATATGTGGGGGTAAACCACTGTTTTGGCACACGTCGGGGTTCGGAAGTGAAGTAGTGACGTTTTGAAATGCAGACTTTGATGGAATGTTCTGCGGGCATCAGGTTGCGTTTGCAGAGCCCCTGATGTGCCTAAACAGTAGGAACTCCCCACAAGTGACTCCATTTTGGAAACTAGACCCCCAAGGGAACTTATCTAGATGTGTGGTGAGCACTTTGAACCCCCAAGTGCTTCACAGAAGTTTATAACGCAGAGCCGTGAAAATAATAAATGTGTTTCCTTTCCTCAAAAATATTTTTTTAGCCCAGAATTTTTTATTTTTGCAAGAGTAACAGGAGAAATTGGACCCCAAAAGTTGTTGTCCAGTTTCTCCTGCCATCCGCTGCGGATCCACGGCCGATCCGCTCTGTGTGCACATGCCATAACCCTACCCCTAACCCTAACCCTACCCGTAACCCTAACCCTACCCCTAACCCTAACCCTACCCCTAGTTCTAACCCTAACCCTAGTGGAAAAAGAAAAAAAAATATTTTCTTTATTTTATTATTGTCCCTACCTATGGGGGTGATAAAGGGGGGGGTTTATTTATTATTTTTTTATTTTGATCGCTGCGATAGAACCTACCACAGCGATCAAAATGTACTTGTAATGAATCTGCCGGCTGGCAGATTCGGCGGGCGCACTGCGCATGCGCCCGCCATTTTCCAAGATGGCGGCGCCCATGGAGAAGACGGCCGGACACCGGGAGGGACATCGAAGCTAGGTAAGTATGGGGGGGTGGGATCGGAACACGGGGGGGGGGGATCGGAGGACCGGGGGAGCGGACAAGAGGACCGGGGGAGCGGACAGGAGGGAGGAGGGGAGCGGACAGGAGATCGGGGCAGAAAGGACGACTGGTCAGGCGATCGGTGGGGTGGGGGGGGCAGATCGGGGTCTCCAGCCATGGCAGATGCTATTGCAGCATCGGCCATGGCTGGATTGTAATATTTCACCATTTTCATAGGTGAAATATTACAAATCGCTCTGATTGGCTGTTTCACTTTCAACAGCCAATCAGAGCGATCGTAGCCACGGGGGAGTGAAGCCACCCCCCCTGGGCTGAAGTACCACTCCCCCTGTCTCTGCAGATCGGGTGAAAATGGAGTTAACCCTTTCACCCGATCTGCAGGGATGCGATCTTTCCATGACGCCACATAGGCGTCATGCGTCGGATTGGCACGGGTTTTCATGACGCCTACGTGGCGTCAAAGGTCGGGAAGGGGTTAACAAAGCTCCAATACCAGTGAGCAGCGTATTGAGAAAGCTCGACCCATTCATCGACAACAGGGGCCTACTGAGAGTAGGAGGCCGACTCAAAGAAGCTGAGATGGAGTTTGTGGAGAAATTCCCTCTTATACTTCCCGGAAAATGTCATGTTGCCTACCTAATCGTACAACATTACCACAATCTGGTCAAGCACCAAGAAAGACTATTCACAGAAGGAGCCATCAGATCTGCTGGCGTGTGGATCGTCGGTGCAAAGAGACTCATCAGTAGTGTCATCTACAAATGTATTACCTGCCGTAAGCTTCGTGGTTCGACTCAAACCCAAAAGATGGCTGACCTACCAGCAGATAGACTCAACCCAGACCCTCCTTTTACTAGCGTTGGTCTCGATGTGTTTGGGCCTTGGTCAGTTGTTACACGCCGTACGAGAGGCGTCCAAGCCAATAGTAAACGTTGGGCAGTCATGTTCACTTGCATGTTAATCAGAGCCGTCCACATAGAGGTCATCGAGTCCCTTGACACGTCAAGCTTCATCAATGCCTTAAAACGTTTTATTGCCATCCGTGGTCCTATCAAGCACATACGTTCAGACAGAGGTACTAACTTCGTCGGTGCAGCAAAGGAATTAGAAATACCTTTAAATCTAGACTATAAGACTCTCGAGAGGTTCCTCAGTGACCAAAGTTGCACATGGTCATTCAACCCACCTCACTCTTCACATATGGGAGGATCTTGGGAACGAATGATTGGTCTAGTACGGAGAATTCTTGACTCCACTCTTCTTCAAGAAGGAGCAGCGAGGCTTACCCACGAAAGCCTAATCACCTTCATGGCTGAAGCTGCAGCTATAATCAACGCAAGACCCTTGGTACCAGTTCCTAACGACCCTGAGGAGCCCTTGTTATTGACTCCAGCTACTCTACTTACCCAGAAAACGGGACTGTCCAGTGCCCCTCCAGGAGGATTCGACGCTAAGGACCTCTACAAGCGCCAATGGAGACAGGTACAAAGTCTTGCAAATACTTTCTGGGACAGGTGGCACAAACAATATTTGTCTACCCTGTAGCCACGTACGAAGTGGCAATCTACTAAACCTAATCTGAACATAGATGACCTTGTCCTTGTGAAAGACTGTCAAATTCATCGGAACCAGTGGCCACTTGGTCTAGTTACCGCAACGTTCCCGAGCAAGGACGGCAACGTCCGCAAAGTTGAGCTAAGGATGACCAAAGGGAATGAACCTAAAACATTTTCCAGACCGGTATCTGAACTGGTCCTATTGCTGCCTTCAGAAGAAAGGAGTAGTGACATCAGTTGATGTCAGACGGGGAGTGTTCTGTCTCCACAATCCAATTTGTTCATACTTTATTTATCTGTGGTGCTTTGGCTCCCTCTAGCGGTCAGAGATATGTTACAGTTCTATTTTTCTGTTTTTGTATTTTCCATGTCTGATTCTCCTCCCCTTTGCAATGCATTGTGGTAGCTCAGCCTACATTTCCCTCCATTTTCCTTCACTTCCTCCAGTTTGCTTTCCAGGAAAGATGCTTGCACTTCATCCCCCTTGCGATTGCATTGCCGGTATGTCTTTATGTTTTCTCTAGATAATTCCTGCTCTATATTAGCCTAGCCTAACCAGTTGCACTCCTAGTTCAGTTACTAGCTTTCTAAATGTCATGCATAACGTTTATCATGTGTAGTATGTATTTGTTCTATACCATGTACTGATTCCATGTATATCAATGTTCACAGTTTCACCGCATCAATATACCACTACGTTTAATAAAGCACAGACTCAACCACAGTCTCCTTATTGGACTCCGGTATAGCGGTTTAGCTGACTGTATATCTACGTGGGCCTGTCTCATTTAGTGAGGACAGAACAGAAGGGGTTAACTAGTGGGACAGTTTTATAGGTCGGGTCATTACGGATGAGGCGATACTAAATATGTGTACTTTTATTGTTTTTTTTATTTACATAAAGAAATGTATTTATTGTAACAATATTTTTTTTCCTTTATTTAGGAATTTTTTTTAAAGTATTTTTACACAGTATAATTTTTTTTTAAACTTTTTTACACTGTCCCAGGATGGGACTTCACTATATAAAGTCAGATCGCTGATCTGACACTTTGCACTGCACTGTGTCAGATCAGCGATCTGACAGGCAATTGAGGAGGCTTCTCAGGGCACTTCCGGACTTCCGGACTATTCCTGGATCAGAGGTGGTCCGGTGCTCCTTAGCCTGCACCTAGGAACGGGTGAGATTGTTCCTTTTTACTATATGCATTTAGCCACCAGTGGCACTGGTTATGTCATATGTGTCTGCTACTGGCAATGTATTGTTTTTACATGCAACTAGGTATATCATGATGCCGTGAGTTATTTATTTATCCTGACTTCAGCTCTTTTACAGGATATATCCTAGCGTTATCTTGATTTTTCTTAAAATATTTATATAGATTAATCAATTAATCCTGTTATGGGATAACTGGTCTTTGTGGTCACCATACCAATTGCTAAAGACTCCTGTCCCATTTTTTATATACACTTGGGTGTTTGGTTTGGTTGTTTTGTGGCTTCAGTTAATAAAAGTTACGTTTTATTTTTTCCACAATTACTTTCCCACTTTTGCTTTGTTATATATATGAAATATAGTGGTCTTGTCTATGTGACTTACAGTCAGCATATAGATTGTTGCTTTCTTTCAGTATTTGGAAATATAGAAAACAGAATTAAAAAAATGAAAAATTCAAATCACACACCCATCACCACCATTAAAAACAAATAAATATACGTGGAATCAGCATGTCAACAAAAGTCCAATCTATCAAAATATAAATCTCATTAATCCAAGCACTTTTTTTTACGAATTTATGATTTTTTTCCACTGCATAAAGGGAATCAATCGCGAGGTCTTCGCTAGCCCATCTGAAAGCAGTATAATGTAATGGCAGAGACCCAGCCATGTATCATTTACAGGGCTTCATGCTGCAGATTTGATAAAATCACAGTTTATCTGCTGCAGATCTACCAGTCCTCTCTGAATGCTGAGCTCTGCATAACTCCACCCACACCACTGAATTGCAGCTTTATGTATACACTGCATAGGCAGAAAGTTGCAAATCAGTAGTGGAGGTGGGCTATACAGCACTCATGAATATGGAGGACTACATGGCTGCAGGTTTACTAGTTCCTTAATGATAATCTCTTGCAGATAAAACCACTATTTCATCAAATTCCATCAAGCAGTCCAATAAGGTACACATCACTGGAATCAGAGTCTCTGTCTCTACATGCTGCTCTCACCATAGGTGTCAAAAATGTAGTGACAGATTCATTTTAAATAGAAAAAACTATAGCTGTAATTTGGTACAATTGTATTTATAATGACATGGAGAATCATGTTGCCAGCTCACTTTTACGGTACAGTAAATGCTTTAGAACAAAACCCCTCAAAAAATGCAGAATTTTACAGCATTTTTTTTCCAGTTTTCTAGTACATTGAATGGTACATTATATAGTGTAATTCAAAATTATAATAATAATAATTAAATAAGCTTTCATACAGCTAGTTGGATGGAAAAATAAAGTTTTGGCTCACTAGAAATGGGAAGGAACAAATTAAACCAATGGAAAACTGCCCAGTTGAGAATGGGTTAACTGTATTTAAAACTTGGGATCTTGTGACAAAAGTAACATTGAGGACCCCTCAAATAAAAGAGCAGTTGTCCAAAATACATCTACAGTCTAAGATGTTTTGTGCACATGGAGTAGATGGGGAGCACTGAGCTTTGTTTCATTACAAACATATCTGCAGCTTTCCTCTAAGGGTATGTGTCCACGTTCAGGAAATGCTGCGTGTTTGACGCTGCGCAGAGCCGCAGCGTCAAACACGCAGCGTCCAGATGTTACAGCATAGTGGAGGGGATTTTATGAAATCCCGTCTCCACTATGCGTGGTAACATGCATCCGGCGGCCCTGCGATTCCGGACATGCGGTGCGTCTTTTTAGATCGCAGCATGTCTGTTTACCTTGCGGCGACGCTGCGCCGCGGCAAGGTAAAACACAGGGCCCTATGTGTGGGGTGTGATGATGCCGGATGTGTGCAATGAACACATCCGGCATCATCGCGTCACAGAAGGGGGTGGAGCTTTGGGCGGAGCGAGTTTGCCGCTCCGTCCAAACTGCCGGCCATCCTGAACGTGGACACATAGCCTTATAGTGCTGTCAGCTCAGCTGTACTCCCCTTCATCCACGATGGCTGTCTGTGAGATGGAATCTTAAGAAGTGTGAACTGTAATCATGTACACCTCTACAGCAGAGGTGAGTGCATATGTGTTTGTAATGAGATACAGCTCAGCTCTGCTTTACTGTGTTAGTTATAATCACACACAGCTTTGCACTGAGATCAGGAGAGCAAACTGTCAGCCATTCTATGACTCACATGCCCCCTTTCAGTTAAAATAAGCTCTGGAGGCAGATTCTCAGGGAGATCTGTAGAACCGATTGAAGACAGTGCTCGTAAGGAAGTTTGGTATATAAATTCTTTATTCCTCCAAATAATGACAGCAGCAAGGTTTCATCCTCTATGGACTTTTTTAAGCTTTGGTTCTGAGGATTTTACATTGAGTGGATCCCTCTAGTATATTTTGACTGTGACACTCCCTTATGCCTGTGTGTTGCAGGCATGCTTATTTGTAGTGTCTCAGGGAGATCTGTGTCCGGCCCATAACAGATTATTTATATATTAAGGAAAATTTGGAGTAAGACATCGGACCACAAATATCAATCATTTTATTTAACTTTCTATGACCTGCATACCAATATAGATAGCTTCGGAGGGACGATCCTACTGATAGATTCCCTTTAAACAGACTCCTCAAGGGCCTCTCCTCCCAGTGGGAGCAGTTGATCGGCTTCTCTCTGCTCACTACTGTATCTACAGGTGATGAGCACTTTCTACAAATGGTGAGGCAACACCATCTAGTGGCTGGATCAGGCTGGTCACCTTGATCAAGGCCCATCTTAGAGAAATTTTCTGCTTTCAGAAAACTCCTGTCCCTCAGGCTGCAATTTGTTTTAAAAATAGCAAACTGGGCTTTAATCACCCTCCCTAGTTCCAGCGCTGAGTTACTACACTGCTGCACTTGGTGCCTGTTATTGGCTGCTGTGTTGTTATTATCTTCAGCGCTGATGTCATATCAAGTGAGCTCAGTGGCTCATGTCATCAGGGCTGGCGTTAGGGGGAGTCGGCAAACTGGTCAACTGCCCAGGGCCTCCACTCTGTTAGGTGCCCCCAGGCTAAGGCATGCCGCTAATAGCGTTAGACCATGTGGCCACTATGGGGCCTGTGAGTCGGGGGGCCCTGTGCCAGTTGAGGGGACCTGATGCCCGCCTGGCATCTCACATTCAACTGCATCAACATCCAGGATCCCGATACAGTTGAAAGCAATTATGTAGGAGGGAGGCCGTTCGCTCCCTCCCCCATCATTCTCCCTCAGCATCTAACCTCTCAAACAGCAGGCACAATTACATCACTTAACCCCACCTGCTGTGCCAAGCAGTGGATCTGCTGAGGAGCCATGCTGAACATACCAAAGTAGCGGGTGAAAGGGGGATAGGTGAGCATTCTTTTTTCTTAAATCAGTGACTATATTGTGTTGGCTGGAGCGGCCCCCAAACGCAGGGCAGCGGGGTACTCGGTACCGGGTCTCTCTCGGTTCTGGGGATGTCATGGTGGCCTGACCCGGTCCGTGGCCCTGCTAAGGGGCGCCCAATTAAAGGTGTAGCTGATGGTGTAGGTCGCAGTAAATAACGAGGACACAGGGTTGCAGTCTCTTTACCTCTTTACTGAAGGCTTCAGGGTCCGCAATCCAGAGCACTGCTAACAGGGCTGGCTGAGACCGGCCGGTCCAAAGGCACATCCAGAGTTCCCTTTACAGGTGGAAATCAGTGGCCTTCCTACCAGCACCTGTGTGTTGTAGTACTTCCCTGCTGAGCACCACGGGATAGTCCTCACAACTGTCGTGTATGTTTCTGTTCTTTCTCTCTCCGTCCCCAAGATGATATGGATAGGACGCACCCGTATGACGGGGTAGGCCTGGAGTTATTTTATAGGGACCCTAGGGACGCCCCTCTCCCACAATTGCCTCCGTTGTCTTCATTAGGTGTAAGAGGTGAGACAGCCAACCTAAAGTTAACTGCCCTGCCGTTGGTTCAAAGTAACGCGTAGAGTCTATTACTTCCTCGGTGCTCCGGCCGCCGGCTACGCGCCTCAGAAGGATGTTGCTGATCTTGAGGCACAACTCCTTCTGGTTCTATCTCCTTTGTGCTGTGATCCCGTTTCTCACTTCTCCACAATATGCTTCGCTTCGTGTCCTTTCTTAGGAGTCTGCCACTATAAGGCACAGGCACGGCTCCGTAACGATCTGTCTGTCCTAGGCCGCTGTCAGGATCCCACCCCTGACAGGTCCTCTCTCTAGCTCTTCCCAGCTACTTTCTCCCTAACTTCCTATCCAACCCCCAGTTTTACCCATGTGTGAGGAGTAGATAGGACCTTTTGCTCTCCCTGGCTGCCGGAGTGTGAAGTGTAATGTGTGTCTGTGATACCTGCAAGGTGAACTCTTTTAGTGCAATCAGACGTACCATCACTCCCCCTGGTGGAAGAGCGACGTTACTGCAATGACCAGACTCTGGGGCGCTGCACTGGCCATAAAACTGTATGGAGGACTATATGGAGTGCATTATACTATATGGAGGACTATAAAACCTACAAGAGAAAAAATGATCAAAAACCCTGCTGTAAATAAGTAAAAAGCAAAAAGTGCATCTAAATAACAGTTTTTAGTAATACTGTTTTTGATCAAAAATAGCATAAAAGCCATCCCACCACGACAAGGTAACTCTGATCGGGACAGTCCTACATTGACACATGGTAAGGTTTTTAATATTAGACAATGTTGACCTCAGTGTGAATAAGGGCAGACAACAGGACTGGGCCCAACCAGTAAAACACCAACCTGGGAGAGCTTTATATAAAATCTCCAGCTCAGAAAAGGGTGGCCGCATCCTGGCTTGCACAGAATGCAATAATACGATATGATACACTTTATTGATCCCAGGGGAAATTACGGTATTACAGCAGCAATACAAACAGCAGTACATAAAATATTAGGACACAAATCTTGCACAGGTATACCAACAGTACATAACAAATAAATGTGGGTAGTTCAGGTATATACCGTATATACTCGAGTATAAGCCGAGATTTTCAGCCCAAATTTTTGGGCTGAAAGTGCCCCTCTCGGCTTATACTCGAGTCACGGTCGGCCGCAGGGTCGGCGGGTGAGGGGGAGAGGGCGCTGAGGCATACTTACCTGCTTCCGGGGCTCCTGGCGCTCCCCCTGCCCGTCCCACGGTCTCCGGGTGCCGCAGCTCTTCCCCTGTTCAGCAGTCACGTGGGACCGCTCATTAGAGAAATGAATATGGACTCCACTCCCATAGGGGCGGAGCCGCCTATTCATTTCTCTAATCAGCGGTAACGGTGACCGCTGACAGAGGAAGAGGCTGCGGCACCAAAGACCAGCTGTCCGGGGGAAGGAGCGGGGCGCCGGGAGCAGGTAAGTATGTCATATTTACCTGTCCGCGTTCCACACGCCGGGCGCCGCTCTGTCTTCCCAGCGTCTCTCTCTCTCCGCACTGACTGTGCAGGTCAGAGGGCGCGATGACGCATATAGTGTGCGCGCCGCCCTCTGCCTGATCAGTCAGTGCAGAGAGACGCCGGGACAGGACGCTGAGGAGCTGCAAGCAAGACAGGTGAGTATGTGTTTTATTATTTTTATTGCAGCAGCAGCACAGCTTTCTATGGCACAGCTTTCTATGGCACATCCTATGGGGCAATAATGAATGGTGCAGAGCACTATATGGTACAGCTATCGGGCAATAATAAACGGTGCAGAGCACTATATGGCACAGCTATGGGGGCAATAATGAACGGTGCAGAGCACTATATGGCACAGCTATGGGGAAATAATGAACGGCGCAGAGCACTATATGGCACAGCTATGGGGCAATTATGAACGGTGCAGAGCACTATATGGCACAGCTATGGGGCAATAATGAACGGTGCAGAGCACTATACGGCACAGCTATGGGGCAATAATGAACGGTGCAGAGCACTATATGGCACAGCTATGGGGCAATAATGAACGGTGCAGAGCACTATATGGCACAGCTATGGGGCAATTATGAACGGTGCAGAGCACTATATGGCACAGCTATGGGGCAATGAACGGTGCAGAGCACTATATGGCACAGCTATGGGGCAATAATGAACGGTGCAGAGCACTATATGGCACAGCTATGGGGCAATTATGAACGGTGCAGAGCACTATATGGCACAGCTATGGGGCAATAATGAACGGTGCAGAGCACTATATGGCACAGCTTTCTATGGTACAGCTATGGGGCAATAATGAATGGTGCAGAGCACTATATGGCACAGCTATGGGGCCATAATGAACGGTATGGAGCATCTATTTTTATTTTTGAAATTCACCGGTAGCTGCTGCATTTTCCACCCTAGGCTTATACTCGAGTCAATAAGTTTTCCCAGTTTTTTGTGGCAAAATTAGGGGGGTCGGCTTATACTCGGGTCGGCTTATACTCGAGTATATACGGTAAGTCACTGTTAATTGACAATAGTACACCAGCAATCAGTCATTATTGTCTACCACCCTTAGGAAATTATTATGCATCCCCATAGCAGTAGGTACAAACGATTTCCTGAATTTCTCCTTCTTACTCCTTAGTAGGATTAGACGGCTGCTGAATGTGCTCTTCTGCTTCAAGGACAGCTCGTATAGAGGGTGTGTATTATTGATCATTATAGCCCTACACTTCTTCTGATTCCTATCCTCCAATACCTCCTCAAAAGAGTCCAGATGGAGGCCAACAGCCGCGCTTGCCTTCTTGATAAGTTTGTTGAGCTTATTAGCGTCAGATACTCGCACACTACTGCCCCAGCATATGATAGCAAAGAAAGATGGCGCTTGCCACAAAGGACTGGTAGAACATTTGAAGCATTTTACTGCACACATTGAACGACTTGAGATTCCAAAGAAAGTACATTCTGCTCATTCCCTTCTTGTAAACCTTTTCTGTATGACATCTCCAATCGAGTTTACTGTCAAGGTGAACCCCCAAATATTTGTAGCTCTCAACAAACCCCACCTCCTGGCCAGCAATAGTGATCGGTAAGTAATCATCCTTTTTCCTTCTATAACTTACCATCAACTCCCTGGTTTTCTTTACGTATAGTTCTAGACAGTTAGTCCGGCACCAATCCACAAAGTTGGAAACCACTCTTCTATATTCCTCTTCCCCCCAGCCCCCCACAATGCCCCCTACAATCACTGATTCATCTGAGAATTTTTGGAGGTGACAGAGATCTAATTTATACTGAAAGTCAGCTGTATACAATGTGAAGAGGAAGGGTGACAGCACTGTACCCTTAGGGCTCCAACACTGCTCCATACACTGCCAGATACCACCTCCCCCATCCTTACAAACTGCGGCCTGTCTGTCAGGTAGTCGCTTATCCAGTTCACCATCCCCTCATCTACCGCCATATCAGTCAACGTATTACATAGTGAAACCGGCTGTAAGGTATTGAAAGCACTTGAGAAGTCAAAGAACATGGCGCGCCAGAATCCAAGAATGAATGTACTGTATGTAGCAGAGACACTACAAAGAAAAAACACAAATATTGAGCTTGACTTAAGTTGGTACACATGCAGCACTTATGGAGGACTATGCTGTGCATTATACTCTGTAGAGGACTATCGGGAGTGCATTATACTAAATGGAGGACTATGGGGTACATTATACCATATGGAGAACTATTGTACAATATGGAAGACTATTGGGAATGCATTATGCTATATGGAAGAATATGGAGTACATCATACTATATGGAGGACTATGGAGTGCATTATACGATATAGAGGACTATGAGGGTGCTTTAAACTATATGGAGGACTATGGGGTGTGCATTGTACCATATGGAGAACTATGGGAGTAAATTATACTACATGGAGGACTACGGGGTTCATTATACTATATGGAGGACTATAGAGCACATTACACTATATGGAGGAATATGGGGTGTATTATACTATAAGGAGGACTATGGGGGTGCATTAAACTATATACAAAACAATGTGGGGCCCATTCTACTGTATGGAGGAGTATGTGGGGACCATTATAATGTTTGGAGGGCTACTGTATGTAGGGATCATTATACTATATGGAGGCATATGTGGGGACCATTATAATATTTGGAGGGCTATGTGGGGGGGGGCATTATTATATTTGCATGGCTATGTAGGGACCGATATAATATTTGGTGGGCTAGGTGAGAGCTATTATACTATATAGAGGGCTATGTGGGAGACTATACACTTTATGGGGGGCTATGTGGGGTCCATTATACTGTATGCAAGCAATTACAATGTGAAGGTTTCTGTGGTGCCATCATACTGTCTGAAGAGCTGTGTGGGGGCCATTATATTGTTTTCAGGGTTGTATGGGGACCATTATGCTGTTTGGAGGGCTGTATGAGACCATTATACTGCTTGAAGGGCTGTGTGGAGTCCATTATATTATGTCTCTTTATGTATGTGCTCTGTCCATGCATCTCTCATATGCAGGGCCGGACTGGCCATTTGGCAATTCTGGCAAATGCCAGAAGGGCCTGTCTGGTTGTGGGCTGCCTTGCTGCTGCATTGTTAACAAAATCTGTGTTATCAGGACACCCATACTGTTAAGAGTTGTGACGGAGCACAAAGTCGCTGACTCCTTTACTTACCCAGCAGGCCACGGGTATCATGAGACATATTGGTCTTGTAGTAAATCTTGTTTTCCCTCTATCCAGGGTAATATTAGTAATATATCCCATCTGGTGCTTGGTGACGAGGACAGCATGGGTCTGTGTGATTTCAAATGCCAGGGCTGAATTTCAGCCCCAGTCCGTACCTGCTCATATGTATGTACTCTGTGTATGCATGCATCCATATATAGATGCTCTGTATACCTGTATCCCTGTATCTCTACATATATGTGCCTCAGTAGCGTAGCTACCGGGAGGGCAGAGGGTGCGGGCACCCCCGGCCCGGTGCTCTGAGGGGGCCCACCCGGAGCTACACTACTGTAACTGTATCAGCGCGCGCGCCGATACAGTTACATTCTGCGGCAGAGTGGGGAGAATCGATCTCCCTGCTCTGCCACCCGGCCGCTATGGGGCCCCTGAGGAGGCGGGGGGCCCGGTGCCAGTAGTGGGCCCCCCCGCCATAATCGGAAGATCAGCTGTACCGGCATTTAGCCAATACAGTTGACTGCAATGATGGGAGAAAGAGCGCTGTGCTCTTTCTCCCATCATCCCCCTGTCAGTGTCGGAGTCTGACATCGCCGACACTGACAGCGGGCGTGATGACTTCACTGCCCGGCGCCCGCTGTCAGGAGATCAGCGGGAGCAATGCAGGAACCAGGTAGAAGAGAGGTGAGTATTTTTTTTTAATGGGTGCTGCTGCCTTATTACAGGGTCTGCCTATGGGGGGCTGCCTTATTACAGGGTCTGACTGTGGGAGCTGCCTTATTACAGGGTCTGACTATGGGGGCTGCCCCATTACAGGGTCTGACTATGGGGTACTGCCTTATTACAGGGTCTGACTATGGGGGTGCTGCCTTATTACAGGGGTCTGCCTATGGGTGCTGCCTTATTACAGGGTCTGACTATGGTGGCTGCCTTATTGCAGGGTCTGACTATGGGGGCTGCCTTATTACAGGGTCTGACTATGGGGGTGCTGCCTCATTACAGGGTCTGACTATGGGAGCTGCCTTATTACAGGGTCTGACTATGAGGGTGCTGCCTTATTACAGGATCTGACTATGTGGGCTGCCTTATTACAGAGTCTGACTATGGGGGTGCTGCCTTATTACAAGGTCTGCCGCCTTATTACAGGGTCTGCCTATGGAGGTGCTGCCTTATACTACAGAGTCTGCCTATGGGGGTACTGCCTTATCACGGTCTGCCTATATGGGGGTGCTGCCTTATTACAGTGTCTGCCTATGGGGGCTGTCATGTGCTATAGAGCCTGCCTATGGGGAGTGCATTATACTATATTGTGGACTATTTGGTGCATTATGCTACTGTATATGGAGGCTATCTAGGGGGCCATCATATAGTATGGAGATTACAGTATGGGGGTCATTATACATTGTTGGAGCCATTAAACAGTATACTGTGTGGGTGCATTATACTGTGTATAAGACAGCATCATGCTGTGTATAGGGGAGCTGTACAGGGGGAGACTCGGGACTTTATTAAATGTAAACTGGGCACTTATTGTTATAGGGGAACTCAGGTTACTGTGGCTATCAAAGGGGCACACAGGGCATTATTACTTTCTAGGGGCAAAATATGGGCACTGTTTTCTAGGGCACTTGCACTCGGCATTACTATATTGTAGAGAGTTGCTTTAGAATTTAGAGGGCACAGAGAACCACAGAGTAGGTGCAGTAATGGGGACACATACGGCAGCAGCGACTCAGTATAGGGGTATCAGATGCAGTAATAGGGACACATACGGCTGCAGCGGCTCAGTATTGGGGTATCAGGGGCAGTAATAGGGTCACATACGGCAGCAGCGGCTCAGTATTGGGGTATCAGGAGCAGTAATAGGGTCACATATGGCAGCAGCGGCTCAGTATTGAGGTATCAGGTGCAGTAATAGGGACACATACGGCAGCAGCGGCTCAGTATTGGGGTATCAGGAGCAGTAATAGGGACACATACAGCAGCAGCGGCTCAGTATTGAGGTATCAGGTGTAGTAACAGGGACTCATATGGCAGCAGCGGCTCAGTATTGGGGTATCAGGTGCAGTAATAGGGACACATATGGCAGCAGCGGCTCAGTATTGGGGCATCAGGTGTAGTAACAGAGACACATATGGCAGCAGCGGCTCAGTATTGGGGTATCAGGTGCAGTAATAGGGACACATACGGCAGCAGCGGCTCAGTATTGAGGTATCAGGTGTAGTAACAGGGACACATATGGCAGCAGCGGCTCAGTATTGGGGTATCAGGTGCAGTAATAGGGACACATACGGCAGCAGCGGCTCAGTATTGGGATATCAGGTGTAGTAATAGGGACACATACGGCAGCAGCAGCTCAGTATTGGGGTATCAGGAGCAGTAATAGGGACACATACGGCGGCAGCAGCTCAGTATTGGGGTATCAGGAGCAGTAATAGGGACACATACAGCAGCAGTGGCTCAGTATTGGGGTATCAGGAGCAGTAATAGGGACACATACGGCAGCAGCAGCTCAGTATTGGGGTATCAGGTGCAGTAATAGGGACACATACGGCAGCAGCGGCTCAGTATTGGGGTATCAGGAGCAGTAATAGGGACACATATGGCAGCAGCGGCTCAGTATTGGGGTATCAGGTGCAGTAATAGGGACACAGACAGCAGCAGTGGCTCAGTATTGGGGTATCAGGTGCAGTAATAGGGACACATACGGCAGCGGCGGCTCAGTATTGGGGTATCAGGTGCAGTAATAGGGACACATAAGGCAGCAGCGGCTCAGTATTGGGGTATCAGGTGCAGTAATAGAGACACATATGGCAGCAGTGGCTCAGTATTGGGGTATCAGAGGCTGTAGTAGGGACACATACGGAAGCAGCGGCTCAGTATTGGGGTATCAGGTGCAGTAATAGGGACACATAACGGCAGCAGCGGCTCAGTATTGGGGTATCAGGAGCAGTAATAGGGACACATACAGCAGCAGTGGCTCAGTATTGGGGTATCAGGTGCAGTAATAGGGACACATAAGGCAGCAGCGGCTCAGTATTGGGGTATCAGGTGCAGTAATAGAGACACATACGGCAGCAGCGGCTCAGTACTGTGGTATCAGGTGCAGTAATAAGGACACATACGGCAGCAGCAGCTCAGTATTGGGGTATCAGGAGCAGTAATAGGGACACATACGGCAGCAGTGGCTCAGTATTGGGGTATCAGGAGCAGTAATAGGGACACATACGGCAGCAGCGGCTCAGTATTGGGGTATCAGGTGGAGTAATAGGGACACATACGGCAGCAGCAGCTCAGTATTGGGGTATCATGTGCAGTAATAGGGACACATACGACAGCAGTGGCTCAGTATTGGGGTATCAGGAGCAGTAATAGGGACACATACGGCAGCAGCGGCTCAGTATTGGGGTATCAGGTGCAGTAATAGGGTCACATATGGCAGCAGCGGCTCAGTATTGGGGTATCAGGTGCAGTAATAGAGACACATACGGCAGCAGCGGCTCAGTATTGGGGTGTCAGGTAAAGTAATAGGGACACATACAGCAGCAGCGGCTCAGTATTGGGGTATCAGGTGCAGTAATAGGGACACATACAGCAGCAGCGGCTCAGTATTGGGGTATCAGGTGCAGTAATAGGGACACATACAGCAGCAGCGGCTCAGTATTGGGGTATCAGGTGCAGTAATAGGGACACATACGGCAGCGGCGGCTCAGTATTGGGGTATCAGGTGCAGTAATAGGGACACATAAGGCAGCAGCGGCTCAGTATTGGGGTATCAGGTGCAGTAATAGAGACACATATGGCAGCAGTGGCTCAGTATTGGGGTATCAGAGGCTGTAGTAGGGACACATACGGAAGCAGCGGCTCAGTATTGGGGTATCAGGTGCAGTAATAGGGACACATAACGGCAGCAGCGGCTCAGTATTGGGGTATCAGGAGCAGTAATAGGGACACATACAGCAGCAGTGGCTCAGCATTGGGGTATCAGGTGCAGTAATAGGGACACATAAGGCAGCAGCGGCTCAGTATTGGGGTATCAGGTGCAGTAATAGAGACACATACGGCAGCAGCGGCTCAGTACTGTGGTATCAGGTGCAGTAATAAGGACACATACGGCAGCAGCAGCTCAGTATTGGGGTATCAGGAGCAGTAATAGGGACACATACGGCAGCAGTGGCTCAGTATTGGGGTATCAGGAGCAGTAATAGGGACACATACGGCAGCAGCGGCTCAGTATTGGGGTATCAGGTGGAGTAATAGGGACACATACGGCAGCAGCAGCTCAGTATTGGGGTATCATGTGCAGTAATAGGGACACATACGACAGCAGTGGCTCAGTATTGGGGTATCAGGAGCAGTAATAGGGACACATACGGCAGCAGCGGCTCAGTATTGGGGTATCAGGTGCAGTAATAGGGTCACATATGGCAGCAGCGGCTCAGTATTGGGGTATCAGGTGCAGTAATAGAGACACATACGGCAGCAGCGGCTCAGTATTGGGGTGTCAGGTAAAGTAATAGGGACACATACAGCAGCAGCGGCTCAGTATTGGGGTATCAGGTGCAGTAATAGGGACACATACAGCAGCAGCGGCTCAGTATTGGGGTATCAGGTGCAGTAATAGGGACACATACAGCAGCAGCGGCTCAGTATTGGGGTATCAGGTGCAGTAATAGGGACACATACGGCAGCGGCGGCTCAGTATTGGGGTATCAGGTGCAGTAATAGGGACACATAAGGCAGCAGCGGCTCAGTATTGGGGTATCAGGTGCAGTAATAGAGACACATATGGCAGCAGTGGCTCAGTATTGGGGTATCAGAGGCTGTAGTAGGGACACATACGGAAGCAGCGGCTCAGTATTGGGGTATCAGGTGGAGTAATAGGGACACATACGGCAGCAGCAGCTCAGTATTGGGGTATCATGTGCAGTAATAGGGACACATACGACAGCAGTGGCTCAGTATTGGGGTATCAGGAGCAGTAATAGGGACACATACGGCAGCAGCGGCTCAGTATTGGGGTATCAGGTGCAGTAATAGGGTCACATATGGCAGCAGCGGCTCAGTATTGGGGTATCAGGTGCAGTAATAGAGACACATACGGCAGCAGCGGCTCAGTATTGGGGTGTCAGGTAAAGTAATAGGGACACATACAGCAGCAGCGGCTCAGTATTGGGGTATCAGGTGCAGTAATAGGGACACATACAGCAGCAGCGGCTCAGTATTGGGGTATCAGGTGCAGTAATAGGGACACATACAGCAGCAGCGGCTCAGTATTGGGGTATCAGGTGCAGTAATAGGGACACATACGGCAGCGGCGGCTCAGTATTGGGGTATCAGGTGCAGTAATAGGGACACATAAGGCAGCAGCGGCTCAGTATTGGGGTATCAGGTGCAGTAATAGAGACACATATGGCAGCAGTGGCTCAGTATTGGGGTATCAGAGGCTGTAGTAGGGACACATACGGAAGCAGCGGCTCAGTATTGGGGTATCAGGTGCAGTAATAGGGACACATAACGGCAGCAGCGGCTCAGTATTGGGGTATCAGGAGCAGTAATAGGGACACATACAGCAGCAGTGGCTCAGTATTGGGGTATCAGGTGCAGTAATAGGGACACATAAGGCAGCAGCGGCTCAGTATTGGGGTATCAGGTGCAGTAATAGAGACACATACGGCAGCAGCGGCTCAGTACTGTGGTATCAGGTGCAGTAATAAGGACACATACGGCAGCAGCAGCTCAGTATTGGGGTATCAGGAGCAGTAATAGGGACACATACGGCAGCAGTGGCTCAGTATTGGGGTATCAGGAGCAGTAATAGGGACACATACAGCAGCAGCGGCTCAGTATTGGGGTATCAGGTGGAGTAATAGGGACACATACGGCAGCAGCAGCTCAGTATTGGGGTATCATGTGCAGTAATAGGGACACATACGACAGCAGTGGCTCAGTATTGGGGTATCAGGAGCAGTAATAGGGACACATACGGCAGCAGCGGCTCAGTATTGGGGTATCAGGTGCAGTAATAGGGTCACATATGGCAGCAGCGGCTCAGTATTGGGGTATCAGGTGCAGTAATAGAGACACATACGGCAGCAGCGGCTCAGTATTGGGGTGTCAGGTAAAGTAATAGGGACACATACAGCAGCAGCGGCTCAGTATTGGGGTATCAGGTGCAGTAATAGGGACACATACAGCAGCAGCGGCTCAGTATTGGGGTATCAGGTGCAGTAATAGGGACACATACAGCAGCAGCGGCTCAGTATTGGGGTATCAGGTGCAATAATAGGGACACATATGGCAGCAGTGGCTCAGCATTGGGGTATCCGCAGGATGAGGGGTTTGTGCAGGTTGTGAATAGATGGTGATGGGGCTGGAATATGAGAAGTGAAATGTGTCTTTGTTGTATTCTCTGCAGACGGGTCGTTGCTGGAAGATGTTGTCATGTCGGTCTGGACCAGATGGAAAAGACGGGAAAAGTGAACGATTCCATCAGCAAGGAGATCATCGGTAAGACATTATCTATAACTGTGCAGTGATCTCTTATATGTTCTGTAGGGCTGGTATCTACCACTGACCATATGGCGGTAATATCCATATTGGTCTTCATATAGAGATTATCTTCAGTAACAGCGCGGTCATCTGCTGAGGTTCTCCTCCACTATTAGTGGGCGTCACCGAGTTGTACTCAAGGTTACCTGGTTAGGGGCCCACTCAGAAGCTTCGCCCCCCCGAGCCAAAACCCTAGCTATGCCTCTGATGTACCTGTATGTATGTGCTCTGTGTATACATATATCTGTAAGTATGTGCTCTAGGCGTGTGTGCTATGTGTACATACATGTGTGTGTAACATAACATAGTAATTTTAAAATGATTACAATTATACATGTTTTGCTATATACATGTTTATTTCCTTTGTGCGTATTGAAAAAACACAAACAAACAGAGAAAAAAGTCAAACTGGACATAATTTCACACAAAACCCCCAAAATGGGCTGGACAAAATTGTTGGCACCCTTAACTTAAGATTTGGTTGTATACCCTATGGAATAAATACCTGCAATCAATATCTCTTTTTATAACCATCCATAAGCTTCTTACATCTCTCAATTGTAATTTTGGGCCACTCTTCTTTTGCAAACCTCTCCCCATCTCTCATATTTGAAGGGCATCTTCTCTCAATAGCAATTTAAAGATCAATTGTTCAATGGGATTTAGATCCAGACTCATTGCTGTCCACTTCACAACTCTCCAGGGCTCTGTTTCCATCCATTTCTGAGTGCTTCATGAAGTCTGTTTGGTGCTATTGTTCTGCTGGCAGACCTATGACCCTGGATGTAAACACAGCTTTCTGACACTGGGCATTACATTGCAACACAAACAGAGAGCAGAGAGCGGAAAAAAGCGGCACTCACCAGAATCAGCACAGTGAAGTTCTTTAATGTGTCATATTATTAAAATACAACAGCAGGTTGTAGGCGATGAGGGTGCGGGGAGGGTGAGCTGGACGACGGCCGTTTCGCGCAATCAGCGCTTCCATGGGTCCATTACATTGCAACCCTAAATTCTTTGGTAATATTCAGATTTCACAATGCTTTGCACAACGTCAAGGCACCCATTGCCAGATCCAGCAAAACAATCCCAAAACATCTTTGAAATCTCTACCATATTTGACTGTAGGTATTGTATTCTTTTCTTCGTCTCATATATCCACAAGATGATTTCCCAGAAGGATTTTGGCTTACTCATGTACATTTTAGAAAACTGCAGTTTAGCTTTGTAATGTCTCTGTGTCAGTAGTGGGGCCCTCCAGGGTCTCCTGCCATACTGTAGCATTTCATTGGAATCAAAAATCAGTGAATAGTTTGTGCTGACATTTGTTGTACCCTCAACCTGCAAGACAGTTTGAGTTTCTTTGGAACTCGATTGGGGTTGCTTATCCACCATCTGGACTCTCCTGTGTTGCAAGCTTTCATCAGTTGTAAACCTCTTTATTATGTTGCGCACCACGGACAAAGGAACATCAAGATCTTTGGAGATGGCTTTGAAGCCTTGAGATTGTTTATATTTTTCAACAATTTTGTTTTTTCAAGTCCTCAAACAGTTCTCTTCTCCTCTTTCTGTTCTCCATACTTAGTGTGGCACACACAACTTCTCCCCTTTGTATCTGGCTTCGGTTGTGATTTTCATATTGCCCACACCTGTTACTTGCCACAGGTGAGTTTGAACAAGCATCACATGCTTGAAACAAAGTTGTTTACCCACAAATTTTGGAAAGGTGCCAACAATTTTATACAGACAAATTTTGGAGTTGTGGCTGAAGTTATGTCCAATTTGTCTTTTTTTCAGTTTTCTTGTGTTGTTCCAATGCACACAAAGGAAATACACATGTGTGTAACAAAACATGTGTAAGTCTACGTTCACATTTGCGGTCTGCGCCGCAGCGTCGGGCGCCGCAGCGTCGCCGCATGCGTCATGCGCCCCTATATTTAACATGGGGGCGCATGGACATGCGTCGCACTTGCGTTTTGCGCAGCATGCGTCCCTGCGGCGCCCGCGTCCGGGCGCAGAGGACGCAGCAAGTTGCATTTTTGCTGCGTCCAAAATCAATGAAAAAAAGGACGCATGCGGCGCAAAACGCAGCGTTGTGCATGCGTTTGGCTGCGTTTTTGTTTGCGTTGTGCGTTGCCGACGCTGCGGCGCACAACGCAAATGTGAACGTAGCCTTATTGCAATACATTTTCTGGGAGAAATATTTAATTTTCTGGAAACAATTTCAAGGGTGCCAACACTTTCAGCCAGGACTGTAAGTCATGTCTGTTATACTGTAATTCTGATGACTCTATGACTGCATATGGGCACTACAGCCCTGGTTCATCGAGACTGGCATTTTGTACTCTAGTTTTGATGAAAGGTCTTCTGGGGTAAGTGTTTAAAACTTGGCACATCTTTAAGCTCCTGCGTGCCGTCATAAGAAATGGTCTCCAGTCATCTTTCCTCATTGATCTCTGCTCCCTTTAAAAAAAAAAACTTGCCATATTTTGTGTAAAACACCTGAAGCCGAAAGGTATTTGGGCAATTCTAAATTTTGCAACTTTTTTTCTGTTTTACCCCAGAATTCTGGCACAAACTATTTTATGAATCAGGGCCAACTTGTATCTATTCAATCGCAGAACAATACTGCAGAAACACCAACCTTATGTTTATATGATTTAGTACTGGCTTTATAAATTTATGTGTTCACTTCAGATACATCGTCCAGATGGAAAACTGAAAAAGTAAGAAAGCAAACAATGATGAGCTGTTAATAGCAGAAAAATGAGGCTTCATAAGACTGTGCTGGAAATGGTTCTTATGATCATCAGAAGAAAAGATCATTAAAGAGGTTGTTCACAACTCAGACAAGCTCCGCAATCACCATAATTCCCCCATGTAAAATAATAACAGCCTGTACCCACCTCCTGCGCCTGCTCTCCCTTCGTCCGAAGAAACTGAGAGGGTAGCAGCCGTTGATTGGCTGCAGGGCTCAAATGGCATAACAACGTCACTCAAGCTCCGGGAAAGTAGGCACCAACATCGCCGGAACCAGAAATGAGTATATCTGCTATTATTTTGCATGGGGGAACTATGGTGATTGAGAAAGTGTTGTCCAAGTAGTGGACAACCTCTTTAAATGGGTAGCCATGATCTATCCACAGCTCAAAAAAGATCAGTGATTTCATAGATAAAATACATTTATGGACAATACAGAGATTTGGATTCCTGTCTTTTTATATACAGGCCAGTAAATATAGCAAAAAAAGCTTCCTCTATATCTAAAGGAAAGAAGATTTCACAATCATTATATATTATATTATATATAGAGCAGTTATAACTATTGCTTGATAATAACACTGCCAGATAATAGGTAGCACTAGATGCATGCATGTTTTTTCTCAATCATACTGTCTATATAAGGACTCTTTCACACGTCCTGATATTTCCTGTACCGGAGATATCTGTGTCCGTGTGTGTAATAATTGCGGCACACGTGTGGCAACAGGGTGCCACATCAGTACGACACGGACGGCCGCTGGGGAAGAAGCGCTACAGTAAGTGCTGTTCCCCAGTGGCGGGTGCTGAAGACAGCTCTCATCATTCTCCGCTGCTCTGCGGATCTGCGTGAGCAGAAGAGAATGATGAAAGTTATATTAAAGTCAGAACGATGACAAAAGGTGGGGGCTTTTGGGACTGTTACCCCCATCATCCAACACCTGCTGCTGCTAATAACAGTGACAGCAGAAGCGGATGATTGGGGTATGCCTCACCCGCCACCTGCAATATTACTAAATAAATGAATGAAAAACCCAGCGTGGGTTCCCCTCTATTTTCTTTAACCAACCAGGCAAAACTCACAGCCGGAGGCTGCAAACCTCAGCTGTCAGCTTCAGCAAGGTTGGCTATCAAGAATAGAGGGGTCCCCACATTGCTTTTTAATTATTTAAATAATTTAAAAAAATGGTGTGGGGTCCCCCCCATGTTTGACAACCAGCCTAGTCTTATTGAAGCTCACAGTTGGGGGCTGGTATTCTCAGGCTGGTAAAGGGCCATTGGTATAGGCCCCCAGCCTAAAAACAGCAGCCTGCAGATGCCCAGAAAGGGCACATCTATTAGATACGCCAATTTTGGTGCTTTGCCCGGCTCTTCCCACTTGCCCTCTAGCGGTGGTAAGTGAGGTTCATATTTGTGGGGTTAATGTCACCTTTCTATTGTCAGGTGACATCAAGTCCACTGCTTAGTAATGGAGAAGTGTCTATAAGACACCTCTCCATTACTTAATCCTATAGCTATATGGAAAATAAAGACACAGCCAGAATAAAGTCCTTTAATTGAGAAAAGACACAGACTCCTTTAATATTCTCAATTAAACCATACTTACGACCTCGCCTAATTCCACGGAAGCCCTCGATCTCCTGTAATAAAACTAAAATAAAAAAACAACAATATACCATACCCACGCCGTAATCCATGTCTGGGGGCTAAATAGTTTTCAACCTGTACGGTGCCAAGATGCAACCGTCCAGGTGGAGAACCACTGGTGAATGAGCTGCTGCGTGCGCAGCATCATTGACCAGCAGTGACATCATAGAGGTTCCCAGCTGGGCTGAACTGCCGTGACCTCAGGACCGTGGGAAAAAGTCAGTGACGAGGTCACCAAAGTTCAGCCTGGCTGGGAACCTGAACCTTGATGATCTCACTGCTGGTCAATGATGCTAACTTCAGTTACCGCTGACTTCCGGCCAACCAGAAGGGACTGGAGCGGCACTGGGAAAAGCACCTGTAATATTATGTGCAGGGACCTTAAGTTAGTAACACCACTCCGGCGCTGATAAAAAAAAAAACCCTGCTGAAATGGAGCTTTAAAAGAATTGATGAAGCTACATCTACATACGGTAAGGGTATGTGCACACTTTGCAGATTTGCCTGTGGAATATTCTGCACGGATTCTTCTTCTCTTGGCAGAAAACGCAGTTGAAAATCTGTGCGGATTTGATGCATTTTTTATGCGGATTTGATGCTGATTTGTATACGTTTTTGTAAGCTAAATAAAGCTTACAAAATTTCCTTGTCCAACCTCTTCTTTTACATGCTCCATTGAAGAATAATGTTTAGATAGATAGATAGATAGATAGATAGATAGATAGATAGATGTATCTATAGATAGATCTATAGACAGATAGATAAATATATCTATAGATAGATATATCTATAGATCGATAGACAGATATATTTATAGATAGATAGATATATCTATAAATAGATAGATAAATAGATATATCTATAGATAGATAGATAGATAATACCAAGCCCGATGTTTAGTAATAAACATAGTAAAATGGTACGTAAAGAGTTAAATAAAGACACACATACACACACACAAAATCTTTAAGAATGGATGTTGCCTCCATCCTTAAAATTTCTAAGACGGCAGTCCATTACAACAAGGTTAAGCAGCAGACATTGGGTACAACAAACCTACAGATCGGCAGAGGGCGAAAACGACCATTGATAGGATGGACGTCATCTTATTCAACTGTCACTCAGCAACCGCAGGATGATATCAAGTGATCTACAAAAGGAATGGCAAATGGCAGCTGGGGTGAAGTGCATGGCAAAAACAGTCCGCAACAGGCTCCTAGAGGGAGGACTCAAATCATTTAAAGGTAGAAAAAAGTATTTCATCAATGAGAAGCAAAGGAGAGCCAGGCTGAAGTTTGCCAAAGACCATAACGATTGGAGGACTGGAGTAAGGTAAATGCCTCCCTCACAAGGGGTGATGCCATGCCTGGAAGCAAGAAGGGATCCCCTTAACAGGTAACACTAGCATGCAACACTTTCCTGACTCCAGACCAGAAGGGGGAGCTCTAAACCCAGTTTCAGGGGAACTTCCCTGATAAGTTCTGGTCTGGAGGCGGGGGTTAGTCAGTCAGTCAGAGACAGTGAAGGAATAGGAAGCAAGTGAGGAGAAGCTGGGGATAGGAGCTGCGACTGAGCTCCCCCCCCCCCCAGGAATGAGCGCAACAGACCAGACACCGGAGTCCATGGTTGTGTGGGAACTGCATGCCCAGCAACTGAATCCGGAGAACAAGAGATTGCAGGTCTCCTGGCCACATTTGACACCCGAAGGCACAGCAGCATACAAGAGCCCAGAGTCACCACGAGGGAGTGACATCAGGAAAAGGCTCGAGCTGCCTGCCATGCGGGTAGTGTTCCAATAAACGGACAGACTGAGAGAGGGACTTGAAGAGAGCTTAAGGCTTCAAGAACCTAAAGAACAGAGCAGTAGGGAGGCGTCCAACCACACCTAGCTAGGGGGATTCTGAACTGATTCCAAGCTGCCCGGATCTCTAATACCACCTGCACCTGTGCTCCGGACTGCACCTACAATTAAAGGTAAAAAACTACAGTTCCTGTGTCCTCCAATCATTCCTGCACCCCAACATCCACAACACCTCAGAGACTGTTCTGGTAGCCCTGGGGCCCCGCTCCAGCTGTGGGGAGCAGGACCATCCTAGCTGCATCACCATCGGCCCCAGCAGTCCCTTTAAACAGCGACAGCCATCTATAGCCGAATACCACAGGTGGCGTCACGAACAATCCCCAGCAAACATTCCCTCATCCCTTTTAATTGTGCACCCAGGGCCACGGACCGGGTCAATGCTGCCGTGACCACCCCTTTAAGAACCGTCCAACCCCATTCCGAGTACTCCATGGCCCTAGCGGGTGTTGCACACCCACTGTGAAATTTGGTGGAGAATCGGTGATGATCTGGGGATGCTTCAGCAAGGTTGGAATTGGGCAGGTTGTTCTTTGCGAAGGATGTATGAATCAAGCCTCATACAAGGTTATCCTGGAAAAACAGTTGATTCCTTCTGCTCAGGCAATGTTCCCTAACTCTGAGGACTGTTTTTTCCAGTAGGACAATGCGCCATGCCACGCAACTAGGTCAATCAAGGTGTGGATGAAGGACCACCACATCAAATCCCTGTCATGGACAGCCCAATCTCCAGACCTGAACCCCATTGAAAACCTCTGGAATGTAATGAAGAGGAAAATGGATAGTCACAAACTATCAAACAAAGAAGAACTGCTTAAATTTTTGTACCAGGAGTGGCATAAGGTCACCCAAAAGCAGTGTGAAAGACTGGTGGAAATCATGCCAAGACGCATGAAAGCTGTGAATAAAAATCATGGTTATTCCACAAAATATTGATTTCCAAACTCTTCCTGAGTTAAAACAGTAGTATTGTTGTTTCTAAATTAATAAATAAATGAACTTGTTTTTTTTTGCATTATTTGAGGTCTGCAAGGAATGCATTTTTTTTGTTATTTTGACCATTTCTCATTTTCAGAAAATAAATACAAAATGTATTGTTTGGAAATTCGGAGACATGTTGTCAGTAGTTTATAGAATAAAAGAACACTTCTATATTAATTATCCCTCCTTTCTTGAGAAGCGAGAGGATTTTTAATAAGAGATAAATTACAAAGTTTTCACCAATTTGAGAGCTTGAGATAACCCCTTTCAGAAAAGTTACATAAGAGCGAATAGCCAGCTTTAGTAATGAACCAGTCTGACTTTCATTATATTACGCCTGGGTCCTGTTAAGCAAAGATCCAAAGTTCGAAAATACAGAAGATTTAATAAAGTCCATAAATGCAATTCAAAGGGTGACATGTGCAGCTCCCCCACTGCTTCTTCACTATGATATCGGAGATGCCCTGGGGGAATGTACTCTTAGGCTACGTTCACACTAGCGTTGTGCGCCGCTGCGTCGGCGACGCAACGCACAACGCACGCACAAACGCGTCAAAACGCACGCAAAAACGCTGCGTTTTGCGAGGCATGCGTCGGTTTTTGCCGAAAATCGGACGCAAGAAAAATGCAACTTGTTGCGTTTTCTTGGTCCGACGCTTGCGTTAAAAAAGACGCATGTGTCGCACAACGCAACAAAAAAAACCGCATGCGTCCCCCATGTTAAGTATAGGGGCGCATGACGCATGCGTCGCCGCTGCGTCGCCGACGCAAACCCGACGCACATTAGCTTAACGCTAATGTGAACGTAGCCTAAGGCTGGTTTCACACTTGCGTTTTTTGCCGCTGCGTTTTAGCGCTAAAAAACGCATGCGTTTTTTTTCTATACTTAACATTAAAAACGCATGCTTTTTTTGCATGCGTTTTGACGCTTTTTTTGCAACGCATGCATTTTTTTATGCGTGCGTTTAGTTGCAGAAATGCAACCTGTAGTAATTTTTAGCGGCATTTTTTTGCCGCAAAAAAACGCATGCGTTTATTCACGGCAAAAAAATGTATTGCTGTCTATGTAAACGCATGCGTTTTTAAGCACATGCGTTTGCATGCGTTTATAAACGCATGCGTTTCTATAGAAAAACACAAGAAAACACAAAAAAAACCAAGAAAACCCTAACCCTAACCCTTGGGTTACTAGGGATCCTAACCCTAACCCTAAGGTTAGGATCCCTAGTAACCCTAGGGATCCTAACCCTAGGGATCCTAACCCTAACCCTTAGGGTTAGGGTTAGGATCCTAACCCTTAGGGTTAGGGTTAGGATCCCTAGGGTTAGGGGTAGGGTTAGGGGTAGTTTTAGGGGTAGGGTTAGGGTTAGGATCCCTAGGGTTAGGGGTAGGGTTAGGGTTAGGGTTTGGATCCCTATTCGCGGCAAAAAAATGTATTGCTGTCTATGTAAACGCATGCGTTTTTAAGCACATGCGTTTGCATGCGTTTATAAACGCATGCGTTTCTATAGAAAAACACAAGAAAACAAAAAAATACAAGAAAACCCTAACCCTAACCCTTGGGTTACTAGGGATCCTAACCCTAACCCTAAGGATAGGATCCCTAGTAACCCTAGGGATCCTGTTGTGAATTCTGCTCTTGGGCTCCCTCCGGTGGTTATAAGTGGTAGCGCTGCTGTCTTTGGATCGCAGCATTTATCAGGTGTGTCCACTTATTGCAACTATGACTGGGCTATTTAGTCTTGTTTGACCCTTTAGTCAGTGCCAGTTGTCCATTGTTCCTGGAAGATTCACATTCCTGCCTGGTCTCTCCTGCTTTGCTGTTCATTTCAACAAAGATAAGTTCTGGCCTTGTTTTTTGCAGTCCACATGCTGTGGGCCTTATTGTTCAGTTCTTTTCCATGTTTTGTCTTGTCCAGCTTGGTCTGCATAAGGATTTGTTCAGCCAAGCTGGTATCTCTGGAGATGCAGATATACCCTCCATATCTTTAGTTAGTTGTGGAGATTTTGTATTTTCTGTGGTGGATATTTTTCTAGTGTTTTAATACTGACCGCATAGTACTCTGTCCTATCCTTTCTATTTAGCTAGAGTGGCCTCCTTTGCTAAATCCTGATTTCAGTCTGCGTATGTTATTTCCCTCTCCTCTCACAGTCAATATTTGTGGGGGGCTGTCTATCCTTTGGGGATTTTCTCTGAGGCAAGATAGTTTTCCCTTTTCAATCTCTAGGGGTATTTAGTCCTCCGGCTGTGTCGAGATGTCTAGGGAGTGTTAGGTACATTCCACGGCTACTTCTAGTTGCGGTGTTAAGTTCAGGGTCTGCGGTCAGTACAGGTTCCACCTTCTCTAGAGTACGTCTCATGCTGCTCCTAGGCCACCAGATCATAACAGTACAACTGGCCAACAATGAGTTAATCGCATCTCAGAAGAAGGGAAGGAAAGTGCTGAGCCATTTTTTTTTCTGTAGTCTGTTGTGTCTTTTCTTCCCTCTTTACCTCTGGGTGGCTCAGGAGTTTGGCACTGGCATGGATGTTCAGGGATTGGCTTCTCGTGTGGATCAACTTGCTGCTAGAGTACAGGATATTTCCGATTATATCGTTCAGACTCCGGTTTTAGAGCCTAGAATTCCAACTCCTGATTTGTTTTTTGGGGACAGGTCCAAATTTTTGAGCTTTAAAAATAACTGTAAACTGTTTTTTGCTCTGAAACCCCGTTCCTCTGGTGATCCCACCCAGCAGGTTAAAATAGTCATCTCTCTGCTGCGTGGCGTTCCTCAGGATTGGGCATTTTCCCTGGAATCTGGGAATCCTGCTTTGCTTAATGTAGACACCTTTTTTCAAGCGCTAGGGTTATTGTATGATGAACCTAATTCAGTGGATCATGCTGAGAAGACCTTGTTGGCCCTGTGTCAGGGTCAAGAAGCGGCAGAATCGTATTGCCAGAAATTTAGAAAATGGTCTGTGCTGACTAAATGGAATGAGGATGCCTTGGCGGCAATTTTCAGAAAGGGTCTTTCTGAATCTGTTAAAGATGTTATGGTGGGGTTCCCCACGCCTGCTGGTCTGAGTGATTCTATGTCTCTGGCCATTCAGATTGATCGGCGCTTGCGTGAGCGCAGAGTTGTGCACACTGTGGCGTTGTCTTCCGAGCGGAGTCCTGAGCCCATGCAGTGTGATAGGATTGTGTCTAGAGCTGAACGACAAGGATTCAGACGTCAGAATAGGTTGTGTTTTTACTGTGGCGATTCTGCTCATGTTATTTCTGATTGCCCTAAGCGTACTAAGAGAATCGCTAGTTCTGTTACCATCAGTACTGTACAACCTAAATTTCTGTTATCTGTGACCCTGATCTGCTCGTTATCGTCATTTTCTGTCATGGCATTTGTGGATTCAGGCGCCGCTTTAAACTTAATGGACTTAGAATTTGCCAGACGTTGTGGGTTCCCCTTGCAGCCTTTGCAGAGTCCTATTCCTTTGAGGGGCATTGATGCTACACCGTTGGCTAAAAATAAACCTCAGTTTTGGACACAGCTGACCATGTGCATGACGCCAGCCCATCAGGAAGATTGTCGTTTTCTGGTGTTGCATAATTTGCATGATGCTATTTTGCTGGGTTTCCCATGGTTACAGGTGCATAATCCAGTGTCGGATTGGAAATCTATGTCTGTGACTAGTTGGGGTTGTCAAGGGGTTCATGGTGACGTTCCTTTGATGTCAATTTCCTCCTCCCCCTCTTCTGAAATTCCTGAGTTTTTGTCAGATTTCCAGGATGTATTCGATGAGCCCAAATCCAGTTCCCTTCCACCGCATAGGGACTGTGATTGTGCTATTGACTTGATTCCAGGCTGTACGTTCCCTAAGGGCCGACTTTTCAACCTGTCTGTGCCAGAACATGCCGCCATGCGGAGTTATGTTAAGGAGTCTTTGGAGAAGGGGCATATTCGGCCATCTTCTTCACCATTGGGAGCAGGGTTTTTTTTGTTGCCAAGAAGGATGGCTCCTTGAGACCCTCTATTGATTATCGCGCTCTTGAATAAGATCACGGTCAAATTCCAATACCCTTTGCCTTTGCTTTCTGATTTGTTTGCTAGGATTAAGGGGGCTAGTTGGTTTACTAAGATTGACCTTCGAGGGTCATATAATCTTGTTCGTATTAAGCAGGGTGACGAATGGAAAACTGCGTTTAATACGCCCGAAGGCCATTTTGAATACCTTGTGATGCCATTCGGACTCTCTAATGCTCCATCTGTGTTTCAGTCCTTCATGCATGATATATTTCGGAATTATCTTGATAAATTCATGATTGTATAGTTGGATGATATTTTGATTTTTTTCAGATGATTGGGAGTCTCATGTGAAACAAGTCAGGATGGTATTTCAGATCCTTCGTGATAATGCCTTGTTTGTGAAGGGGTCTAAGTGCCTCTTTGGAGTACAGAAGGTTTCTTTTTTGGGCTTCATTTTTTCTCCCTCATCTATAGAAATGGATCCGGTTAAGGTTCAGGCCATTCATGATTGGATCCAGCCCACATCCGTGAAGAGCCTTCAGAAATTTTTGGGCTTTGCTAATTTTTATCGCCATTTCATTGCCAACTTCTCCAGTGTGGTTAAACCCCTGACCGATTTGACGAAGAAAGGCGCTGATGTGACAAATTGGTCCTCTGCGGCTGTTTCTGCCTTTCAGGAGCTTAAACGCCGATTTACTTCTGCCCCTGTGTTGCGTCAGCCGGATGTTTCTCTTTTTTTTCAGGTGGAGGTTGACGCTTCTGAGATTGGGGCAGGGGCCGTTTTGTCTCAGAGGAATTCTGATGGTTCCTTGATGAAACCGTGTGCCTTCTTTTCTCGAAAGTTTTCGCCTGCGGAACGCAATTATGATGTCGGCAATCGTGAGTTGTTGGCTATGAAGTGGGCATTTGAGGAGTGGCGACATTGGCTTGAGGGGGCCAAGCACCGTATTGTGGTCTTGACCGATCATAAGAATCTGATTTACCTCGAGTCTGCCAAACGGCTGAATCCTAGACAGGCCCGATGGTCCCTGTTTTTCTCCCGTTTTGATTTTGTGGTCTCGTATCTTCCGGGTTCTTAGAATGTTAAGGCTGATGCCCTCTCTAGGAGCTTTTTGCCTGATTCCCCTGGGGTCCTTGAGCCGGTCGGCATTCTGAAGGAAGGGGTGATTCTTTCTGCCATCTCCCCTGATTTGCGATGGGTTCTTCAGGAATTTCAGGCTGATAAACCTGACCGCTGTCCTGTGGGGAAACTGTTTGTTCCTGACAGATGGACTAGTAAAGTGATTTCTGAGGTTCATTGTTCTGTGTTGGCTGGCCATCCTGGGATTTTTGGTACCAGAGATTTGGTTGGTAGGTCCTTTTGGTGGCCTTCTTTGTCACGGGATGTGCGTTCTTTTGTGCAGTCCTGTGGGACTTGTGCGCGGGCCAAGCCTTGCTGTTCCCGCGCTAGTGGGTTGCTTTTGCCTTTGCCGGTCCCTGAGAGGCCTTGGACGCATATTTCTATGGATTTTATTTCAGATCTTCCGGTTTCACAGAGGATGTCGGTTATCTGGGTGGTTTGTGACCGGTTTTCTAAGATGGTTCATTTGGTACCTTTGCCTAAATTGCCTTCCTCTTCTGATTTGGTTCCGTTGTTTTTCCAGCATGTGGTTCGTTTGCATGGCATTCCGGAGAATATTGTGTCCGATAGAGGTTCCCAGTTTGTTTCTAGGTTTTGGCGGGCCTTTTGTGCTAGGCTGGGCATTGATTTGTCTTTTTCTTCCGCATTTCATCCTCAGACAAATGGCCAAACCGAGCGAACTAACCAGACTTTGGAAACTTATTTGAGATGCTTTGTGTCTGCTGATCAGGATGATTGGGTGGCTTTCTTGCCATTGGCCGAGTTTGCCCTTAATAATCGGGCTAGTTCTGCTACCTTGGTTTCACCCTTCTTTTGTAATTCTGGTTTTCATCCTCGTTTTTCTTCAGGGCAGGTTGAGCCTTCTGATTGTCCTGGGGTGGACTCTGTGGTTGACAGGTTGCAGCAAATTTGGGTTCATGTTGTGGACAATTTGGTGTTGTCTCAGGAGGAGGCTCAGCGTTTTGCTAACCGTCGTCGGTGTGTGGGTTCCCGGCTTCGGGTTGGGGATTTGGTCTGGTCTTCCCGTCATGTTCCTATGAAGGATTTCTTCCCCGAAGTTCAAGCCTCGGTTTATTGGTCCTTATAGGATTTCTGAGATTATCAATCCAGTGTCTTTTCGTTTGGCCCTTCCAGCCTCTTTTTCCATCCATAATGTTTTTCATAGATCTTTGTTGCGGAAATATGTGGTGCCCGTTGTTCCCTCTGTTGATCCTCCTGCCCCGGTGTTGATTGATGGGGAGTTGGAGTATGTGGTTGAGAAGATTTTGGATTCTCGTTTTTCAAGGCGGAAGCTTCAGTATCTTGTCAAATGGAAGGGTTATGGCCAGGAGGATAATTCTTGGGTTGTTGCCTCTGATGTTCATGCTGACGATTTGGTTTGTGCCTTTCATTTGGCTCGTCCTGATCGGCCTGGGGGCTCTGGTGAGGGTTCGGTGACCCCTCCTCAAGGGGTGGGTACTGTTGTGAATTCTGCTCTTGGGCTCCCTCCGGTAGTTAGAAGTGGTAGCGCTGCTGTCTTTGGATCGCAGCATTTATCAGGTGTGTCCACTTATTGCAACTATGACTGGGCTATTTAGTCTTGCTTGACCCTTTAGTCAGTGCCAGTTGTCCATTGTTCCTGGAGGATTCACATCCCTGCCTGGTCTCTCCTGCTTTGCTGTTCATTTCAACAAAGATAAGTTCTGGCCTTGTTTTTTGCAGTCCACATGCTGTGGGCCTTATTGTTCAGTTCCTTTCCATGTTTTGTCTTGTCCAGCTTGGTCTGCATAAGGATTTGTTCAGCCAAGCTGGTATCTCTGGAGATGCAGATATACCCTCCATATCTTTAGTTAGTTGTGGAGATTTTGTATTTTCTGTGGTGGATATTTTTCTAGTGTTTTAATACTGACCGCATAGTACTCTGTCCTATCCTTTCTATTTAGCTAGAGTGGCCTCCTTTGCTAAATCCTGATTTCAGTCTGCGTATGTTATTTCCCTCTCCTCTCACAGTCAATATTTGTGGGGGGCTGTCTATCCTTTGGGGATTTTCTCTGAGGCAAGATAGTTTTCCCTTTTCTATCTCTAGGGGTATTTAGTCCTCCGGCTGTGTCGAGATGTCTAGGGAGTGTTAGGTACATTCCACGGCTACTTCTAGTTGCGGTGTTAAGTTCAGGGTCTGCGGTCAGTACAGGTTCCACCTTCTCTAGAGTACATCTCATGCTGCTACTAGGCCACCAGATCATAACAGGATCCTAACCCTAACCCTAACCCTAGGGATCCTAACCCTAACCGTTAGGGTTAGGATCCTAACCCTTAGGGTTAGGGTTAGGATCCCTAGGGTAACGGTTAGGGTTAGGATCCCTAGTAACCCTAGGGATCCTAACCCTAACCCTAACCTTAGGGATCCTAACCCCAACCCTTAGGGTTAGGATCCTAACCCTAACGGTTAGGGTTAGGATCCCTAGGGTTAGGGTTAGGGGTAGGGTTAGGGGTAGTTTTAGGGGTAGGGTTAGGGTTAGGTTTAGGATCCCTAGGGTTAGGGTTAGGGTTTGGATCCCTAGGGTTAGGGGTAGGGTTAGGGTTAGGGTTTGGATCCCTAGGGTTAGGGTTAGGCGTAGGGTTAGGGGTAGTTTTAGGGGTAGGGTTAGGGTTAGGGTTTGGATCCCTTTATCACCTTGATTGTGGGGGGTGGCTTATCAGTGACCTGGTGACCAGGACATTCTTCTAATAAAAAGCTACCCCTAACCCTAACCCTAGGGATCCTAACCCTAACCCTAACCCTAGCTAATTCTATTAATAGTGGGTTTTCTAGCTGATTTTGATGATTGGCAGCTGTCACACACTTCTCAGCATGCGTTTCAAAAACGCAAACGCAGAAAAAAACGCATGTAAACGCGTCAAAACGCCGCGGTTTTTTTTCTGCATGCAAAAACGCATGCGTCTAAAAAACGCAGCGTTTGCACGCGTTTACATGCGTTTTTTTACCACCTGCGTTTTTTTTTTAAAACGCTGCAGATCAAAACGCAAGTGTGAAACCAGCCTAAGATTGATTTATGAATTACTGCTTCATTTGGTCTTTTTTTTTCTCTCTGACCTGGTGGAGCGTTAGGCCAGGATCACACATACGCGAGATACGACCGAGTCTCGCAGGTGAAAACACAGCTCTGGCGCCGGCACTCCGGATCAGAGCGTGCAGCCGCACAGCAATTCATGGAGCTGCACGCTCCACCCCGGAGTGCCGGCGCCAGAGCTGGGTTTTCACCTGCGAGACTCAGCCGTATCTTGCGTATGTGTGATCCTGGCCTAACTATGATCATTTAACGGTGTTGCAGCCTGAATTTTGGTCTGTTCCACTATATGTATGGACTTGATTCCCTATTTTTTCTATACCTCATACATGTCTCGTGGTACACACGATTCATTCTATCTTTATATTTGTATGTTGATATCTCTAATAAAGGTTGATGTTTTTTATTAATTATTTCTTTAAGTGGTGTTTTTTGGATAATTTTGTATCCTCCTTTGATGTCATATGTCTCACGAACACCTACCGTATTTACTATTATGAAGTAATTGTTCAGGCTATCTGAGGCCCCTCTTATAGATTGGTAAGTTGGTGGACACTATTTTGATTGTGCCCTAATAAAGTAAAATCTGACGCTCATTGCAATAACCTGGGCCCTATTACTAATTATCAATAAATGTGCTGCCAGATGTGATATGTTACATGTGAAGGTCATTTCTTAAACGCTATTGACACCTGTGCACAGAATATTTTATATTTCATTTGCTTTCTAAATGCAAATTTAAGTCATTTTCTAAATAGTCTAAGTCTAATCTGTACATTAAGATAACAGGCCTAATATCTTATTTATCTGTCCATGTTAGCATTCACCTAATATTCACTGTCTACCTGCACTTATTCTATTCTTTGTATGTAATTTGGCAACACATCCGCTCCAATGAAAAGTAAACGAGTGGCTGAGTAAAATGAGTATATTGCGCCGTGCTACTTCCTTAGCGCAGTATAACTGTTCTTTTAGAACTTTCTACATTTGTCTATCATAAAGATTAGTATATATTTTAAAGGGTTATACCCAAAGTCAAAATGTGGTCTTGTATTAATGTACACAAATATGTATTGATTTAATATAACGCAGTTTAAAACTTTCCCCCAACTGGCACATATTCCCATCTCCATACCTCCAAAGGATGAAGACCAGGCTCTATTTACACTCAAGTTGCAATTAGCACCATCTCGCGGTGGGTTTTGTGCTCCTGGCAGACCATGTGCAGTGCAGTCTCTCTCAGCCAACATCCTGCCAGCATAGCAATGCAAAACCTGTTTAATCTGTCAGTGTTTTGAGACTGGGCCGGAGGCAGGGCCGGACCGGCCATCGGGCACTTCTGGCAAATGCCAGAGGGGCCGACGCCAGGAGTGGGCCGCTGCCGCTATCAGTGGCGCCAGGGCCGACTCCTCCCGCCAGCGCTGACTCACCCCCCCATCGCCCACCCCGCTTTCAACTATACTGATATGTATGACCGTTGAATGGAATGATAGGGGAGAGATCGTTCGCTGTCGCTCCCTCTCCCATCATTCCCCGCTCTGCCTCGCGCTGACACTGCGGGTGCGCGATGACGTCATATCATCGCGCACCTGCTATGTGTCGGGCGGGCAGACTGCAGCTGCTGAGACTGGAGCCCGGAGCAGCGCGGGGCACGAGGAGAGGTGAGGAGAGTGTTTTTTGTTTTTTTTTATATATATCAGTGAGTGATAACTGGATTGTGGGGCAATTAGGGGGCTGTGTTACATTCTATGGGTGGGCTTTATTACATTCTATGGGGGCTGGCTGCATTACATTCTATGGGGCTGTATGCATTACATTCTATGGTGGCTGGCTACATCACATTCTATGGGGGCTGGCTGCAATACATTGCTGTATTACATTCTATTGGGGGGCTTTATTACATTCTATGGGGGCTGGCTGCATTACATTCTAAGGGGGCTGGCTGCATTACATTCTATGGGGGCTGGCTGCATTACATTCTATGGGGGCTGTGCTGTATAGGCCATTATAACTATTGTTGTATAGGATCCGGTGGCTTTACGCACTGCAATACAATATAACTGAACAGTTTAAACCATCACTCTAACTGGTGGGCCCCCTCTGCGACCTGCTCAGGGGTCCACTGCAGACCCGGGACCTACCCAAGGATCCTCCGGTTTCTTGTTGGGCCTGGTAACATTCATTATTGGTTTTCAGATATGTTTTGGAATTCTTGTGCCATTACAACCAAAAAACAGCGGTATTGTTTAATAGAAAAAAATAGAATTATTTGTTGTGCTATTGGAGGGGAAAGCAGGACAGCCGTAGAAAGTTTTATATATAGCTTTACAGAGGTCAGTGATTATGTTTTGCTATGGTTTCAAATCTGGTTCATTTTCAGAAATCAAAGTACCTTTGTTGTGGAAAAAGCAATTTTCGGTACTCTGCCCAAGGGACTTCCTGTGTGAAAATTCTTCCAAACACTTTGTGTTGTGCAATCTAGACTGCATACTGTCAGGACTCATTTTTTATTACCTTTTATGCATTACTGCCCTTTTCCAAGATGGCGTCTTTGGTCTCATGTGCACTGTGTCTTCCTGCTATAAAACTCCACCCCAGCCTTCAGTCTGTGCTAGAGTATTCTGCCTTGCATCCAGCTCCTGACCTCTGATTACTCCCTGGCTATATACCTGCTCCTGTGAACCTGTGTGGTGATCCTGCTACTCTGCTCTGAGTTCCTGCTGCATACACCAGTTTCCAGTAATCCTCCTTCATCTGCTGCTCGTGTTTACTTCCATCTGCATTTGCTGGACATGTAAGCTGTTGCTGCTCTGCAAAAACCTGAGACTATTACCCAGGCCTCCCTGGTTGAGCTAAGATATTATTTGAGCTGCCTTATAAGCATATCTATCTGTGTTTTGGACTAAGCAAGGACTTATTCGTGTCAAGTATCCTCAAGAATAATTGTGCTTCATAGACTTTCTGCGTGATTGCATTTTCCTCTGAAGTTTCCTATAGACTGCTAAGCTGCGTTTAATATTTATACCAACTGTTGTGGACTTGAGTTTCTCTCTGCACCTGTTTGAATCACCGTGTGATAATATAGACTTTACCACTTATAAAACTGTGTCCTGTAGTTGTCTTGTTCCATGCAAAGAGTCTCCTGAGTTATCCCCTATAATTATTACACATACATTATATATATGAAGACTATAGAGTATATATATAAATAACTAGATGGTGGCCCGATTCTAATGCATCGGATATTCTAGAATATGCATGTCCACGTAGTATATAGCACAGCCACGTAGTATAATGCCCAGTCCACGTAGTATATTGCCCAGCCACGTAGTATATTGGCCAGTTACGTAGTATATTGCCCAGCCACGTAGTATATTGGCCAGCCACGTAGTATATTGGCCAGCCACGTAGTATACAGCACAGAGCCACGTAGTATATTGCCCAGCCATGTAGTGTATTGCCCTGCCACGTAGTATACAGCACAGAGCCACGTAGTATATTGCCCAGCCATGTAGTATGTAGTATATTGCCCAGCCACGTAGTATGTTGCCTAGCCACGTAGCATATTGCCCAGTCACGTAGTATATTGCACAGCCCATGTAGTATATAGCACAGCCCATGTAGTATATTGCCCAGCCCATGTAGTATATTGCCCAGCCACGTAGTATATAGCACAGCCTATGTAGTATATTGGAAAAACCAAACTACTATGTATCGGGCTCCTAGAAGCGAAGAAAAACCAAAACCAAAACAAGGATCCCTAAAATGTAACTTTTAATAGAACAATTTAAAAATAGACTTTATTTGTCAGTAGATATTTAAAATGTAAGAAGGCATCTAATGTACCTAAACCACCCTGTGTCATACACTAATGAACCCTACCTGACAGTGGAGGTAGGCACCCTACTTTACCGTGGTAGGCGCCCCCACTCCTCGAAGGCTAACCCTGTTGTTACCCTAAGAGCTCCCTACAATAAAGGAAACTTGTTAAGTACTACACCAGAACACTATAGTGACACCTACCTAACAGTGGAGGTAGGCACCCTAAGTTGTTACGGTAGGCGCCCCCACTCAACGGTGGCTGACCCTAGGGTCCCTTACTCACCCTGACCTCAGGAGAGATAAAAGATGAATGTCCCAATACACCACAAGTACCCGTAAAGAAATAAAAACAGAAAAAAATGGAAAAAATAATCAGAAAAAATTATCAAAACTTAAACAAAGATACTGCAAGTACTCTTCAGAATACTGTAACCCAGAGGAATAAATTGTAGAATACTCTGGTTAAATAGACAGTAGACCGACTAGTCCCATAAAGAATCACGGGTAACCAGAGTGTAATAATACACATTAATCCGAATAAATTATTATATATTCTTCTAGCACAAAAATACCTTACAACGTGCAAATGTAAAATATGCTATCAGCAATCCTCTATTAGTCTAAAGAGGTATATCCTCATCTTGCAAAATAGTGTTCAAAGATGAAAAAACTGAACACTATAAAACACTACAGTCTCTATTGGACTAATAGTCCACAGGCTCAATACCCGGCAACTAATATGCCAAAGCAAGACAAAGGTACAAATCATTAAGAGAGAGGACCTACAGATAATAGGGACATATTGCCAGTCACTCGTGGTTGGCACTTAAATAGGAAAATTATCCCAGCTAACTTTCACCAATATCTAAAAGGACTCAATCGTCCTGCTGATCTAGACAAACAAAAACAATTGTACAAAGTATACTTATCAGCGCGCTGGGAACTCCCATCTTGTTCGTCCCACTACTGCCCCAGATAGGGGTGGTCTCGATGGTCAACTACTCTCACAGAGTCCCCATACAGTGCCCGACGCGTTTCCCCCCCTTTTTTGGGGGGATACCGGGGGTTGTAAGGAACTTAGGGGTACAGCTCCTGTATTTCTTCATCGTTGTATGTGGCTGTGTTACCCCTGATGAACCCCCGGTATCCCCCCAAAAAAGGGGGGGAAACGCGTCGGGCACTGTATGGGGACTCTGTGAGAGTAGTTGACCATCGAGACCACCCCTATCTGGGGCAGTAGTGGGACGAACAAGATGGGAGTTCCCAGCGCGCTGATAAGTATACTTTGTACAATTGTTTTTGTTTGTCTAGATCAGCAGGACGATTGAGTCCTTTTAGATATTGGTGAAAGTTAGCTGGGATAATTTTCCTATTTAAGTGCCAACCACGAGTGACTGGCAATATGTCCCTATTATCTGTAGGTCCTCTCTCTTAATGATTTGTACCTTTGTCTTGCTTTGGCATATTAGTTGCCGGGTATTGAGCCTGTGGACTATTAGTCCAATAGAGACTGTAGTGTTTTATAGTGTTCAGTTTTTTCATCTTTGAACACTATTTTGCAAGATGAGGATATACCTCTTTAGACTAATAGAGGATTGCTGATAGCATATTTTACATTTGCACGTTGTAAGGTATTTTTGTGCTAGAAGAATATATAATCATTTATTCGGATTAATGTGTATTATTACACTCTGGTTACCCGTGATTCTTTATGGGACTAGTCGGTCTACTGTCTATTTAACCAGAGTATTCTACAATTTATTCCTCTGGGTTACAGTATTCTGAAGAGTACTTGCAGTATCTTTGTTTAAGTTTTGATAATTTTTTCTGATTATTTTTTCCATTTTTTTCTGTTTTTATTTCTTTACGGGTACCTGTGGTGTATTGGGACATTCATCTTTTATCTCTCCTGAGGTCAGGGTGAGTAAGGGAACCTAGGGTACCCTACCGTAACAACTTAGGGTGCCTACCTCCACTGTTAGGTAGGTGTCACTATAGTGTTCTGGTGTAGTACTTAACAGGTTTCCTTTATTGTAGGGAGCTCTTAGGGTAACAACAGGGTTAGCCTTCGAGGAGTGGGGGCGCCTACCGCGGTAAAGTAGGGTGCCTACCTCCACTGTCAGGTAGGGTTCATTAGTGTATGACACAGGGTGGTTTAGGTACATTAGATGCCTTCTTACATTTTAAATATCTACTGACAAATAAAGTCTATTTTTAAATTGTTCTATTAAAAGTTACATTTTAGGGATCCTTGTTTTGGTTTTGGTTTTTCTATGTAGTATATTGCACAGCCACGTAGTATATAGCAGAGCCCATGTAGTATATTGCCCAGCCACGTAGTTAGTATATAGCAGAGCCCATGTAGTATATTGCCCAGCCCATGTAGTATATTGCCCAGCCACGTAGTATATAGCTCTCGCGAGACCGCTACGTCATCGTCTCGCGAGACCGCTACGTCATCGTCTCGCGAGATCGCAGCATGGACCGGTTACTGTAGCGTCGCGAGCGGGAAAGGCCTGTTGTCGATCCGGGGGGCCGACGGACGATGAGTATATAACAATTTTTTTTTATTATTATTATTTTTAACATTAGATCGTTTTACTATTCATGCTGCATAGGCAGCATGAATAGTAAAAAGTTGGTCACACAGGGTTAATAGCAGCGTTAACCGAGTGCGTTACACCGCGGTCAACGCTGCCATTAACCCTGTGTGAGTGCAGACTGGAGGGGAGTACGGAGCGGGCATTGACTGTGGGGAGGAAGGAGCGGCCATTTTTCCGCCGGACTGTGCCCCTCGCTGATTGGTCGTGGCTGTTTTGCCACGACCAATCAGCGACTTGGATTACATGACAGAGGCCGTGACCAATGAATATCCGTGACAGACAGACAGACAGAAGGACGGAAGGACGGAAGTGACCCTTAGACAATTATATAGTAGATGATATTATAAATGTTCCCAGCTATGTTGGCTATTCCATTTACTGTAAATATGTGCATACATTATAGGTTATTCCATCCATTTTCTCAGTAAATGTCACTCTCCTGTACAATGTAAAGGGTTTTTTTGCTGCTATTAAGCTCCTACATACATCGCTTATGTCTAATTACACACCTACATCCTCAGCGCTCACTAACGTCATTGTTGAATTCATTCTCAGCTTCCAGAAGGAATTTCCTCTTCTTACCCCTTATTTTTCACATCTCTGTTTCAACCTACCATCTCCATTTACATAGCACTTCTTCAAATTTCATTAATTGCCTGCAACCAAAAATGTATAGTAAAAAAAAAACCCTAGCAGCTAGATAATGCGGGTTAGCAAAATAAAACATGGGTCCCCATCCCATACACTCGATGCATTAGATAAAAAATACCCTCCTTTCCCATCTTCTTCCAAATCCTAGAACTGTGCAGCAGATTTTGTTTTCTGCAAGGAACAATGACAATTGGGTACCCAGTCTTTATGGTGTCACACCCACAGGTGGTGCATGTGGACCCACTGTGCCAAAAGGCCGGACCTGCCTAGGAAAGGGTCTAGCAAAGCGGTTACCTGGTGTTTGCTGGAGCTCCTAATTGTGGAAACAGACTGGGCTGCAGGTAGCTGCCAGGTACCACACGGGTTCTGCAGCAGCTGATCCCAAAGGTCGGGTTCGCTGACGTGGGGAGACGTGACTGAGGTCCCTGACTAGCCAGAAGAATAGACTGATTGTACAGACAACTTGGATATTGAAGATAGATTCTTGTTCACACATGTTGTTATCAGGAAACAGTTGTGGAGCCGGCCGCACTAGGACCAGGGACAGCGGAATCAGGACTTGCCGTGGCGGACCCAGGAGAACAGGTATAGGTATATAGACAGGAATAGGATACAGCTGAAGAGGTCACAGGAACACGAACAAACTACTAGACTAATGGGAACACAGTATATGTGAATAATTTTAACAGACTAGGAAGGGGGACCTGGCAACATACAGCTGCACGCACCAACACCACCAAGTCTAAACTATAGGGGTTGCTCAGGCATCTCTCTATTGAGGAGGATGCCTTTTATAGCAGCTATTGGTTGGGAGATATCTTACTGGTGAAAACTTTTAACCTCCCCTCTGAAGCTGGGGACATTTTACCATGTGTGGGCACTACCCCTTTGAAGAGCAGGAGAGCACGTGCACTAGGCACACCGCCAGAACAAAGGCCTGCATACACTAAGGAGGGAGAAGCTCATGAGGACGCTGCTGCGGTCAGTTCGGAGGCGTCAGCTGACGTTACAGTAAGTATACCACTGGAAAGGAAAGAGGAGGCTGTAAGTAAATAAGATACACCAATATTTGTTGCAGTTTTATTACTGCAAAATGATGGATGATATGATGACATAGCTGCCGTAGAGATTCAGAGAATATCCAAAACGAAAACTGACACAGGCATCCGATCTTTACCTGTAACAAAAATGCTTATGGCACATCAGTGAACTGGATCCAGAGGTGTATCTAGGGTTTTGGTTCTGGGGGGCGAAACTTCTCAGTGGGCCCCTAACCAGGTAACCTTCATTATAACTGGATGACGCACCCTAATAGTGGAGGAGAACCTCAGCAGATGACCGCACTGTTGCTGAAATTAATCATAGTTACATAGTTACATAGTTATTAAGGTTGAAGGAAGACTGTAAGTCCATCTAGTTCAACCCATAGCCTAACCTAACATGCCCTAACATGTTGATCCAGAGGAAGGCAAAAAAAACCCAGGTGGCAAAGAGTAACTCCACCATGGGGAAAAAAATTCCTTCCCGACTCCACATACGGCAATCAGACTAGTTCCCTGGATCAACGCCCTATCAAGGAATCTAATATATACACCCTGTAACATTATACTTTTCCAGAAAGGTATTCAGTCCCCTCTTAAATTTAATTAATGAATCACTCATTACAACATCATACGGCAGAGAGTTCCATAGTCTCACTGCTCTTACAGTAAAGAATCCGCGTCTGTTATTATGCTTAAACCTTCTTTCCTCCAGACGTAGAGGATGCCCCCTTGTCCCTGTCTCAGGTCTATGATTAAAAAGATCATCAGAAAGGTCTTTGTACTGTCCCCTCATATATTTATACATTAAAATAAGATCACCCCTTAGTCTTCGTTTTTCCAAACTAAATAGCCCCAAGTGTAATAACCTATCTTGGTATTGCAGACCCCCCAGTCCTCTAATAACCTTGGTCGCTCTTCTCTGCACCCGCCCCAGTTCAGCTATGTCTTTCTTATACACCGGAGACCAGAACTGTGCACAGTATTCTAAGTGTGGTCGAACTAGTGACTTGTATAGAGGTAAAATTATGTTCTCCTCATGAGCATCTATGCCTCTTTTAATACATCCCATTATTTTATTTGCCTTTGTAGCAGCTGCCTGACACTGGCCACTGAATATGAGTTTGTCATCCACCCATATACCCAGGTCTTTTTCATTGACGGTTTTGCCCAGAGTTTTAGAATTAAGCACATAGTTATACATCTTATTACTTCTACCCAAGTGCATGACCTTACATTTATCCCCATTAAAGCTCATTTGCCATTTATCAGCCCAAGCTTCTAGTTTACATAAATCATCCTGTAATATAAAATTGTCCTCCCCTGTATTGATTACCCTGCAGAGTTTAGTGTCATCTGCAAATATTGAAATTCTACTCTGAATGCCCCCTACAAGGTCATTAATAAATATGTTAAAAAGAAGAGGGCCCAATACTGACCCCTGTGGTACCCCACTGCTAACCGCAACCCAGTCCGAGTGTGCTCCATTAATAACCACCCTTTGTTTCCTATCCCTGAGCCAGCTCTCAACCCACTTACACATATTTTCCCCTATCCCCATTACTCTCATTTTATGTAACAACCTTTTGTGTGGCACCGTATCAAAAGCTTTGGAAAAGTCCATATACACTACGTCCACTGGGTTCCCTTGGTCCAGTGTTGTGAATTTGGATTCTGGGCTCCCCCGGTGGCTACTGGTGGAATTGAACTTGTGACATCATCTTCCCTGTTCACCTGTTCTGATTAGATCTGGGTGTCGCTATATAACCTGGCTTCTCTGTTAGATGCTTGCCGGTCAACAATGTTATCAGAAGCCTCTCTGTGCTTGTTCCTGCTCCCAGACATCTACTAGATAAGTTGGACATTCGTCCATGTTTTGTTTTTGTATTTTGGTTCCAGTTCACAGCTGCAGTTTCGTTACTGTGTCTGGAAAGCTCTTGTTGATCAGGAATTGCCACTCTGGTATTATGAGTTAATGCCAGAGTCCTAAAGTAATTTCTGGATGTGTTTTGTTAGGGTTTTCTACTGACCATGAAAGTATGCTTTCTGTCTTCTGCTATCTAGAAAGCGGACCTCAAATTTGCTAAAACTATTTTCCTGCTGCGTTTGTTGTTTCATCTCATATCACCGCCAATATATGTGGGGGGCTTCTGTCTCCTTGTGGGCATTTCTCTAGAGGTGAGTCAGGTCTTATATTTCCCTCTGCTAGCATTATTTAGTTCTCCGGCCGGCGCTGGGCATATAGGGATAAAAAGTAGGACATGCTACCTGGCTACTTCTAGATGATGCGGTAGGTTTAGTTCATGGTCAGTACAGTTACATCTTCCAAGAGCTTGTTCCTATAGAGGCTTATGCTAGTTCTCTGGCCATGGAGATCATGACAGTTTGACCGGCCCACTAAAGGGTTAAAATCCTTGGCTGAGAAAGGAGAGAAATAAGAAGTCTGCTGAGAGTTTTTTTTTTTTTTTTTTCCTTTGTGCTCTTAATTGGATCACTTGCCAGTCTGTCTATGCTGCAGTCTTTCTTTTTTTTTCTCTCTCCTTATAATCTTTGAATGGCTTTGTGTTCACCTGTTAATAATGGATCTTCAGAGTGTAACTGCAGGTTTGAATAATCTCACCACGAAAGTACAAAATTTGCAAGATTTTATTATTCATGCTCCGGTATCTGAGCCGAGAATTCCTTTGCCGGAATTCTTCTCAGGGAATAGATCTAGCTTTCAGAATTTTAGAAATAATTGTAAGCTATTTTTGTCCCTGAAATCTCGTTCTGCTGGAGACTCTGCACAGCAGGTTGGGATTGTGATTTCCTTGCTCCGCGGCGACCCTCAAGACTGGGCTTTTGCATTGGCACCAGGGGATCCTGCGTTGCGCAATGTGGATGCGTTTTTTTTGGCCTTGGGCTTGCTGTATGAGGAACCTCATTTGGAACTTCAGGCAGAAAAAACTTTGATGTCCCTATCGCAGGGGCAAGATGAAGCTGAAATTTACTGCCAAAGATTCCGTAAATGGTCTGTGCTTACTCAGTGGAATGAGTGTGCCTTGGCGGCTACTTTCAGAGAGGGTCTCTCTGATGCCATTAAGGATGTTATGGTGGGGTTCCCTGTGCCTGCGGGTCTGAATGAGTCCATGACAATGGCCATTCAGATCGATAGGCGTCTGCGGGAGCGCAAACCTGTGCACCATCTGGCGGTGTCCACTGAGAAGACGCCAGAAAGCATGCAGTGTGATAGAATTCTGTCCAGAAGCGAGCGGCAGAATTTTAGACGGAAAAATGGGTTGTGTTTCTATTGTGGGGATTCTACTCATGTTATATCAGCGTGCTCTAAGCGTACTAAAAAGCTTGATAAATCCGTTTCCATTGGCACTTTACAGTCTAAATTTATTTTGTCTGTGACCCTGATTTGCTCTTTGTCATCTATTACTACTGACGCCTATATCGACTCTGGCGCCGCTTTGAGTCTTATGGATTGGTCCTTTGCCAATCGTTGTGGGTATGATTTAGAGCCTTTGGAAACTCTTATTCCTCTGAAGGGGATTGACTCCACCCCATTGGCTAATAATAAACCACAATACTGGACACAAGTGACTATGTGTATTAATCCGGATCACCAGGAGACTATTCGTTTTCTAGTGCTGTATAATCTACATGAGGATTTGGTGCTGGGATTGCCATGGCTGCAGTCTCACAACCCAGTCCTTGACTGGAGAGCTATGTCTGTGTTGAGCTGGGGATGTAAGGGGACTCATGGGGACGTACCTTTGGTGTCCATTTCATCATCTATTCCCTCTGAAATCCCTGAGTTCCTGTCTGATTATCGTGACGTCTTTGAAGAACCCAAGCTGGGTTCACTACCTCCGCACCGTGAGTGCGATTGTGCTATAGATTTAATTCCGGGTAGTAAATACCCAAAGGGTCGTTTATTTAATCTGTCTGTGCCTGAACATACTGCTATGCGAGAATATATAAAGGAGTCCTTGGAAAAGGGACATATTCGTCCATCGTCATCTCCCTTAGGAGCCGGTTTTTTCTTTGTGTCAAAAAAAGACGGCTCTTTGAGACCATGTATTGATTATCGGCTTTTGAATAAAATCACGGTTAAATATCAATACCCATTGCCGTTGCTGACTGATTTGTTTGCTCGCATAAAGGGGGCCAAGTGGTTCTCTAAGATTGATCTCCGTGGGGCGTATAATTTGGTGCGGATCAGGCAGGGGGATGAGTGGAAAACCGCATTTAATACGCCCGAGGGCCACTTTGAGTATTTGGTGATGCCTTTTGGTCTTTCTAATGCCCCTTCAGTCTTCCAGTCCTTTATGCATGATATTTTCCGCGATTTTTTGGATAAATTTATGATAGTGCATCTGGATGATATTCTGATTTTTTCGGATGACTGGGACTCTCATGTCCGGCAAGTTAAGAGGGTTTTTCAGGTTTTGCGGTCTAATTCTCTGTGTGTCAAGGGTTCTAAGTGCGTTTTTGGGGTTCAGAGAATTTCCTTTTTGGGATATATTTTTTCTCCCTCTTCCATTGAGATGGATCCTGTCAAGGTTCAAGCTATTTGTGATTGGACGCAGCCCTCTTCTCTTAAAAGTCTTCAGAAATTTTTGGGCTTTGCCAACTTTTATCGTCGATTTATTTCTGGTTTTTCGGATGTCGTTAAGCCATTGACCGATTTGACTAGACAGGGTGCTGATGTTGCTAATTGGTCCCCTGATGCTGTGGAGGCCTTTCAGGAGCTTAAGCGCCGTTTTTCTTCTGCCCCTGTGTTGCGTCAGCCTGATGTGACTCTTCCTTTTCAGGTTGAGGTCGACGCTTCTGAGATCGGAGCTGGGGCAGTGTTGTCGCAGAAAAGTTCTGACTGCGCCGTGATGAGGCCTTGTGCCTTCTTTTCCCGTAAATTTTCGCCCGCTGAGCGGAATTATGATGTTGGGAATCGGGAGCTTTTGGCCATGAAGTGGGCGTTTGAGGAGTGGCGCCATTGGCTCGAGGGGGCCAGACATCAGGTGGTGGTATTGACTGACCACAAAAATTTGATTTATCTTGAGACCGCCAGGCGCCTGAATCCTAGACAGGCGCGCTGGTCATTATTTTTTTCTCGGTTTAATTTTGTGGTATCGTACCTACCAGGTTCTAAGAATGTTAAGGCGGATGCCCTTTCTAGGAGTTTTGAGCCTGATTCACCTGGCAACTCTGACCCCACAGGTATTCTTAAGGAGGGAGTTATCTTGTCAGCTGTTTCTCCAGACCTGCGGCGGGCCTTGCAGGAGTTTCAGGCGGATAGACCGGATCGTTGTCCGCCTGATAGGCTGTTTGTTCCTGATGATTGGACCAGTAAAGTCATCTCTGAGGTGCATTCTTCTGCGTTGGCAGGTCATCCTGGAATTTTTGGTACCAGGGATTTGGTGGCAAGATCCTTCTGGTGGCCTTCCCTGTCACGAGATGTGCGAGGCTTTGTGCAGTCTTGTGACGTTTGTGCTCGGGCCAAGCCTTGTTGTTCTCGGGCTAGTGGATTATTGTTGCCCTTGCCTATTCCTAAGAGGCCTTGGACGCACATCTCGATGGATTTTATTTCAGATCTGCCTGTTTCTCAGAAGATGTCTGTCATCTGGGTGGTGTGTGACCGTTTTTCTAAGATGGTTCATTTGGTTCCCCTGCCCAAATTGCCTTCTTCTTCCGAGTTGGTGCCCCTGTTTTTTCAAAATGTTGTTCGTTTGCATGGTATTCCTGAGAATATCGTTTCTGACAGAGGAACCCAATTTGTGTCTAGATTTTGGCGGGCATTTTGTGCTAGGATGGGCATAGATTTGTCTTTTTCGTCTGCTTTTCACCCTCAGACTAATGGCCAGACCGAGCGGACTAATCAGACCCTGGAGACATATCTGAGGTGTTTTGTGTCTGCTGACCAGGATGATTGGGTTGCTTTTTTGCCATTGGCGGAGTTCGCCCTCAATAATCGGGCCAGCTCTGCCACCTTGGTTTCCCCGTTTTTCTGTAATTCGGGGTTCCATCCTCGATTTTCCTCCGGTCAGATGGAATCCTCAGATTGTCCTGGAGTGGATGCGGTGGTGGAGAGATTGCATTATATCTGGGGGCAGGTGATGGACAATTTAAAGTTGTCCCAGGAGAAGACTCAGCTTTTTGCCAACCGTCACCGTCGTGTTGGTCCTCGGCTTTGTGTTGGAGATTTGGTGTGGTTGTCTTCTCGTTTTGTCCCTATGAGGGTCTCATCTCCTAAGTTTAAGCCTCGGTTCATCGGTCCGTATAAAATATTGGAGATTCTTAACCCTGTTTCCTTCCGTTTGGACCTCCCTGCATCCTTTTCTATTCATAACGTTTTTCATCGGTCGTTATTGCGCAGGTATGAGGCACCGGTTGTGCCTTCCGTTGAGCCTCCTGCTCCGGTGTTGGTTGAGGGTGAGTTGGAGTACGTTGTGGAAAAAATCCTAGACTCCCGTGTTTCCAGACGGAGACTCCAGTATCTGGTCAAGTGGAAGGGATACGGCCAGGAGGATAATTCTTGGGTCACTGCATCTGATGTTCATGCCTCTGATCTGGTTCGTGCCTTTCATAGGGCCCATCCTGATCGCCCTGGTGGTTCTGGTGAGGGTTCGGTGCCCCCTCCTTGAGGGGGGGTACTGTTGTGAATTTGGATTCTGGGCTCCCCCGGTGGCTACTGGTGGAATTGAACTTGTGACATCATCTTCCCTGTTCACCTGTTCTGATTAGATCTGGGTGTCGCTATATAACCTGGCTTCTCTGTTAGATGCTTGCCGGTCAACAATGTTATCAGAAGCCTCTCTGTGCTTGTTCCTGCTCCCAGACATCTACTAGATAAGTTGGACATTCGTCCATGTTTTGTTTTTGTATTTTGGTTCCAGTTCACAGCTGCAGTTTCGTTACTGTGTCTGGAAAGCTCTTGTTGATCAGGAATTGCCACTCTGGTATTATGAGTTAATGCCAGAGTCCTAAAGTAATTTCTGGATGTGTTTTGTTAGGGTTTTCTACTGACCATGAAAGTATGCTTTCTGTCTTCTGCTATCTAGAAAGCGGACCTCAAATTTGCTAAAACTATTTTCCTGCTGCGTTTGTTGTTTCATCTCATATCACCGCCAATATATGTGGGGGGCTTCTGTCTCCTTGTGGGCATTTCTCTAGAGGTGAGTCAGGTCTTATATTTCCCTCTGCTAGCATTATTTAGTTCTCCGGCCGGCGCTGGGCATATAGGGATAAAAAGTAGGACATGCTACCTGGCTACTTCTAGATGATGCGGTAGGTTTAGTTCATGGTCAGTACAGTTACATCTTCCAAGAGCTTGTTCCTATAGAGGCTTATGCTAGTTCTCTGGCCATGGAGATCATGACAGTCCAGTCCGGAACTTACCTCTACATAGAAGCTGATCAAATTAGTCTGACATGAATGGTCCCTAGTAAACCTGTGCTGATACTGGGTCATGAGGTTATTCCTCTTCAGATACTCCAGTATAGTATCCCTTAGAAAACCCTCCAGGATTTTACCCACAGTAGAGGTTAAGCTTACTGGCCTATAATTACCGAGTTCAGTTTTTGCCCCTTTTTTGAATATTGGCACCACATTTGCTATACGCCAGTCCTGTGGTACAGACCCTGTTATTATGGAGTCTTTAAAGATTAAAAATAATGGTCTATCAATGACTGTACTTAGTTCCTGCAGTACTCGGGGGTGTATCCCATCCGGGCCCGGAGATTTGTCAATTTTAGTTATTTTTAGACGCCGCTGTACTTCCTGCTGGGTTAAGCAGGTGACATTTAATGGGGAATTTTTATCACTAGTCATTTTGTCTGCCATGGGATTTTCTTTTGTAAATACTGATGAAAAAAGTCATTTAGCATATTGGCTTTTTCCTCATCCTCATCCACCATTTCCCCCAGATTATTTTTAAGGGGGCCAACACTGTCATTTTTTAGTTTCTTACTATTTATATAGTTAAAGAATATTTTGGGATTATTTTTACTCTCTCTGGCAATGAGTCTCTCTGTCTCAATCTTTGCTGCCTTGATTTGCTTTTTACAGAATTTATTTAATTTTCTGTATTTATTTAATGCCTCCTCACTACCTACTTCCTTTAATTCTCTAAATGCTTTCTTTTTGTCCCTTATTGCGCCCCTTACAGCTCTATTTAGCCATATTGGTTTCCTCCTATTTCTAGTATGTTTATTCCCATACGGTATATACTGTGCACAGGTCCTATCCAGGATGCTAATAAACGTCTCCCATTTTCTTTGTGTATTTTTGTGTCTCAGGATATCGTCCCAGTTAATTGCACCAAGATCCTCTCTCATCCATTGGAAATTTGCCCTCCTGAAGTTTAGTGTCCATGTCACCCCCCTACTACCCATCTTATTAAAGGTTACATGAAAACTTATTATTTTGTGATCACTATTCCCCAAGTGACCCCCAACCCTTATATTTGATATGCGGTCTGGCCTGTTGGTTAATATTAGGTCTAGCAGTGCCCCCCTCCTTGTTGGGTCCTGAACCAGTTGTGAAAGGTAATTGTCTCTCATAGTTGTCAAAAACCGATTACCTTTGCTGGAACTGCAGGTTTCTGTTCCCCAATCTATTTCAGGGTAGTTGAAGTCCCCCATAATAATGACTTCTCCTTGAGTCGCAGCTTCATCTATTTGCTTTACGAGGATATTCTCCATTCCTTCCATTATTTTTGGAGATTTATAACAAATCCCTATCAGTAATTTATTATTTTTTCCCCCTCCCCTTATCTCCACCCACAGGGACTCTACATTTTCATTAAATTCACCTATATTATCACGCAGGATGGGTTTTAAGGAAGATTTTACATATAGACACACCCCTCCCCCTCGCTTATTTGTACGGTCATTTCTGAACAGGCTATAGCCCTGCAAGTTAACAGCCCAGTCATGGCTCTCATCCAGCCATGTCTCAGATATCCCCACCATGTCATAATTATGCTCCAACAACATTAGTTCTAATTCATCCACTTTGTTGGCGAGGCTTCTGGCATTAGTATACATGCACTTGATGTTACTCTCTGTACCTCTATTCTTTCTTAAATTATTAATTGTTCTGACCCCACCCCCCATGCCACCGCCACCCCCAACTTCCTTATTTGTGCCCAGGTCTCTATCTGCCCTATCTTCCCCTCCTATAAAATGAATACCCTCCCCCACAATCCCTAGTTTAAACACTCCTCCAACCTTCTAACCATTTTCTCCCCCAGCACAGCTGCCCCTTCCCCATTGAGGTGCAGCCCGTCCCTAGCGTAGAGCCTGTAGCCAACTGAGAAGTCGGCCCAGTTCTGCAGGATACCAAACCCCTCCTTCCTACACCAATTCTTGAGCCACTTATTAACCTCCCTAATCTCCCGTTGCCTCTCTGGTGTGGCACGTGGTACAGGCAGTATTTCGGAAAATACCACATTGGAGGTCCTTGCTTTCAGCTTGCAGCCTAATTCCCTGAAATCATCTTTAAGGACCTTCCACCTACCTCTAACTTTGTCATTTGTGCCAATGTGCACCATGACCGCTGGGTTCTCACCAGCCCCTCCCAGTAATCTGTCCACCCGATCAGCGATGTGTCGGACTCGAGCGCCAGGTAGGCAGCACACCGTCCGACGATCCCTGTCTTTGTGACAGATTGCCCTATCTGTTCCCCTAATAATTGAGTCCCCCACTACCAGCACCTGTCTGGCCTGCCCTGCTCTCCTATTTCCCTCCTTACTGGAGCAGTCACTCCTCCGGCTTTCAGAGGACATGCCTGGCTGCAGCAGTGCTACCCCTGTACTGGCACCCCCCTCATCTGCCAACTTAGCAAACTTATTGGGGTGTGCCAGATCAGGACTAGCCTCCCTGGCACTCTTCCCTCTACCCCGCCTTCTATCTGTCACCCAGCTAACTGCCACACTGTCCTGCAGCTCCATCCTACCATCCCCCTCCTCATCTATCCCATTGAGCGTCTGCTCTGTGAGCAGAAGACTCCTCTCCATATTGTCTATGGATCTCAGTGTTGCCAGCTGCACATTTAGATCCAGTATCTGGGTTTCCAAATGCACAATGTGCTCACATCTCGCACAGCAGTATGCACCCTCGACCAGCTGGTCAAGGACTGCATACATGTGGCAAGATGTACACTGGATGGCATTAACAATTGTGGAGCACATTTCCTAATGGGGATTGCACCACACAGAAACGTTAATTAAAAATAAATACAAAGTATTAATTAAAAAAAAAAAAAAACAGTCACACTGTCAGTGTCGGTGACGTCAGACACTCCTTGTCTGACGTCACCTCCTTATCTCATCAATGCGGTCAGCTGTATCAGCATCTAGCCAATACAGCTGAACCTGTGATGACGGGCGGGGGGCCCACTGCTGGCAGGAGGGGCCCACTACTGGCACAAGCCTCCCCACTGCCTGCTCAGGGGCCCGTAGAAGCTGGGTCGCAGAGCAGGGAGTAGCTCCGGGGGGGGGCCCCTCTGAGCGCGGGGCCCGGGGCGACTCCCCTTTGTCCCCCTGGTAGCTACGCTACTGACTGGATCTGATTGTTACTATACAGGTCCTGTGTTATTTGCCATGTCATTGTGGTGCAAACAGCAGGCCGGTGGGGTCTCTAACTGTCGCAGGAGTCCAGGCCTCTGGTACAAAAGTAGGGCCATAAGTAGAGCAAAACAGAACCCGTCTTCCTCAGTTCTGAGTTTAACCAGTCGAAGTACTGTGGGCAGGGGCATAAGTATAATATGTGCAGGGGTTGTAAGTGAACCCGGACCCTGGAGTCTAGGGGATCCAAAAGGTCCCTTTGACCCATTTCAAAAGACTATCACTACAAGGAATCTGTCAGCAGGTTTTTTCTATTTAATCTGATAGGGCAAGTCAGCCTGATTCCAGGGATGTGTCACTTATTAGGCTGTGTTTTAGCTTCAATACAATTAGTGTTTTATCAGCAGCAGATTATCACTGCTGGACTAGGCCTCATGTGCACAGCAGTCAGGCTAATTTGTACAACGCCACCATTGATTAGCAGCTTGCTGACAATGTACAGTGTACACAGGAAGCTGGCCCCAATATCAACTGCAATTAATTTGTATTCAGCGTCTGCGATGGCCATGAGCATGATAGAGAAATATTTTTTGTAGATAAAATATTCCGATCCAGATCCTGCAGGTTTGACAATGCAGATATGTTTCCCGTCCACAGCTCCCAGGCAATCGTGAAACTGCCAAATTTGTTGGAATTTGTCCGCAATCTCCAGCCAACTCTCCTTTGTGGGATGTGGTAAAAATTCCGCATGTAGAGAGTCTCACTGTAACAACTCTGCCCGCATCACTGCATGGCCTCCCATCCCCCACACACCATCTTACTCACTGCTCCATGTCATGTTGTGATCTCTGTCTGCTGCTGGCTCCTTGTTCTCTGCCTCTGCTCTCTGCTTACTTCCTGGCTGTGTGCATAGGGGGTCAGCGCCAGAACTCTCTGGTTCTTATGGAATCAGGGTGCACCTGGTCCAATGTGTTCCTGACCAATTACCAAGAAACCTCTAGTATTTAGGGCAGCTCCATCCTGTGGAACTTGCCTGTGCAATGTGTTAACTCAGTGTTTTGCTTCTGAGCTGCCAGGCCTTGCTCTGTGTTTTGCCTTCTCTGAAGGCTGTTCTCCTTGCTTTGCCTTGTACTTGTCTGTCCGCCCTCCAGGAGGCAGAATATCCTGGTCCCTGTGTCTTTGTTCCAGGAATTTATCTCGTTCCATTACCTTGTCTGAACTCTGTCCTACCACTGTCTCCCTGTCTGTACTTCTTTCCCTACTGTGTCCTTCCTTGTGCTCACTCTGAACCACTTTTCTACCTCTGCTCTGCTCTCCTGCAATTCTGCTCGGTTCCACTCTGCTCTGCTCTTGCTGTGTAGAATCTCTTGCTGCAGATCCTCTCCTCATACCTTGCAGTTTCGCTCTGCTCTTGCTGCTGCAGAATCTCTTGCTGCAGCTCCTCTCCGCATATCTTGCGGTTCACCCCCTGTGTGAACAGGTCCCAACCTGTTCCTTCCTACTTTGCTCCTTCCTGCTTGAATCCGTACCTGCACCTCCTGTGTGAATAGGTCCAAACCTGTTCCTTCCTTGCATCCGTACCTGCTCCTCCTGTTTGAATAGGTCCAAACCTGTTCCGTCATACCCCACTCCTTCCTGTCAGCAGCCGTGCCAGCCAGCCAGCCCAGTGTCTCAGCCATGCCAGCCAGCCCAGTGTCTCAGCCGTGCTGGCCAGCTCTGTGACTCAGCCATGCCAGCCAGCCCTGTGTCTCGCCGTGCCAACCAGCCATATGTCTCAGCCGTTCCTGCCAGCCCTGTGTCTCAGCCGTGCCTGCCAGCCCTGTGTCTCAGCCGTGCCTGCCAGCCCTGTGTCTCAGCCGTGCCTGCCAGCCCTGTGTCTCAGCCGTGCCTGCCAGCCCTGTGTCTCAGCCGTGCCTGCCAGCCCTGTGTCTCAGCTGTGCCTGCCTGCCCTGTATCTCAGCCGTGCCTGCCAGCCCGAGTCTCAGCCGTGCCAGCTTAATTGTCCGAGTTACAACTGTACTCATCTGCCAGTCGTGCCTGATGCCCGCAACTGTCCTAGTGTTCCTGTTCTCTAAGTGGGATCAGCAGCCACAACCAGACACTGCCCTGGAGTGGCACCTGGAAGCTGCCTGCCGCACAAGCCTAACCTCACCATCAGAGGCTCCAGCAAACACCAAGGCAGCTGTCCTAGTTACGTCCCTTCCAAGGTAGTCTGGTTTGTGGCACAGTGGGGCCACAACTCCCTGGCTCATGCCCACCAGTCAGGGCATGAGCGTGACAATCACAATGCACGGCAGGTGTGCTTCACTATTCCAGATATGGTGGAAATCCAAAGTCGGAACTGGAAATGTAGTGATGAACGTGATTCTCCAGTAGCAAGGAATCTGTGAAAAAGAGAGAAAAATTAGTACAAAATAACAGTAATAACATTACAGATATGAGCCAGCTAGAACAGTTTGAGATACAAACACACAAAAATAAATTAAAAACTACCTGCAACAACATTACAAAAAAAAATAAAAACTACCAGCAACAACATTACAGTTATAAGTGTGGTTTCACAATAGGAGATACAATAAAAATGGCTTACCGTAGAGCCACCATCAGACGCTCTGCAGGTGAAACGGAGAAATGGCAATAAGTATCACTTCTTGCGATGAGGTGTCCAATCCGTTCCACCAACACGTCGAAGTTCTCAGATTTCATCCGCACATACAGTACAGACCAAAAATTTGGCCACACCTTCTCATTTAAAGATTTTTTTTGTCTTTTCATGACTATGAAAATTGTACATTCACACTGAAGGCATCAAAACTATGAATAAACACATGTGGAATTATATACTTAACAAAAAAGTGTGAAACAACTGAAATTATGTCTTATTTTCTAGGTTCTTCAAAGTAGCCACCTTTTGCTTTGATGACTGCTTTGCACACTCTTGGCATTCTCTTGATGAGCTTCAAGAGGTAGTCACCGGGAATGATCTTCCAACAATCTTGAAGGAGTTCCCAGAGATGCTTAGCACTTGTTGGCCCTTTTGCCTTCACTCTGCGGTCCTGCTCACCCCAAACCATCTCGATGGGGTTCAGGTCTAGTGGCTGTGGAGGCCAGGTCATCTGGCATAGCACCCCATCACTCTCCTTCTTGGTCAAATAGCCCTTACACAGCCTGGAGGTGTGTTTGGGGTCATTGTCCTGTTGAAAAATAAATGACGGTCCAACTAAACGCAAACCGGATGAAATAGCATGCTGCTGCAAGATGCTGTGGTAACCATGCTGGTTCAGTATGCCTTCAATTTTGAATAAATCCCCAACAGTGTCACCAGCAAAGCGCCCCCACACCATCACACCTCCTCCTCCATGCTTCACGGTGGGAATCAGGCATGTAGAGTCCATCTGTTCCCCTTTTCTGCTTCGCACAAAGACACGGTGGTTGTAACCAAAGATCTCAAATTTGGACTCATCAGACCAAAGCAGATTTCCACTGGTCTAATGTCCATTCCTTGTGTTCTTTAGCCCAAACAAGTCTCTTCTGCTTGTTGCTTGTCCTTAGCAATGGTTTCCTAGCAGCTATTTTACCATGAAGGCCTGCTGCACAAAGTCTCCTCTTAACAGTTGTTGTAGAGATGTGTCTGCTGCTAGAATTCTGTGTGGCATTGACCTGGTCTCTAATCTGAGCTGCCGTTAACCTGCGATTTCTGAGGCTGGTTACTTGGATAAACTTATCCTCAGAAGCAGAGGTGACTCTTGGTCTTCCTTTCCTGGGGCGGTGCTCATGTGAGCCAGTTTCTTTGTAGCGCTTGATGGTTTTTGCCACTGAACTTGGGGACACGTTCAAAGTTTTCCCAATTTTTCGGACTGACTGACCTTCATTTCTTAAAGTAATGATAGCCACTCCTTTTTCTTTACTTAGCTGCTTTTTTCTTGCCATAATACACATTCTAACAGTCTATTCAGTAGGACTATCAGCTGTATATCCACCAGACTTCTGCACAACACAACTGATGGTCCCAACCCCATTTATAAGGCAAGAAATCCCACTTATTAAACCTGACAGGGCACACCTGTGAAGTGAAAACCATTCCCGGTGACAACCTCTTGAAGCTCCTTAAGAGAATGCCAAGAGCATGCAAAGCAGTCATCAAAGCAAAAGGTGGCTACTTTGAAGAACCTAGAATATAAGACATAATTTCAGTTGTTTCACACTTTTTTGTTAAGTATATAATTCCACATGTGTTAATTCATAGTTTTGATGCCTTCAGTGTGAATGTACAATTTTCATAGTCATGAAAATACAGAAAAATCTTTCAATGAGAAGGTGTGTCCAAACTTTTGGTCTGTACTGTAGCTGAAAAACTTCTCGGGGTCTCCTCGTAGCTCCATGTACAAGGTTGAAAAGACTCCCTGCGTCATTCTCTATGCTGTTATGGGATGGATCCACAAACGCTGTCGCCACTGACGCATGATGCGCTGTCTCTCTCGCTCCTTCTCCAGAGCAATCGCTCTCAAACGATTCGCCTCCACAGTAAAATCCACGTTGATCTTCAGAATGTTCGCAATAACACCTTCCATCTTGCTCTCCAACCACTTGCTCTCCAATCTGTCAAAGAAGTGCTGTAGGAACACAGTATATACAGGTTTTCAGTAGCCAATCACGTTTGGGAGCCTCCCAGGGGTGTTTTTAGAAACCGGATTCGTCGCAATCCATTGTAAAACGGATGAAACATTGGACGAAACGGATGGAAAACTGATGCAACGGATCTGTTTTTTTGCCGCATCCGACTAACGGATCCGGGCTAAAAACGGATCCGTTGCATGAGTTTTTTACTAACTTCGCCGGATCCGTCGTTCCGGCGTGCCGCCGGATTATGACTGACAGCGAAAGATGGATGTGTGAAAGTAGCCTAAGACATACACAGTAAATTGCTTGTGCCAAAGTCCTGTATGCTTTTGTGTCATACAGAGGCATATTGGTCTTATTTGATAAATCTAGGCAATTTTTTTAAACTGTAAATTTTTATTAAAGTTTCAGAAACGATAAACATCACAATAAGATTCGGGAAACAGACATGTAAATTTATACCTTAGAAGATATTATGATAGCAATGATAAAATGGGAAAGACCAAGGAGAGAGAAGGAAAGAAAATAAAAGTGGAGTGAGAGGAGAAATCTAGGCTGCATTCTCCAATACAAAACAACACTTTTTACAAACACATCTCATCTAAAATAATCATCCGATTATTATTACTCCATGTGATTAGAATAAGTGTTTGGGAGTATTAGTGCAGCCTCCTAATATGACATATCTAGCAGCTTATAATTGTATATGTGCTGAGATCACAGTGACAATGGTGCAGAGCTGATGGTGTCACTACAGTGATGTCACAATTTACCGGACAGTTCTAGATGCCGTGTAACCCCTGATTCCGTTGAGGGTTGTTTAAGGCGTTGGAGAGTGAGGATTGTGGCGTTAAGTGAGTGCAAGTATGGCGAATAAAAAGTGCTGTAAGCGTATTATTATATCGGATTCAGAGAACAGCAGTGATGTGGATTTCCATCAGGTGAGCCGTCACTTCTCTGCATTATTCTTATGTAATACTAATCTATCATCTATGATGATTTATGTGACGACTTGTTAGAATGATCAATATTGCTGATTGTTATCTCCTTAATAGCAGATATTGAAGAGTAATATTCCTGTTTGGGTATTAGGTTAATAAGCTGCGACCTTAGAAAATCACAAAAGAGTTTATATTCATCTTAATAGACCATCACTGACAATTATATTAATAAATATATTATTACTATTCTATAAGAATAAAATGCTCCTTGTAAAAGCCAGAACTGACCCTGTGTGTTATTTTCATAGCCTTACAGATGTTTCTTATGATTTATGTGACATTTCGTGTCTTATATTTCTTCTCTTTTTCTAGTCCCATCCCCCCCAAAAAAGATCAAGACTTCCAAACTATCAACCGGAAGGTGGATTAAAAACTGGGATAACACCTATAGACCCAGGTACTGATTTCCAATGCAATCTAGCCCCTGCTGATATGTGTCCTTACAATAATGGGTTTTCTAGAACAACTTTGCTTTGGATTTTAGGGTTTGCAGCCTCTATACTTTTTATTATTACTGTGTCTCATTCATTGGGACTTAGTTGTAACTAGTAAAAAAGACAATGATGACATTTCGGCCCCTTCATCAGAGGTTTTGTCAAGTCCAAATAGTTCGTTTTAATCATCACTTACTGTTGTTATCCATAATAACAGTCTAATATATTCATTTTTGTTTCTTCCTCAGAACTAATAACATCTTTCCCGTCATGTAGCAATGACTTCTTCAGGTAGGATGAATCACATCTTCTCCAACTCTGAGCTCAGGTCCCATTGGTAGACATTATTGGGGACAATCGGTGTCCTTCATTCCAGCTTTATATAATATGACTCTTGTGGTTCCTGGGCTCTGAATTGCTTCATCTGATCCATTTATACCAATAATTTTAATCCATAATCTCATTCATTTTTAATAGTAGAATTTTCCCCACTGATTCCTATTTCTGCACTTGTTTTCACAGTTCCACTGATGTCATTGTTATTTCTGACGATGATGAGTATTCTTCTGGGGAGAAAATATCATCTCGCGAAAGTAAGGACTAATTAGCTGTGTTTTCTAGACACAACCTAAATTTCCGGTATTTGACACAGTCCATTGATCCATGTTCTGTTCTGTTATGTGATATTCACAGGTCTCAGGACTTCTGACATCGAGGGTTATGATACCCCTGAGCAGTGTGGACCTCCACACACTGACAGCGATGACGATGACTGTATCATAATAGAACCATCATCTCCTGTCACTGGTCAGTGTCCAATATTATGGTTTATACCGCAATCTATACAGATTACATACATTTCCCCTAAAGATAATTTAACAATGCACCTTCACCTGATAGCCAACAAGTGGACAAAGGAGTAAAAAGTAGAATTGCACATTAATTTCTGGTGCCTCTTCACTCTATTTCAATCAAGGGCTGTAGATATTCCTAATCTCTGTAACAATATTATATAGATGCCTCAATGTAAAACTTATCAAAGATGGCACTATTTTCACTGCTCCATGTTTCCTTCCAGATACAGAATCATCTGGATGCCTGGAGAGATCCACCTCAGAGGAGCAGTAAGTTATATAAAGCTATGAAACACTATAAACGAGAAGTGGTGCCCCCTACTGGTGGATATCCTCAGTCATCAGCTCAGTTCCCAAAATCCAGCACTCCCACATCTCCTCGTTTTACATCCCAATCTATGTCAGGGTGTAGATAATCCCTCCTCTCTGCCATGTATAAATCCTGGATCCCAAGAAGATCTTGCAGTTCCACTGACATAGAGATGATATTGGATTCTTGTATTGACATTTTTGAGAGGTTTATTTCAATGCTGATAATCCACCTGCCCCGACTTGTAGCTTATTGCTGGCTGACCCTATTGTATTTGTGCCCCTGACCTTCTACCATTTGGGTGACGCGATACTTAATTGGGAAATCCCTTCTACATTGTAGGGGAAAGGAATGAATAGGTAAATGTTCTGTATGTTTTGAGATATAACCTAAGGCTTCATGTATGATCTTCTGTTCTTCCAGGCCTATTTGTACCATCCGGGGATGCTTTATAGAGGACATCACATCTCCGGCATCTAAATACATGCAGGACTTTCAGAGCTACAAACATGAGTTGGTTACACGGCTGTTTAAGCTCTATAACAGCACCGTGTTTGAGAACGAGGTAAAATATTACAATCCCGGGGTTGTATATATTCATCTATATTCTGCTATATCTGTAACTCTTCATGTAAATGTCGGTGGAGTATATATTATCAAAGACCTTTACTGTTCCTCTATGTAAATGCAGTTATACTGGTGCAGAGGAGGTAGCAGTCACCCCGGGACCTGGTGCCTACGGGTGTCTTTAGGACCAGTAGTCACAACTTATACCTCCCTTTTGTAGTGTCCTAGAAGGGACTGCATTTAATGCTGTTTTACGTTGAATTATAGATATAATGTATTTTATTTCTTAATTCCTCATCTTCAGCTTCCTGAGTCCAAAATAACATTCAAGTGGAGCAAAAGACTGACGGCAACATCTGCTTTCTGCACGAACATCTATAAGGACGGGGAACAGTATTCCTTTATTGAACTCTCGGACAAAGTCTGTGACTCTGCAGGTAAGTTTCTTATAGTGATCATTTGGTAAAAATATAAAATTTTGATAGAAGTACCAGGTTGTTAAAGAGAACCTTTTATGTGAAAAAACGCTATTAACCTGCCGATATGAGGTTAATCTGCAGGTTAACAGCATTCTGAACCTGCCCAGTGCCGGCACTTAGACCTCCACTGCTGGGAGGAAATGAACTTTATTCAATTAACAGGCAGCTTTCAGTCATAGGGACGGCACCATCAAGGGTTCAGTCACTGCTCTGTGTATAGCGAGCTGCTGCTGTAACCGTGCCCCGGCACTGACTGACAGCCAGGTCTAATGCTAAGCTGCTGTCAGTCAGTCACAGGGGGTGGGTTACAGATGCCACTCGCTTTACACAGAGCAGTGACTGAACCCGTGCCGCTGCTATGACTGGAAGCTGAACGCTGCCAGAGGGACCAATGTTTATTTCCTCCTGGCCTAAGTGCCGGTGTCGGGAAGATTCAGAACACCTTTAACCTGCACATTAACTCCATATTTGGAGGTTAATAATGTTTTTTCACATGACAGCTTCCATTTAAGGCAGGAATGAAGTTACTGCAATTTTCATAGCTTCCAAACAAGAGAAACACACACATGCATGGCTATATGTTGTTCATGAGTTGTGATCATTGAAAATCCTTGTGGGACCCCTTATTTCTTAATAGTGAGGGATCTGGAGGTAAACAGTGGATGGATAAAATACACATAGATAGTAACTGCCACGGATGCAACTATAAATTACTGGGACGATTAATCAGAAGAGTCAGCCTGAGTAATGGAGATCCTTCAGGTCCTATACCTCCAAAGCTCCAGGGCAAATGTCTCTTGAGCCTCTCATATATTATGGTCTAGTAGGTTTGCAATTGTGATGTAAAATATCTTCTTGACTTATTGTAATTATATATTTTCTATCTTTAGAGCGCCTTAGAGATTCACTGGCACATGAATTGTGCCATGTCGCCTGCTGGCACATTGAGGGAGTGCAAAATGATGGACATGGGCCACTCTGGACATCTTACACAGAAAAGCTCATACATGTTCACCCCGAATTGCCACCTGTGAGAATGTATCATGCGTATGACATTAATTACCGATACAACTATGTGTGTGCAGGGTGTGGATACAGGTAAGGAGATATTTTCTTCTTATATAATTCTAAAGAAACTACATTAATGCAATTTATATTCTGCTACCAGGAGATCACAGATGACTGAGATCTAATTTTCCATGAATAATCCTTTCTCTTCCTCCAGTAACTGATATTTCTATCCTTTCTTGACTGCCAATCCATGTTCTTTCTGTCTTTTTAGAGTCGGCCGTTTCACGAAAATCATTGAACAGAGAACATTTTGCCGTAAATGTGGAGGGAAACTTACAATGCAAAACACGGCTTAAGGTTAGGACCATCTGTCTCCTTAGATCATCCTCCATCTACATCTCAAGGAGACCCATTTTCCAGATATAAGACCAGAATCTGGAAAAATCCAACAAAACCTGCAGAAACAAAATCCAGGCTGTACTGTCAAACAGAAGCAATTTATTGCTTCCATTACCAAATGTAAGTGTGTATATTCTTTATATGTTCATTGTAGGAGTGTATTTATACAGTCACCCCAGGACCTGGTGCTTTAGGAAATCTTTAGGACCAGTAGACGCTTTTTGTCGTGTCCTCGAAGGCACTGCAGTTTCCACTGTGTTTCATGGAACAGCATATTTCATTCATTTTGATTCTTCATTCCTCATCTTTAGGTTCCTGGTTCCATACAAATAACTTGAAGTAAAACACTGAGCGCAACATGTGCCCATTGTATCCATATCTATTAGGATGAGGATTGATATTCCAGGATTGAGAGATCTTGAAAATTTCTGTGACTCCACAGGTAAGTTTTACATCACAATCGTTTAGCAAAAAATATGACATTTTGATAGGAGTCACAGGTTGTTAGGGGTGGATTGAAGTTACTGCACCTTTCAGATCTTCCAGACAAGAGAAACATACACATACATTTCTTTATATTCTTAAATGAACACAATTCGTGAAAAATCTTCAAAAATCCTTTTTTTTTTATAAATGTGGGAGATCAGAAATGGATAAAATACCATACATATAAATAGTAGCTGGCAGGGGGCAACTGGAAATTGCTGGGTCGATGAATAAGAAGAGTCAGCCTGGGTGGTGGAGATACTTTAGGTCTTATAGTTGGTACAATCTCCAAAGCTCTGAGGCATTTATTCATTGAGCCTTTCCTACAATATGGCCTAGCAGGTTTGCACTTGTGTTATCTATGTGTGTTAAGTATATTTACTTTTTATAGTAATTGTATTTTTTTTCTCTGTAGAGCGCATTACAAAAGCATTAATGCACAAAATGATCCTGCTCATGGTCTGCATGTTATTCTGAAGGCTATCTACATGGTGAACAACGTGACTTCTCCAAGCAGTGATTACGACTAAAACTGCTGCTAATGGAGAGTTGTTATATACCAAAGTCCTCCCAAAGCCCAGAAGAGCAACTCATGATACCAACTGTTGACCTACTGCAGAAGAGGAGGAATAGAGTGCTGAGAAAATGTTATAAAATAAAAAAGAGAGTCAACAAAAAATAAGAAAAGCAAAAAAGGTTGACCCCCAGCTATACCCTATACCTCTTCTACCTGTACCCATATGAAATATATATATTCTCCATCACCCAACCCCAAATAAAAACAAAATCTAAAAAGATACTGTGTGTATGTAACACAGGTAATTGGATGCAGAGACACAGAGGCACAGAGCAAGGGTTAACGGGAAAACAATCACTGATTTAATTGTTACAGGGATAGACCTCCAAGCATGTAGCAACAGGAAATAAATCAGGTGGTTGCTGAGGGAAAGAAAGGGGAAGAACAACTAAAGGTGGAAGGTTATATATCAATTTCACTTAGCGTTACTTGGGTGCCTCTCTCTTCTCCTGGGTTGGGTGGCTGGCTGGCAGCTGAGGCCGGTGCTGAGTTCTTCCGGCTTCCCCACCTAACAGGTCGGTCTCCTTCTGGTGGCAGCGGGCAGTCACTTGTCTGACCCACTGAGCCCCTAGTATGTTATGCTGCTGCACAGCCAAGAGTAGTCCACGGCAATCCTCTACTTGGCGTGCGCTCCTCCACATGCTCCACGAAGTCTGAGGGTCCTCGCTGTACCCAACCTTTATCTCTGCAGAGCGTCCTATCTTTTCTCACGGCTCAGCGCCGGTCCTCACTGACACCTCTCTCTGGAAGGAAAGCCCGCTCTTTTCCCTCACTAACCTTCTTATCCTCCCCTGTCTCACCACGCCCCCTCTACACAGGTCAAGGTTCTGCTCAGTTCCCCATCTCCTTCCCCCTTGCAACAGTAGGCCTGGCCCCAGCAGTTCCAAACCTGGTGCCTTGTCAGCACCCACAGCCCGGTCTTCTTCTTTACATGTATTCCTGATCTTTCTCCTTCTCCTGTGTCCAGTGGCCATCCTCAGGAGCTTCAGATTGCTGAGGTGCAGAATCTGCCTGACACCATGTCTGGCATGGCGTGGCAAGTGAGGAAAGTTAAAGAAAATTTATAACACAATCTGACAACTAACCCATGAATAATTACATAGGGAACTTGTTTTTTTTTTAACTAGAGTAAAGATGTATTGTGGTAAGAAGATGTTACCATCTATACACAGTTTCTAGATCGATGGGAGCTCTATATAGAATTAACAGCACAGCTGTGCGCTTGCTTGACCACTGTTTATTACAAATGGAGCACAGAAGGCTCCCATTTTGACAAACGGTGAAAGACAGAGCGATCAGAGATAATGGGCCCAGCTGAGTAGGGGCCTTCCCGATGGTACGCAAGTGTGGCCTAAACATTCCTATACATCAACAGTAATGAAAACAAGTATGGAAATGTGTGGCTCACCGATGGAGTGCAAGACTACAGACATGGTCAATTTGTAATTTTCTACACTAAAAACGTCACTTGTGTTCATCCTGGTGACCATAAGTTGCACCTATAAGTAAAGCTATGTGTGTGCAACACATTAATACAGGTGAGCAGACATTTTATTTCTATATGCATATATATTTATGGGTTTACTTTCATGCATAGACTGAGTAAACAATACAATCTATTGAATAACTTAACTTACTAAAACTTTACTAATATTTTAACTTATATTTTGACTGCAGATTTTTTGGACCTGACAAAATCTGAATTTGACAAATCAGACATTTGATTCTCTGTGAATTGAATGTTCCCTATTCTGCTCTGTGGACTTTCTAGACCTCAGAGCATAATAAGTATAAGATGTAAAAATATAAAAAAACCCTCATACTTACCTCACCACTCCGGCCATCCCTCTGTTCCTTGCCAATATCCATTCCTTCACCTCTCTGCCCACATCACATTGCCAACCTGGTGTTCACTCTAGGCCAGAGGTTCTGGCTGCAAGCAGGCCCAAAAATTAACTGCCCATGTGCAATGATTTCAGAAGCCTACCTGAGGCCGGAAATATTATCGGCAATATGTTAAAATAAAAAAAGAGTTGTCATTTTTCATGATAGCTCCTGTTTGAGTGGGGTGGCAGGGCCTAATATAAGTATTAGGATCTTAGGCCTGTGGACCGTTATTTGCAGCTTCATCGGTCGTAGTTTCTGGACCACATTTGGCAGGTACTAAGTGGGACATACTAAACACAACCTGCCGTTCTGGAGTTCCTCTGACCCAGTTGTATCGCCATCAAACTGGGTCCTTGTCAAAGTCATTGTGATACTTCCTGCTTCTCAAATATCAATTTCAAAAGCTGACTGTACACTTACTTGTGCTCCTTCAAAATTGCCATAATAGACATTATGGCTGATGATGTGTGCAGATTGTAATGTTGCAATGTCCAAGATATCACAAAACAGCTATATACAGTGGGTACGGAAAGTATTCAGACCCAATTAAATTTTTCACTCTTTGTTCATTGCAGCCATTTGGTAAATTCAAAAAAGTACATTTTTTTTCTCGTTAATGTACACTCTGCACCCCATCTTGACTGAAAAAAAACAAAAATGTAGAAATGTTTGCATATTTATTAAAAAAGAAAAACTGAAATATCACATGGTCATAAGTATTCATACCTTTTGCTCAGACACTCATATTTAAGTCAAATGCTGTCCATTTCCTTGTGATCCTCCTTGAGATGGTTCTACTCCTTCATTGGAGTCCGGCTTCGTTTAATTAAACTAATAGGACTTGATTTGGAAAGGCACACACCTGTCTATATAAGACTTCAAAGCTCACAGTGCATGTCAGACCAAATGAGAGTCATGAAGTCAAAGGAACTGGCCAAGGAGATCAGAGACAGAATTGTGGCAAGGCACCAATCTGGCCAAGGTTACAAAAGAATTTCTGCAGTACTCAAGGTTTTTAAGAGCACAGTGGCCTCCATAATCCTTAAATGGAAGAAGTTTGGGATCACAAGAAGTCTTCCTAGACCTGGCCGTCCAGCCAAACTGAGCAATCGTGAGAGAAGAGCCTTGGTGAGAGAGGTAATGGAGAACCCCAAGATCACTGTGGCTGAGCTCCAGAGATGCAGTAGGGAGATAGGAGAAAGTTCCACAAAGTCAACTATCACTGCAGCCCTCCACCAGTCAGGCATTTGTGGCAGAGTGGTCCAACGAAGCCTCTCCTCGGTGCAAGACATAAGAAAACCCGCAAAGAGTTTGCTAACAAACACATGAAGGATTCCCAGACTATTAGAAATAAGATTGTCTGGTCTAATGAGACGAAGATAGACCTTTTTGGTGATAATAACTCTAAGCGGTATGTGTGGAGAAAAACAGGCACTGCTCATCACCTGCCCAATACAATCCCAACAGTGAAACAAGATGGTGGCAGCATCATGCTATGGGGGTGTTTTTCCTCTGCAGGGACAGGATGACTGGTTGCCATTGAAGGAAACATGAATGCGTCCAAGTACAAAGATTGTTGTGAATTCTGTTCTTGGGCTTCCTCCGGTGGTTATCAGTGGTAGCACTGCTGTCTGTCATTCACAGCAGTTATCAGGTGTGTTCACTCTGGACTGGGCTATTTAGTCTGGCTTCACCCTTTAATGAGTGCCAGTTGTCCATTGTATCTGGAGGATTCACATCTCTTCATGGTCTCTCTTGCTTCCTGGTCTTTTCACCAAGATAAGTCCTGCTTGTTTTGCAGCCCACATTTTGTGGGTCTTATTGTTCAGTGCATTTCATGTTTTTTTCTTGTCCAGCTTAATCTGTGTAAGAATTTATGCAGTCCAGCTGGAATCTCTGGAAAGGCAGATATACCCCTTCATGTCTTTAGTTAGATGTGAAGTTTTTGTACTTTCTGTGGTGGATATTTCATAGCATTTTATTACTGACCGCATAGTACTCTGTCCTATCTTTTCTATCTAGCTAGATTGGCCTCCTTTGCTAAATCCTGTTTTCAGCCTGTGTATGTTTTTTCCTCTCCTCTCACAGTCAATATTTGTGGGGGGCTGCCTATCCTTTGGGAATTTTCTCTGAGGCGAGATAGCTTTCCCTTTTCTATCTATAGGGTTAATTAGTTCTCCGGCTGTGTCGAGGTGTCTAGGATCAGTAGGTACATCCCACGGCTACTTCTAGTTGCGGTGTTAAGTTCAGGGTCCGCGGTTAGTATAGATACCACCTTCTCCAGAGTACGTCTCATGCTGCTCCTAGGCCACCAGTTCATAAAAGTACAACTGGCCAACAATGAGTTAACCGCATCTCAAAAGAAGGGAAAGAAAGTGCTGAGCCATTTTTTTTTCTGTACTCTGTTGTGTTTTTTTCCCTCTTACCTCTGGGTGGCTCAGGAGTTAGGCGCTGATATGGATGTTCAGGGACTTGCTTCTCGTGTGGATCAACTTGATGCTAGAGTACAGGGTATTTCTGATTATATCGTGCAGACTCCTGTTTTAGAGCCTAGAATTCCTACCCCTGATCTGTTTTTTGGGGACAGGTCTAAATTTCTGAGCTTTAAAAATAACTGTAAACTGTTTTTTGCTCTGAAGCCCCGTTCCTCTGGTGATCCCATCCAGCAGGTTAAAATTGTCATATCTCTGTTGCGTGGTGACCCCCAGGATTGAGCATTTGCCCTGGAACCTGGGAATCCGGCGTTGCTTAATGTAGACACCTTTTTTTCAGGCGCTTGGGTTATTATATGATGAACCTAACTCTGTAGAGCATGCTGAGAAAACACTGTTGGCCCTGTGTCAGGGTCAAGAAGCGGCAGAATCGTATTGCCAGAAATTTAGAAAATGGTCTGTGCTGACTAAATGGAATGAGGATCCTTTGGCGGCAATTTTCAGAAAGGGTCTTTCTGAATCCGTTAAAGATGTTATGTTGGGCTTCCCCACGCCTGCTGGTCTGAGTGATTCTATGTCTCTGGCCATTGAAATTGATCGGCACTTGCGTGAGCGCAGAGTTGTGCACACTATGGCGTTGTCTTCCGAGCGGAGTCCTGAGCCTATGCAATGTGATAGGATTGTGTCTAGAGCCGAACGACAAGGATTCAGACGTCAGAATGGGTTGTGTTTTTACTGTGGCAATTCTGCTCATGTTATTTCTGATTGCACTAAGCGTGTCAAGAGAATCGCTAGTTCCGTTACCATCAGTAATGTACAACCAAAATTTCTGTTATCTGTGACCCTGATCTGCTCATTATCGTCATTTTCTGTCATGGCATTTGTGGATTCGGGCACCGCGTTAAATTTAATGGACTTAGAATTTGCCAGACGTTGTGGGTTTTCCTTGCAGCCTTTGCAGAGTCCTATCCCTTTGAGGGGCATTGATGCTACACCATTGGCTAAAAATAAACCTCAGTTTTGGACACAGCTAACCATGCGTATGGCGCCAGCCCATCAGGAAGATTGTCGTTTTCTGGTGTTGCAGAATCTGCATGATGCTATTGTGCTGGGGTTTCCATGGTTACAGGTGCATAATCCGGTGTTGGATTGGAAATCTATGTCTGTGACTAGTTGGGGTTGTCAGGGGGTTCATGATGACGTTTCTTTGATGTCAATTTCCTCCTCCCCCGCTTCTGAAGTTCCTGAGTTTTTGTCAGATTTCCAGGATGTTTTTGATGAGCCCAAGTCCAGTTCCCTTCCACCGCATAGGGATTGTGATTGTGCTATTGACTTGATTCCAGGCTGTAAGTTCCCTAAGGGCTGACTTTTCAATCTGTCTGTGCCTGAACATGCCGCCATGCGGAGTTATGTTAAGGAGTCTTTGGAGAAGGGGCATATTCGGCCATCTTCTTCTCCATTGGGAGCAGGTTTCTTTTTTGTTTCCAAGAAGGATGGTTCCTTGAGACCCTGTATTGATTATCGCCTCTTGAATAAGATCACGGTCAAATTCCAATACTCTTTGCCTTTGCTCTCTGATTTGTTTGCTAGGATTAAGGGGGCTAGTTGGTTTACTAAGATTGACCTTCGAGGGGCATATAATCTTGTTCGTATTAAGCAGGGCGACGAATGGAAAACTGCGTTTAATACGCCCGAGGGCCATTTTGAATATCTTGTGATGCCATTCGGACTCTCTAATGCTCCATCTGTGTTTCAGTCCTTCATGCATGATATATTTCGGAATTATCTTGATAAATTCATGATTGTATATTTGGACGATATTTTGATTTTTTCGGATGATTGGGAGTCTCATGTGAAACAAGTCAGGATGGTATTTCAGATCCTTCGTGATAATGCCTTGTTTGTGAAGGGGTCTAAATGCCTCTTTGGAGTACAGAAGGTTTCTTTTTTGGGCTTCATTTTTTCTCCTTCATCTATAGAAATGGATCCGGTTAAGGTTCAGGCCATTCATGATTGGATCCAGCCCACATCCGTGAAGAGCCTTCAGAAATTTTTGGCCTTTGCTAATTTTTATCGCCGTTTCATTGCCAACTTCTCCAGTGTGGTTAAACCCCTGACCGATTTGACGAAGAAAGGCGCTGATGTGAGGAATTGGTCCTCTGCGGCCGTTTCTGCCTTTCAGGAGCTTAAACGCCGATTTACTTCTGCCCCTGTGTTGCGTCAGCCGGATGTTTCTCTTCCTTTTCAGGTTGAGGTTGACGCTTCTGAGATTGGGGCAGGGGCCTTTTTGTCTCAGAGGAATTCTGATGGTTCCTTGATGAAACCGTGCGCCTTCTTCTCTCGAAAGTTTTCACCTGCGGAACGCAATTATGATGTCGGTAATCGTGAGTTGTTGGCTATGAAGTGGGCATTTGAGGAGTGGCGACATTGGCTTGAAGGGGCTAAGCACCGTATTGTGGTCTTGACCGATCATAAGAATCTGATTTACCTCCAGTCTGCCAAATGGTTGAATCCTAGACAGGCCTGATGGTCCCTGTTTTTCTCCCGTTTTGATTTTGTTGTCTCGTATCTTCCGGGTTCTAAGAATGTTAAGGCTGATGCCCTCTCTAGGAGTTTTTTGCCTGATTCCCCTGGGGTCCTTGAGCTGGTTGGCATTCTGAAGGAGGGGGTTATTCTTTCTGCCATCTCCCCTGATTTACGATGGGTTCTTCAGGAATTTCAGGCTGATAAACCTGACCGCTGTCCAGTGGAGAAACTGTTTGTTCCTGATAGATGGACTAGCAAAGTGATTTCTGAGGTTCACTGTTCTGTGTTGGCTGGCCATCCTGGGATTTTTGGTACCAGAGATTTGGTTAGTAGGTCATTTTGGTGGCCTTCTTTGTCACGGGATGTGCGTTCCTTTGTGCAGTCCTGTGGGACTTGTGCGCGGGCCAAACCTTGCTGCTCACGCGCCAGTGGGTTGCTTTTGCCTTTGCCGGTCCCTGAGAGGCCTTGGACGCATATTTCTCTGGATTTTATTTCGGATCTTCCGGTTTCCCAGAGGATGTCGGTTATCTGGGTGGTTTGTGACCGGTTTTCTAAGATGGTTCATTTGGTACCTTTGCCTAAATTGCCTTCCTCTTCTGAGTTGGTTCTGTTGTTTTTTCAGCATGTGGTTCGTTTGCATGGCATTCCGGAGAATATTGTGTCCGACAGAGGTTCCCAGTTTGTTTCCAGGTTTTGGCGGGCCTTTTGTGCTAAGCTGGGCATTGATTTGTCTTTTTCTTCCGCATTTCATCCTCAGACAAATGGCCAAACTGAGCGAACTAACCAGACTTTGGAAACTTATTTGAGATGCTTTGTGTCTGCGGATCAGGATGATTGGGTGGCTTTCTTGCCATTGGCCGAGTTTGCCCTTAATAATCGGGCTAGTTCTGCTACCTTGGTTTCACCTTTGTTTTGCAATTCTGTGTTTCATCCTCGTTTTTCTTCGGGGCAGGTTGAGCCTTCTGAATGTCCTGGGTGTTATGATTTTCCCAATGGCAGGGAAATCAAAATAACAACGGACTAGCTCTCGGGTGATGGGAACTAAAGTGACCGTGACCTGAACCTGACACGACACTGGAAGTAGCCGGGGAGTGTTTCCTACGATGCCCTAGACACCACGCGCCAGCCGGAGATCTAACTACCCCTATCAGAGGAATATACAGGCCTGCCTTACCTCCAGAGATGAACCCCAAAAGGAGATAGCAGTCCCCCACAGATATTGACGGTGAGTCAAGAGGAAAAGACATACGTAGGATGAACAGCAGATTTAGCACAGTGAGGTCCGCTTACTAGATAGCAGAAGTACAGGAAAGAGTCACTTCACGGTCAACTTCAAAACACTACTCAAAAACACCATCCTGAAATTACTTTAAAACTCCAGTGACAACTCATGCCACTGGAGTGGCAATTTCAGTCCACGAGAGCTTCCAGCTACAGAGAGTCACATTGCAAATAGCTGGACAAAAATAGCATTAACTAGAAACAAAATTCAACTTAGCTGAACAGGATCTTGAGGCAGGAGAATGCAACAGAAAGCTACTGATACATTGTTGGCCGGCATCGGACCAGCAGCCAAGCAGCCTTAAATAGGAAACTCCCCTAATGGGTGTCAACAGGTGATCAAGGATAGAAGAAGGCAAATAAGTGGCAATACCATAAAACACCACCGGGGGAGCCCACAAACAGAATTCACAACAGTACCCCCCCCTTAAGGAGGGGGCACCGAACCCTCACCAGAACCACCAGGGCGATCTGGATGAGCACTATGGAATGCACGAACCAAATCAGGAGCATGAACATCAGATGCTGTCACCCAAGAATTATCCTCCTGACCATAGCCTTTCCACTTAACCAGATACTGAAGTTTCCGTCTGGAAACACGGGAGTCCAAGATCTTTTCCACCACATACTCCAACTCACCCTCAACCAGCACAGGAGCAGGAGGATCAGCAGACGGAACAACCGGCACCTCATACCTCCGCAATAATGACCGATGAAAAACATTATGAATAGTAAAAGATGCTGGGAGGTCCAAACGAAAGGACACAGGATTGAGAACCTCCAGAATCCTATAAGGGCCGATAAACCGAGGCTTAAACTTAGGAGACGAGACCTTCATAGGAACAAATCGAGAAGACAACCAAACCAGGTCCCCAACACAAAGACGAGGACCGACACGCCGATGACGATTAGTGAACTGTTGAGTCTTCTCCTGGGACAACTTCAGATTGTCCACAACCTGTCCCCAAATCTGATGCATTCTATCAACCACAGCATCTACTCCAGGACAATCCGAAGACTCCAATTGACCGGACGAAAAGCGAGGGTGAAACCCTGAATTACAAAAAAATGGAGAAACCAAAGTGGCAGAACTGGCCCGATTGTTAAGGGCAAACTCTGCCAATGGCAAAAAATCAAGCCAATCGTCCTGATCAGCGGACACAAAACACCTCAAGTAAGTCTCCAAGGTCTGATTAGTACGCTCAGTCTGGCCATTAGTCTGAGGATGGAATGCAGACGAAAAAGACAAGTCGATGCCCATCCTGGCACAGAACGCCCGCCAAAATCTAGACACAAACTGAGTACCCCTGTCAGACACTATATTCTCAGGAATACCATGCAAACGCACAACATTCTGAAAAAATAGAGGGACCAGCTCAGAGGAGGAGGGCAATTTGGGCAAAGGTACCAAGTGAACCATCTTGGAAAAATGGTCACACACCACCCAGATGACGGACATCCTACGAGAAACAGGAAGGTCAGAAATAAAGTCCATAGAGATGTGCGTCCAAGGCCTCTTAGGAATAGGCAAGGGCAACAACAACCCGCTGGCCCGGGAACAGCAGGGCTTAGCCCGAGCACAAACATCACAAGACTGCACAAAAACACGTACATCTCGAGACAAGGAAGGCCACCAGAAGGACCTAGACACCAGATCCCTGGTGCCAGAAATTCCAGGATGACCTGCCAACGCGGAAGAGTGAACCTCCGAAATAACTCTACTGGTCCAGTCATCAGGGACAAACAGTCTACCAGGCGGACAGCGATCAGGCCTATCCACCTGAAACTCCTGCAAAGAGCGCCGCAGGTCTGGGGAGACAGCTGACAATATCACCCCATCCTTCAGGATGCCAGTAGGTTCGGAATCACCAGGCGAATCAGGCTCAAAACTCCTAGAGAGGGCATCCGCCCTCACATTCTTAGACCCAGGCAGATATGAGACCACAAAGTTAAATCGAGAGAAAAACAACGACCAGCGCGCCTGTCTAGGATTCAGACGCCTGGCTGACTCAAGATAAATTAGATTTTTGTGGTCAGTCAAGACCACCACCTGGTGTCTAGCACCCTCAAGCCAATGACGCCACTCCTCAAATGCCCACTTCATGGCCAAGAGCTCCCGATTTCCAACATCATAATTCCGCTCAGCGGGCGAAAACTTTCGAGAGAAAAACGCACATGGTCTCATCACTGAGCAGTCAGGACCTTTCTGCGACAAAACTGCACCTGCTCCGATCTCGGAAGCATCTACTTCAACCTGGAACGGGAGCGAAACATCAGGCTGGCGCAACACAGGAGCGGAAGAAAAGCGGCGCTTAAGCTCCCGAAAGGCCTCCACAGCCGCAGAGGACCAATTAGCAACATCAGCACCCTTCTTGGTCAAATCAGTCAAAGGTTTAGCAATGGCAGAAAAACCCGCTATGAATCGGCGATAGAAATTAGCAAATCCCAAGAATTTCTGAAGACTCTTTAGAGAAGTAGGTTGTATCCAATCACAAATAGCCTGAACCTTAACAGGGTCCATCTCCATAGATGAAGGGGAAAAAATATATCCCAGAAAGGAAATTCTCTGAACCCCAAAAATACACTTTGAGCCCTTCACAAATAGAGAATTAGCTCGTAAAACCTGAAAAACTCTCCTGACCTGTTGAACATGAGATTCCCAGTCCTCCGAAAAAATCAAAATATCATCCAAATACACAATCATAAATTTATCCAGATATTCACGGAAAATATCGTGCATAAAGGACTGAAAAACGGAAGGGGCATTCGCGAGACCGAAAGGCATTACCAAATACTCAAAATGGCCTTCAGGCGTATTAAATGCGGTCTTCCACTCATCCCCCTGCTTAATCCGCACCAAATTATACGCACCACGTAGATCGATCTTAGTGAACCACTTTGCCCCCTTTATGCGAGCAAAAAGATCAGTCAGTAAAGGTAACGGGTACTGGTATTTAACTGTAATCTTTTTCAGAAGTCGATAGTCGATACAAGGTCTCAATGAACCATCCTTCTTACCCACAAAGAAAAACCCTGCCCCCAATGGAGACAAAGAGGGGCGAATATGACCCTTTTCCAAAGATTCTCTGATATACTCCCGCATAGCAGTATGTTCAGGTACAGACAAATTAAACAAGCGACCCTTAGGAAATTTACTACCGGGAATCAACTCAATAGCGCAGTCACACTCTCTGTGAGGGGGGAGAGAATCAGTTTTAGGCTCCTGAAAGACATCATAAAAATCTGACAGAAATGCTGGGATCTCAGAGGGAGTAGATGAAGAAATGGGAACCAAAGGTGCATCCCCATGAATCCCCCGACATCCCCAGCTCAGCACAGACATTGATCTCCAGTCCAAGACTGGATTATGAATCTGTAACCATGGTAATCCAAGTACTAATACGTCATGTAGATTATATAACACAAGGAAACGAATAATCTCCTGATGGTCTGGGGAAAGATGCATAGTCACTTGTGTCCAATATTGTGGTTTATTGCTAGCCAAAGGTGTAGAATCAATACCCTTTAAGGGAATAGAAACCTCCAGAGGCTCTAAATCAAACCCACAACGCTTGGCAAAGGACCAATCCATGAGACTCAGAGCGGCGCCAGGATCCACATAAGCATCCACAGTAACAGATGATAAAGTACAAATCAATGTCACGGACAAAAGAAATTTAGACTGCAAGGTACCCATAGAAAAAGATTTATCAACCTTTTTATCAACCTTCTTTATGCGTTTAGAGCATGCTGATATAACATGAGCTGGATCTCCACAATAGAAGCACAACCCATTTTTGCGCCTGTAATTCTGTCGTTCGCCTCTAGACAATACACTATCGCATTGCATATGCTCTGGTGCCTTTTCAGAGGTCACCGCCAAATGATGCACAGGTTTTTGCTCAGAAGATACCGCCATATGGTGCACAGGTTTTTGCTCAGAAGATACCGCCATATGGTGCACAGGTTTTTGCTCAAAAGATACCGCCATATGGTGCACAGATTTTTGCTCAGAAGATACCGCCATATGGTGCACAGATTTGCGCTCCCGTAAACGCCGATCAATCTGGATAGCCAATTTCATGGCATCATTCAGACCTGTAGGCACAGGGAACCCCACCATGACATCCTTCACGGCATCAGAGAGACCTTCTCTGAAATTAGCTGCTAGAGCGCACTCATTCCATTTAGTAAGCACCGACCATTTACGAAATTTCTGGCAGTATATCTCAGCTTCATTTTGCCCTTGGGAAAGAGCTATCAAGGCTTTCTCAGCCAAAATCTCTAAATTAGGTTCTTCATAAAGCAACCCCAAAGCCAGAAAAAACGCATCTACATTTAATAACGCAGGATCCCCTGGCGACAATGCAAATGCCCAACTTTGTGGGTCACCCCGCAATAGAGAAATAACAATTTTAACCTGTTGCGCAGGATCACCAGCAGAGTGAGATTTCAGAGACAAAAACAATTTACAATTCTCTCTGAAATTCAAAAAACGGGATCTGTCTCCGGTAAAAAATTCAGGCATAGGGATCTTAGGTTCAGACATTGGAGCACGTATAACAAAATCTTGTAAGTTCTGAACCTTTGTAGCCAGGTTATTCAGACCTGCAACCAAACTCTGTGGATCCATGATTCAAACAGGTGTAACCAAAGCCATTCAGAGATTAAGAGGAGAGGAGAAAAAAAAAAAAAGGCTGAAGACTGCAGTTTAAGCAAGGAGTACAAAAATGCACTAAGGTGCACTTTCCAAACACAGAAGGAAAAAAAAAACCTTTTATATCCTTTCCTGCTTTAGTGCATAGTTTTAACACATGTGGGCCGGCCAAACTGTTATGATTTTCCCAATGGCAGGGAAATCAAAATAACAACGGACTAGCTCTCGGGTGATGGGAACTAAAGTGACCGTGACCTGAACCTGACACGACACTGGAAGTAGCCGGGGAGTGTTTCCTACGATGCCCTAGACACCACGCGCCAGCCGGAGATCTAACTACCCCTATCAGAGGAATATACAGGCCTGCCTTACCTCCAGAGATGAACCCCAAAAGGAGATAGCAGTCCCCCACAGATATTGACGGTGAGTCAAGAGGAAAAGACATACGTAGGATGAACAGCAGATTTAGCACAGTGAGGTCCGCTTACTAGATAGCAGAAGTACAGGAAAGAGTCACTTCACGGTCAACTTCAAAACACTACTCAAAAACACCATCCTGAAATTACTTTAAAACTCCAGTGACAACTCATGCCACTGGAGTGGCAATTTCAGTCCACGAGAGCTTCCAGCTACAGAGAGTCACATTGCAAATAGCTGGACAAAAATAGCATTAACTAGAAACAAAATTCAACTTAGCTGAACAGGATCTTGAGGCAGGAGAATGCAACAGAAAGCTACTGATACATTGTTGGCCGGCATCGGACCAGCAGCCAAGCAGCCTTAAATAGGAAACTCCCCTAATGGGTGTCAACAGGTGATCAAGGATAGAAGAAGGCAAATAAGTGGCAATACCATAAAACACCACCGGGGGAGCCCACAAACAGAATTCACAACACCTGGGGTGGACTCTGTGGTTGACAGGTTGCAGCAAATTTGGGCTCATGTTGTGGACAATTTGGTGTTGTCTCAGGAGGAGGCTCAGCGTTTTGCTAACCGTCGGCGGCATATGGGTTCCCGGCTTCGGGTTGGGGATTTGGTCTGGTTGTCTTCCCGTCATGTTCCTATGAAGGTTTCTTCCCCTAAGTTCAAGCCTCGGTTTATTGGTCCTTACAGGATTTCTGAGATTATCAATCCAGTGTCTTTTCGTTTGGCCCTTCCAGCCTCTTTTTCCATCCACAATGTTTTTCATAGATCTTTGTTGCGGAAATATGTGGTACCCGTCGCTCCCTCTGTTGATCCTCCTGCCCCGGTGTTGATTGATGGGGAGTTGGAGTATGTTGTTGAGAAGATCTTGGATTCTCGTTTTTCAAGGCCGAGGCTTCAGTATCTTGTCAAGTGGAAGGGTTATGGCCAGGAGGATAATTCGTGGGTTGTTGCCTCTGATGTTCATGCTGACGATTTGGTTCGTGCCTTCCATTTGGCTCGTCCTGATCGGCCTGGGGGCTCTGGTGAGGGTTCGGTGACCCCTCCTCAAGGGGGGGGTACTGTTGTGAATTCTGTTCTTGGGCTCCCTCCGGTGGTTATCAGTGGTAGCGCTGCTGCCTGTCCTTCACAGCAGATATCAGGTGTGTTCACTCTGGACTGGGTTATTTAGTCTGGCTTCACCCTTTAATGAGTGCCAGTTGTCAATTGTATCTGGAGGATTCACATCTCTTCATGGTCTCTCTTGCTTCCTGGTCTTTTCACCAAGATAAGTCCTGCTTGTTTTGCAGCCCACATTTTGTGGGCCTTATTGTTCAGTGCATTTCATGTTTTTTCTTGTCCAGCTTAATCTGTGTAAGAATTTATGCAGTCCAGCTGGAATCTCTGGAGAGGCAGATATACCCCTTCATGTCTTTAGTTAGATGTGAAGTTTTTGTACTTTCTGTGGTGGATATTTCATAGCATTTTATTACTGACCGCATAGTACTCTGTCCTATCTTTTCTATCTAGCTAGATTGGCCTCCTTTGCTAAATCCTGTTTTCAGCCTGTGTATGTTTTTTCCTCTCCTCTCACAGTCAATATTTGTGGGGGGCTGCCTATCCTTTGGGAATTTTCTCTGAGGCGAGATAGCTTTCCCTTTTCTATCTATAGGGTTAATTAGTTCTCCGGCTGTGTCGAGGTGTCTAGGATCAGTAGGTACATCCCACGGCTACTTCTAGTTGCGGTGTTAAGTTCAGGGTCCGCGGTCAGTATAGATACCACCTTCTCCAGAGTACGTCTCATGCTGCTCCTAGGCCACCAGTTCATAACAAAAGATATCCTGGATGAAAACCTCTTGCAGAGTTTTCTGGACCTCAGACTTGGCCAAAGATTCACCTTCCAACAAGACAATGACCCTAAGCACACAGCTAAAATAACAAAGGAGTGGCTTCAGAACAACTCTGTGACCATTCTTGACTGGTGAGCCCTGACCAAAACCCAATTGATCATCTCTGGAAAGACCTGAAAATGGCTGTTCACCAAAACTGTTGTTTTTCTTATTTAAAGGGAACCTGTCACCACGTTTTTGGAAGATGGGATAAAAATAGCGTTAAATAGGGGCAGAGGTGGGCGTTACATTAGTGTGTGTGTTATGCGTTTATTACCCACCTAAGTTGCCGAAATAACTTTGCAAAGTCTCCGTTTTCGCCTGTCAATCAGGCTGGTCAGGTCACATGGGCGTGGTGTCTTCACCCAGATTTGGCGTAGTTTTCCGTTGGTGGCGTAGTGGTGTGCGCATGCCCAAAGTCCGGAATCCTCTTCCAGGGGATTTAAAATAGCGCGGTGTTCGTTATTGCATTGGTGATCGGTGGGCGCGGCCATCTTCCTTTGGCCGCGCGTGCGCAGAAGCGGCGCTCTGCTGGCCGCGGCTTCAGGAAAATGGCCGCGGGATGCCGCGCGTGCGCAGATGGATATCGCGGCGGCCATTTTCCTGAAGCCGCGGCCAGCAGAGCGCCGCTTCTGCGCACGCGCGGCCAAAGGAAGATGGCCGCGCCCACCGATCACCAATGCAATAACGAACACCGCGCTATTTTAAATCCCCTGGAAGAGGATTCCGGACTTTGGGCATGCGCACACCACTACGCCACCAACGGAAAACTACGCCAAATCTGGGGGAAGACAACGCCCATGCGACCTGACCAGCCTGATTGACAGGCGAAAACGGAGACTTTGCAAAGTTATTTCGGCAACTTAGGTGGGTAATAAACGCATAACACACACACTAATGTAACGCCCACCTCTGCCCCTATTTAACGCTATTTTTATCCCATCTTCCAAAAACGTGGTGACAGGTTCCCTTTAAGAAATTTGCAAAAATTTCTACATTTCTGTTTTTTTTCAGTCAAGATGGGGTGCAGATTGTAGGTTAACCCCTTAACCCCCAAGGGTGGTTTGCACGTTTATGACCGGGCCAATTTTTACAATTCTGACCACTGTCCCTTTATGAGGTTATAACTCTGGAACGCTTCAACGGATCCTGATGATTCTGACATTGCTTCCTCATGACATATTGTACTTCATGATAGTGGTAACATTTCTTTGATATTACCTGCGTTTATTTGTGAAAAAAATGGAAATTTGGAGAAAAATTTGAAAATTTCGCAATTTTGAATTTCTATGCCCTTAACCCCTTAACGACCGCCAATACGCCTTTTAACGGCGGCCACTAAGGGTACTTAAACCACAGCGCCGTTAATTAACGGCACTGTGGAAAAAGTGAATAGCGCCCCCCAGAGGATTTTCTCTGGGGTCTCGGTTGCCGAGGGTAGCCGAGACCCCAGAGAACATGATTTGGGGGGGTTTTACCGACCCCCGAGTTGCGATCGCCAGTAATTAACTGTTTACCGGCAGTCGCAACAAAAAAAAACGCGATTTGCCATTTAATTTCTCTGTCCTCCGATGTGATCGCACATCGGAGGACAGAGAAATGCGGTCCCCGATCGCCCCCGATAGCCCCTCAATACTCACCTATCTCCCCCGGTGCTCCTCGTGGCTCCCGATGGGCGCCGCCATCTTTTTCCGGGGAAAAAATGGCGGGCGCATGCGCAGTGCGCCCGCCGCCCGGGACCCGGAAGATCTTTGGGGTCTCAGCTGCCGGGGGTAGCCGAGACCCTCAAAGAACATGATCGGGGTCGGTTTTTACCGACCCCTGTTTTGCGATCGCCGGTAATTAACTGTTTACCGGCGACCGCAACAAAAAAAAACCGCGATTTGCCATTTAATTTCTCTGTCCTCCGATGTGATCGCACATCGGAGGACAGAGAAATGCGGTCCCCGATCGCCCCCGATAGCCCCCCAATACTCACCTATCTCCCCCGGTGCTGCTCGTGGCTCCCGATGGGCGCCGCCATCTTTTTCCGGGGAAAAAATGGCGGGCGCATGCGCAGTGCGCCCGCCGCCCGGGACCCGGAAGATCTTTGGGGTCTCAGCTGCCGGGGGTAGCCGAGACCCTCAAAGAACATGATCGGGGTCGGTTTTTACCGACCCCTGTTTTGCGATCGCCGGTAATTAACTGTTTACCGGCGACCGCAACAAAAAAAAACCGCGATTTGCCATTTAATTTCTCTGTCCTCCGATGTGATCGCACATCGGAGGACAGAGAAATGCGGTCCCCGATCGCCCCCGATAGCCCCCCAATACTCACCTATCTCCCCCGGTGCTGCTCGTGGCTCCCGATGGGCGCCGCCATCTTTTTCCGGGGAAAAAATGGTGGGCGCATGCGCAGTGCGCCCGCCGCCCGGGACCCGGAAGATCTTTGGGGTCTCAGCTGCCGGGGGTAGCCGAGACCCTCAAAGAACATGATCGGGGTCGGTTTTTACCAACCCCTGTTTTGCAATCGCCGGTAATTAACTGTTTACCGGAGACCGCAAAAAAAAAAAAAAGCGATGTCATTCTCTGTTCTCTGATGTGATCGCACATCAGAGGACAGAGAAATAGGGGGATTCGGGGACCCTGTTATACTTACCGGTGTCCCTGGGTCATCCTGTTTCTTCTGCTGGCCGCCGGCTTCTTGTTCCGGTAAGAGAATGGCGGGCGCATGCGCAGTGCGTCCGCCATGATCTGCCGGCCGGCAGAGGAAGATTCTTCCACTTGTTTTATTTTGGTCACTGTGAGATCCTATCACAGTGATCAAAATAAAAAAAATAGTAATTACCCCCCCCCCCCTTTATCACCCCCTTAGTAAGGAAAAAATAATAAAATTAAAAAAATGTATGAATTTCTATTTTCCAATTAGGGTTAGGAGTAGGGTTAGGGGTAGGGTTAGGATATGTGCACATATAACATAGAATGGTTCTCTGCGGATTTTTCCGCAGCGGATTTGATAAATCCGCAGGGCCAAAACGCTGCGTTTTTCCTGCAGATTTATCGCGGATGTACCGCGTTTTTTGTGCGGATTCACCTGCGGTTTTACACCTGCGGTTTTCTATTATGGAGCAGGTGTAAAACCGCTGCGGAATCCGTAATAAGAATTGACATGCTGCGGAATGTAAACCGGGCACAGCGTTTTATGTTTCCCATAGGTTTACATTGTACTGTAAACTCATGGGAAGCTGCTGCGGACCCGCAGCTGCGGAAACGCTGCGGATCCGCAGCAAAATCCGCAATGTGTGCACATAGCCTTAGGGTTAGGGCTAGGGATAGGGCTTGGGTTAGGGTTAGGGTTAGAGCTAGGATTAGGGTTAGAGCTAAGGTTAGGGCTAGGGTTAGGGTTGGGGCTAAAGTTAGGGTTAGGGTTGGGGCTAGGTTTAGGGCTAAAATTAAGGTTTGGGCTAAATTTAGGGTTAGGGCTAGGGTTGGGGCTAAAGTTAGGGTTAGAGTTGGGATTAGGGTTTGGATTAGGGTTGGCAATAGGGTTACATTTGGGATTAGGGTTAGGTTTGGGATTAGGGTTAAGGCTAGGGTTGGGATTAGGGATAAGGGTGTATTGGGATTAGGGTTAGGTTTTGAGGTTAGGGTTGAGATTAGGATTAGGGGTGTGTTCGGTTTAGGGTTTTGATTAGGGTTATGGTTACCTTTGGGATTAGGGTCAGGGGTGCTCTGTCGTGCGCCCAAACAGTGGTTTACCCCCACATATGGGACATCAACGTACTCGGGATAAATTGGACAACAACTTTTGGTGTCCAATTTCTCCTGTTACCCTTGGGAAAATAAAAAATTGGGGACTGAAAAATCATTTTTGTGGGAAAAAAATAGAATTTTTTATTTTCACGCCCGGCGTTATAAACTTTTGTGAAGCACTTGTGGGTTCAAAGTGCTCAACACACACATAGATAAGTTCCTTAGGGGGTCTAGTTTCCAAAATGGGGTCACTTATGTTTTTTTTTTACTGTTTAAGCACATCAGGGGCTCGTCAAACGCGACATGGTGTCCGATCTCAATTCCAGCCAATTTTAGCTTGAAAATGTCAAACGGTGCTCCTTTCCTACTGAGCCCTGCCATGCGTTCAAACAGTGGTTACCCCCACATATGGGGTATCAGCGTGCTCAGGACAAATTGGACAACTTTTGGGGTCCAATTTCTCCTGTTATCCTTGGGAAAATAAAAAATTGGGGACTAAACAATCATGTTTGTGGAAAAAATAGGATTTTTTATTTTCACGCCCGGGCGTTATAAACTTCTGTGAAGCACTTGGGGTTCAAAGTGCTCAACACACACCTAGATATGTTCCTTAGGGGGTCTAGGTTCCAAAATGGGGTCACTTGTGGGGGGTTTCCACTGTTTAGGCACATCAGGGGCTCACCAAACATGACATGGCGTCCGATCTCAATTCCAGCCAATTTTAGCTTGAAAATGTCAAACAGCGCTCCTTTCCTTCTGAGCCCTGCCGTGCGCCCAAAAAGTGGTTCTACCTTGCATGTGGGGTATCAGCGTACTCAGGACAAATTGGACAACAACTTTTGAGGTCCATTTTCTCTTTTTACCCTTGGTAAAATAAAAGAATTATTGCTGAAAGATCATTTTTGTGACTAAAAAGTAAAATGTTAATTTTTTTTCTTCCATGTTGCTTCTGCTGCTGTGAAACATCTGAAGGGTTAATAAACTTCTTGAATGTGATTTTGAGCACCTTGAGGGGTGCAGTTTTCAGAATGTTGTCACTTTTGGGTATTTTCTGCCGTATAGACCTCTCAAAGTGACTTCAATTGTGAGGTGGTCCCTAAAAAAAATGGTTTTGTAAATTTTGTTGTAAAAATAAGAAATTGCTGGTCAAATTTTAACCCTTATAACTCCCTAACAAAAATATTTTTGGTTCCAAAATTGTGCTGATGTAAAGTAGACATGTGGGCAATGTTATTTATTAACTAATTTGTGTCACATAACTCTTTGGATTAAGAGAACAAAAATTCAAAATTTGAAAATTGTGAAATTTTCCAAATTTTCGCCAAATTTCCGTTTTTTTCACAAATAAACGCAAGTTATATCGAAGAAATTTTACCACTGTCATGAAGTACAATATGTCACAAGAAAACAGTCTGAGAATCGCCAAGATCCGTTGAAGCGTTTCGGAGTTATAACCTCATAAAGAGACAGTGGTCAGAATTGTAAGAATTGGCCCGGTCAATAACGTGCAAACCACCCTTGGGGGTAAAGGGGTTAATGAATGTCAAACAGTACTCTTCATCAATCTGGCTCCAACTTTCTCTGATTGCTGTTGCCAGATCAGCTTTGCAGGTTGGAGCCTTGTCATGGACCATTTTATTCAACTTCAACAAAAGATTTTCAATTGGGGACGGGGACTGTTGTGAATTCTGTTGTGGGTTCTGCTCTTGGGCTCCCTCCGGTGGTTATAAGTGGTAGTGCTGCTGTTTGTCCTTCACAACAGTCATCAGCTGCTTCCACTTTGGACGGGGCTATTTAGTCTGGCTCCTTCCTTCTGTGAGTGCCAGTTGTCCATTGTTTTCTAGGGATCCACATCTCTGCTTGGTTTCTCCTTCTGGATTGTCCAAATCATCAAAGATAAGTCGTGGCTCTGTTTTTGCAGTCCACATGCGGTGGACTTAATAGTTGTGTGAATTTCTATGTTTTTTCTTGTCCAGCTTTGTCTGTGTAAAGATTTATTCAGCCAAGTTGGAAGCTCTGGAGTCACAGAGTTACCCTCCATGCCTTTAGTTAGGTGTGAAGATTCTTGTATTCTCTGTGGTGGATTTTGTAGTATTTTTTATACTGACTTCACAGTACTCTGTCCTGTCTTTTCTTTCTAGGTAGCGTGGCCTCCTTTGCTAAATTCTGTTTTCAGTCTGCGTTTGTAATTTCCCTCTCCTCTCACAGTCAATATTTGTGGGGGGCTGCCTTTCCTTTGGGAATTTTCTCTGAGGCAAGATAGTATTCCTGTTTCTTTCTTTAGGGGTAATTAGTTCTCCGGCCGTGACGAGGTGTCTAGGGAGTGACAGGAACATCCCACGGCTACTTCTAGTTTATGTGTTAAGTTCAGGGTCTGCGGTAAGTATAGAGGCCACCTACTCCAGAGCTCGTCCATGCTGCTCCTAGGCCACCAGTTCATAACAGGGGACTGAATATGATGAAGTGGGGTGTGAGGGGGACTGCACATGATGAAGTCTAGGAGGTGAGGGTGACTACATATGAAGTGGTGGGGAGGGGGACTGCACATGATGAAGTGTGTCTGGGGGTGACTACAAATGATGAAGTGAGAGGGGGATACAGGTGTGTTACCTGTACACTGACACTATATACAGAGCTCCTGTGTATAAGGTCTCTGGTGATCACTGTATTACCTGTACACTGACAGTATATACAGAGCTCCTCTGTATAATGACACTTAGGATTGTGGGTTTTTTTTTAATTAATGACCAGTATTGTAGTATTCAGTCACTTTGTGGTGGTATTACAGTACAGACCAAAAGTTTGGACACATCTTCTCATTTCAAGATTTTTCTGTATTTTCATGACTATGAAAATTGTACATTCACACTGAAGGCATCAAAACTATGAATTAACACATGTGGAATTATATACTTAACAAAAAAAGTGTGAAACAACTGAAATTATGTCTTATATTCTATGTTCTTCAAAGTAGCCCCCTTGTGCTTTGATGACTGCTTTGCACATTCTTGGCATTCTCTTGATGAGCTTCAAGAGGTAGTCACTGGGAATGGTCTTCCAACAATCTTGAAGGAATTCCCAGAGATGCTTCGCACTTGTTGGCCCTTCTGCCTTCACTCTGCGATCCAGCTCACCCCAAACCATCTCGATTGGGTTCAGGTCTGGCGACTGTGGAGGCCAGGTCATCTGGCGTAGCACCCCATCACTCTCCTTCTTGGTCAAATAGCCCTTACACAGCCTGGAGGTGTGTTTGGGGTCATTGTCCTGTTAAAAATAAATGATGGTCCAACTAAAAGCAAACCGGATGGAATAACATGCCGCTGCAAGATGCTGTGGTAGCCATGCTGGTTCAGTATGCCTTCAATTTTGAATAAATCCCCAACAGTGTCTAGCTCACAGAAAATTTCCCTTTGTCTTAAAAAGTTCAAACCTTTATTATACCCTAGTTAAAAAGCCTTAATACATACAATAATTATACATCACACCAACACCACTAAAGAAAGAAAAAGATAACCGGGGGGGGGGGATGCCTACCCCTAAACTGGCCTATCTCAACCTACCTACTTGGGAGGTTGGCACCCTAGACCTGCGCATTGGCGCCCCCGCTCCTCGATGGCTGACCCTGCTATCCCTGTTGGGCCCTGTGGTGGCAGGGAGTGTCTCACTCCCTGCCACCACAGGGCCCAACAGGGATAGCAGGGTCAGCCATCGAGGAGCGGGGGCGCCAATGCGCAGGTCTAGGGTGCCAACCTCCGCAAGTAGGTAGGTTGAGATAGGCCAGTTTAGGGTTAGGCACCCCCCCTGGTTATCTTTTTCTTTCTTTAGTGGTGTTGGTGTGATGTATAATTATTGTATGTATTAAGGCTTTTTAACTAAGGTATAATAAAGGTTTGAACTTTTTAAGACAAAGGGAAATTTTCTGTGAGCTAAATACGAATATATCCCTTCAATATATTTACGCATAAAGTCCCCAACAGTGTCACCAGCAAAGCATCCCCACACCATCACACCTCCTCCTCCATGCTTCATGGTGGGAACCAGGCATGTAGAGTCCATCCGTTCACCTTTTCTGCGCCGCACAAAGACACCGTGGTTGGAACCAAAGATCTCAAATTTGGACTCATCAGACCAAAGCACAGATTTCCACTGGTCTAATGTCCATTCCTTGTGTTCTTTAGCCCAAACAAGTCTCTTCTGCTTGTTGTCTGTCCTTAGCAGTGGTTTCCTAGCAGCTATTTTACTATGAAGGCCTGCTGCACAAAGTCTCTTCTTAGTTGTTGTAGGGATGTCTCTGCTGCTAGAACTCTGTGTGGCATTGACCTGGTCTCTAATCTGAGCTGCTGTTAACCTGCGATTTCTGAGGCTGGTGATTCAGATAAACCTATCCTCAGAACCAGAGGTGACTCTTGGTCTTTCCTGGGGCAGTCCTCATTTGAGCCAGTATTTTTCCTGCCAAGAAATGCAGAAACCTTGTAGAAATTTCTGCAAGCAAATACTCAAGGTATGCACATAGCCTTAATGTGTGATTGGTGAGAAGCACGGTGCAGAAGTGGAGTTTTTCCAGGAGAGGGTGATGGGACTGTGGAAGGTTTGATGGGTGGAGGCGGGGCTAGGGTGGAGCCTGGGTGGAATTTCAAGGGGGCCCTGAAAATTTTGCCAGTATGTGGCTCCCGAGTGGCAGCACTGCCTAGGATACTTGGTACCACTGAGCAGGATGTTCTTATTTAGCCAGAATAAGGAACCCAGTGCACTGAGCATTTTACAATCTCCTTATTAGAGAAACAAGGAGCACTACTCAACTGCTCCAATTTCAGAAGATCGGGGCAGATCATTGCCCCTCTTCTGCCAGTGTGTGGCACCTCTACCACTGCCCTCCCATGTCTCACTGCAGTTATTGTAACTACAGCAATTGTTCCACTCCTTGGCCATGGGGTCCAACCAGATTCCTAAGACATACTCAGTAAATTACTTGTGCCAAAGTCCTGTATGCTTTTGTGTCATACAGAGGAATATTGGTCTTATTTGATAAATCTATGTAATTTTTTAAAACTGTAAATTTGTATTAAAGTTTCCGAAACGATAAACATCACAATAAGATTTGGGAAACAGACATGTAAATTTATACCTTATAAGATATTATAATAGCAATGATAAAATAGGAAAGATCAAGGCGAGAGAAGGAAAGAAAATAAAAGTGGAGTGAGGGGAGAAATCTAGGCTGCATTCTCCAATACAAAACAACACTTTTTACAAATAATCATCCCATTATTATTACTCCATGTGATTAGAATAAGTGTTTGGGAGTATTAGTGCAGCCTCCTATCTAGACATATCTAGCAGCTTATAATTGTATATGTGCTGAGGTCACAGTGACAATGGTCCAGAGCTGATGGTGTCACTACAGTGATGTCACAATTTACCGGACAGTTCTAGATGCTGTGTAACCCCTGATTCCGTTGAGGGTTGTTTAAGGCGTTGGAGAGTGAGGATTGTGGCGTTAAGTGAGTGCAAGTATGGCGAATAAAAAGTGCTGTAAGCGTATTATTATATCGGATTCAGAGAACAGCAGTGATGTGGATTTCCATCAGGTGAGCCGTCACTTTTCTGCATTATTCTTATGTAATACTAATCTATCATCTATGATGATTTATGTGACGACTTGTTAGAATGATCAATATTACTGATTGTTATCTCCTTAATAGCTGATAATGAAGAGTAATATTCCTGTTTGGGGAGTTTATATCCATCTTAATAGACCATCACTGACAATTATATTAATAAATATATTATTACTATTCTATAAGAATAAAATGCTCCTTGTAAAAGCCAGAACTGACCCTGCGTGTTATTTTCATACCCTTTCATACCCAGATGTTCATTATGATTTATGTGACATTTCGAGTCTTATATTTCTTCTCTTTTTCTAGTCCCATCCCCCCAAGAAAAGATCAAGACTTCCGAACTATCAAACGGAAGGTGGATTAAAAAATGGGATAACACCTTGTTGAGTCCTCATTCGTCCCTGGCTTTCTGATGTAGAGAGATCCAAGTAATAACACACAGCACAAGAGATGTGTATTCATATGCAGGGATCGCCCAGGAGCTCGCCTCTGACTCACTGGGCTCACCCCTCCTGTTTATATAGGAATGAGATAAGCATTTACAGACATGCGTACAAGGGCTCATATTCTCTAACAAAGAGTATCTATTCTACTGATAACGTTCACTTCTGGAATGCAGGTTACAATATGGCAAAGGAATGCGTCCATAAAAGGAAATATGTCTACCTTGCTCAAGTTTCTTCATATACGTCTCTGAGTAGAGGAAGACAAAATGGATTCTTCAATCTGATCTCTACAATTCCCCCCTTTGACATATTCCTTTTATAATCTATCACAAATCCCCCTTTAACATATCCATATTTTAGATTACCACAGGGCCAAAGACAAAGCCTTTATTTTTGGTATTACACATGTACACGCTTGTATTCAATAAGAGAATCAAATCTACTATCAATTCTTCCGTTTAACTCTCACAACCTTTTCTTTGTTCTGCAATAAGTATACTAAAATATAAAAACAAAAATTAGTACAGTAATATTAATTAGAATCACTAGAGGATAACATAAGAATGAAGAAGAAAATTTATACTCTTGCATCCATTACACAAAATTTATCTGTGCATACTGAGATACCCTTGAGCACAATCTGGAATAGTACGTATATGACTACAATAATCATAACTATATGTATTATGCTCTGCATGATCCCAGCAACCCACCCACCGATTCCTCTGAACCAGTTGGCTGGGTTGAGAAAAGAGAAAGTATCAGACCACCAGCTATCCTTATTCTGGTCATTGTCTTTATCATACTGATCTCTGAGTCGTTGTACGTCCTTTAATTTAAATGTCATGTACTAATTTTCTATGATGTTGCACGAATCTATTATTCAAAGGGGTTAAAGAATTTAGTCTATCCCATGCCTCCGTTGAGGTTAATACTATTAACATCAATGTTATGAGTTTTATACTGCTCTTTTGCAATGGCTTGCATGTATCCATGATGCCTTTCCTTCGAGCTTGACTGATGTAGGTGTTGTCAACAGGACTTGGAAGGGTCCGTCAAATCTTGGTTCAGGAGCCTTTCTGGTGTGTCTTTTTACATAGACTTGATCACCTGGTTCCAACTTGTGACTTCCTTCAGTGTTGTCAGGATCTGGAAGGGAAGCAAAAACTTGTGCATGCACCTTAGTTAATTGTTTCTGAAGATTTTGCACATAAGAAGTCAATGACTCAATATTTAACACAAGTTGTTGTGGAAAATAACATCCTAAATTGGCAGTCCTGCCAAACAAAATTTCATATGGAGACAGTTTAGTCTTACCCCTTGGGGTATTGCGTATTGAGTAAAGGGCCAGTGGAAGGCATTCTGTCCAAGGCTTTCCTGTTTCAGCCATGGCTTTCTGTATTTTTAATTTTAAAGTTCCATTCATGCGTTCCACCTTACCAGAACTTTGAGGATGGTACGGAGTGTGTAACTGACTTTCAACACCCAACATTTTCAGTACATTTTGAAATATTTCTCCAGTGAAATGAGTACCCCTATCTGACTCGATCACTTCAGGGAGACCGTAACGGGGTATCAGTTCGGCAACTAGCTTTACAGCAGTGTTTTTAGCTGAAGCCTTCCGAACTGGATAGGCCTCTGGCCACCCTGAGAACATGTCCACACACACCAACACATACTCATACCCATTACTTTTTGGCAGCTGGATAAAGTCTATTTGTAATCGCTGAAACGGATAGAGAGGTCGGACGTGGTGCTTCATAGGGGTCTTTGTTGTCTGTCCAGGATTATGTGCCAGGCATATAGCGCATGTTGCACAATAGTCTCTTGCGTAGTTGCCAAAACCTGGAGCCAACCAGACTTGCTTTGCCAGTAGTGTCATTGCATTTGCAGACACATGAGTAGGGTGGTGCAGTCCACCAACTACAATCGGGTACCAGGCTCTAGGTAGACATATTAGTCCATCTTTCTTCCAAATTCCTGCTTGTTCTTCTGCCCCTTCCTTTTTCCACCTGTCCCTCTCCTCTTCTCCTGCATCTTCCTGTGCTTGTCTCAGTCTATCTTCAGTATTTTCTGTGGGGTTTACAGTATGAACCTGCTGTAAGGGTTTGACCGCTGCTGCCTTGGCTGCTTTATCAGCCCTATCATTTCCCCTAGATTCCCTAGTGTCGAGTCTCACATGTGCAGCTACCTTAATTACTGCTACTTCTTTTGTTTCTTGTGCAGCCTCTAAGATCTGTTTGATCAGAGAAGCATGTTTTACAGGTTGGCCTGACGCTGTCATGTAACCTCTAGCTCTCCAGATTACTCCAAAGTCAAACACAATACCATGTGCATACCTAGAATCAGTGTATATATTAGCTGTCTGATTCTCAGCTATTTTTAGCGCTTCAATCAATGCTGTTAGTTCTGCTTCTTGTGCAGACTGTTTCGGTGGAAGAGGTTCTGCTTTGAGAGTTTCAGATTCTGACACAACTGCATACCCTGTATGGAAGTTACCTGTGTCATCTGCAAACCTACTACCATCTATAAACAGCTCTAAATCTGGATTTTGAAGTGGTGTTTCGGATACATTGGGTAAGCCTACTGTCTCTTGTAAAATGAGCTCTGTACAATCATGTGTGTCTGTAGGGAAAAAATTTGCGTGTGGATCAGTGTCCTTATTCCCCCCTTCAGACTCGAGAGGTAGCAGTGTAGCTAAATTGAGAGTCTGAAGCCTTGCAAATGTGATAGTAGAGGGGAGCAGCAAAGAACACTGTAGCCGCAAATGTCTGGCCATGGAAATGTGTTTTGGCTGGACCTGGTTTAATATCCCATAAACATCATGCGTAGTTTGAACTGTGAGTGGATGCTCTAGGACAATTTCTGATGCTTTGTCCAACAATAGTGAGACAGCAACAACTACACGTACACAGGTTGGTGCTGCCCTGGCTACTGGATCTAACCTTGCTGAAAGATATGCAATTGGTCTTTATTTCCCTGCATGCTTCTGGGTAAGAACTCCTGTAGCATGGGAATCAACTTCTGCAGCCATAAGCTGAAATGGTTTGGTGTAGTCTGGTAGCCCTAACGCTGGAGCTGAAACAAGGGCATCTTTTAATTGTTGGAACGAAATCTGACCTTCTTTTGTCAACAAATAAGGTTCACTTTTTACACAGTCATACAGTGATTGCATTAGTTGACTGGCATGTATAATCCATTGTCTACAATGAGACACTATTCCTAAAAATGCTCGTAGCTGTTTATGATTTCTAGGCTCATTCATCTGTCTTATTGCTTCAGTTCTTTGAGGTGTAAGATGCTTTTTACCTTGAGAAATGCAATGACCTAGAAAGACCACTTTGATCTGACAAACTTGTAGCTTTTGTCTATTTACTTTACACCCTTCTTTTCCTAGAAAACATAGTAAACTCACAGTAGACCTTTCTGCGGTTTTTAGATCTGGGCAGCAAAGTAGTATGTCATCCACATACTGCAAAATTACTACCTGTGGTTCGGGTTCAAACCTCTGAAGGACTGTTTGTAGGGCATTTGAATAAAGAGTAGGGGAGTGTATCATTCCCTGTGGAAGGCGTGTCCACGCCAACTGTTTGCCCTTAAATGTAAATGCAAACAAATGCCAACTATCTTGGTGTAAAGGAACCGAGAAAAATGCATTTGAAAGATCTATTACAGTAAACACTTGAGAACTGGCTGGTATCTGTGATAGTAACGTATGAGGATTGGGTACAACTGGGGTGATTGGATCTAGAACTTTGTTTATTTCTCTTAGATCATGTACCATACGATATTTGGGCATAGAACTCTTATCAAGAGTTCTCTTCTTGACTGGATACAGAGGAGTGTTAGCAGGTGATTGTATCTCTACCAAAACTCCTTTCTCTCTATATCCCTCTATCTGTTTTGTAATTGCTAATTCCTGCTGGGCACTCACAGGGTATTGTCTGAGCTGTGGGAGAACAGCTCCTGGTTGCACAGATAATTTTACAGGAGAAATATGCAATAATCCCACATCAGTGTCACCCTGTGCCCACAGTGTTTCTGGGATCATTGAGAGGTCTAGATCTGTGGTGTACTCTTTTTCTTCAGCATAATCCTCAAAAGCCTGAATTCTGACATATTGTTCTAATGATTCTGCATTATCAGGGATAGTCAACATAACTGTGCCATCTTCCCTAAAATTGATGTTAGCTTCTAATTTCTTTAGTACATCAGTTCCTAACAGACATGTTGGGGCACCTCTGGCATACAAAAATCTGGATGCAAAACATTTAGGTCCTAATGAGACCTCTAGGGGCACAGTATATGGCAGTGTTCGAATTACCCCATCATAACCCTCAGCAAAAGTTGTTTGTTCTGAAATATCTTCCGGATTCGGAAGAAAATCTTGATTCAAAATTGAGGAAGTTGCACCTGTATCTATCAAAAATGGAATCTCTCTCCCCCCCACATTCTAGCTGGTAGGGAAGTTTGTAACACATCGAGTCAATCTGAATCTGGTATGGGACCATCTACGATAGTAGATTTCTGCTGGTTGTCCGTTTGGGGAGGGTTATTTCTGGGAACAAATTTGCCTGACTTTATATCTGCCAACTTCTTCCTGCACTCTCTTTGGAAATGACCTGGCTTTTTACAGTAGTGGCAAGGAAAATTGTGTCTCACTCTTCCTCCTGTATTAGCTTGTGCTATTCTAACAGGCTTACGATTCTCTCTCATATCCATGGCTATTCCTAAACATCGCTGTTTCACAATATTTGGTTGTTCAATTGTTCTCCAATCTGGAGTAGAGGATTTAAATTTTTCTCTGATTTTCGGATCTAGCCCCTCTATTAATTGTTTTGTAAAAAGTCTCCTTACTGAAGCATCAGTCAAATCCAATCCTTCATCCCTAAAGCTATTTTCTAGTTCTTGACTATATTCTTCAATACTTTGCCCAAATTTCTGCATAATCACACCCGTTGACCCCCTTTCCCTCTGTTTTCCTCCTTCTGTTCTTCCAGATGGTACAAATGATTGGGCTTTTGGATCTAGGTAAGGTGGTGGGATTATATCACAACTTTTTCCCTTTCCCATGATCCATTTGGAAGTGTCTGGATCATACTTCCAATTCTCCTCTTTAGCTGTTTTTGAGACCTCTATCATACAATGTATGATTTCTTCCCACCCATTGTCTTTAATAATTCCACCTCGTTCTTTACTCAGTCTTTCCCATTCTGTACTGAACATAAGTGCTTCTGAAATTCCCAATTTTCCTCTCACTCTTCTAATCTGACTTCTGACTGCCTTTCCACATCTTTCCTGTATGATATCTGCTGCTTCCACTTGTCCTAAGACAGTTTTGGTCTGTTTATTTCTCATTTTAGCTATTTCTACCCCAGGTGACGTTTGGACAATCACTGTGGTGATGTCTCGTTGCCTTCTCTCCTAGGGAGCTAAAATATCCTTTCAATATTTGCTATTTCTACCCCAGGTGACGTTTGGACAACCACTTCCTCTGTTGGTGGCGTCTCGTTGCCTTCTCTCCTAGGGAGCTAAAATATTGAAGGGCTTGTCTGCTCTGTTTCTTCTAATATGCAGGACGTACTTAAGTGCTATTATGCACACAGACCCAGCAACACCATACAGATCACAAAACTTTCTGTGTCAGTTAGCATACTTGTCCCAGGCTCATGAAAACCGCGTCCTGGGCTCATTCTATCACACCTTATCCAGGGAATGTAGAAACAAGTTCTATAGGAGAGTCAAGCATGGGCGGAGGTCTCCCAGAAGGACGCTACCTCATAACCCAGTTAGGCTGACTTCACCAATAACCTTGTTCTAACAATCGTGGCTTATTGTTCTACGTACTTCTATTCTTCTTTCACAACATGTCACAACCTTCACACTGCTCACACACTGTTCACACACTGTTCACACACTGTTCACACACTGCCAGGGACTAGACTCATAAATCTATACAATATGGTAACCCGAGTTTTATAGGTATCTACTCACTACTAGACTAACCCAGCGTGACACGGCTCATAGAGATCTTTCGGATAATACAGGGCAGATAAAAGAGAACTAATAATGTCTCTTACCTGGCCAGGTTTTTTTTCATTTGCCGTCCATTATCCGAGATCTCCGTTGTCCGTATCCGCAGGTAAATCTCGAGCAAACACTCTCTCCTCAGGTCCCTGTTCAGGCGCCAGAATTGTTGAGTCCTCATTCGTCCCTGGCTTTCTGATGTAGAGAGATCCAAGTAATAACACACAGCACAAGAGATGTGTATTCATATGCAGGGATCGCCCAGGAGCTCGCCTCTGACTCACTGGGCTCACCCCTCCTGTTTATATAGGAATGAGATAAGCATTTACAGACATGCGTACAAGGGCTCATATTCTCTAACAAAGAGTATCTATTCTACTGATAACGTTCACTTCTGGAATGCAGGTTACAATATGGCAAAGGAATGCGTCCATAAAAGGAAATATGTCTACCTTGCTCAAGTTTCTTCATATACGTCTCTGAGTAGAGGAAGACAAAATGGATTCTTCAATCTGATCTCTACACACCTATAGACCCAGGTACTGATTTCCAATGCAATCTAGCCCCTGCTGATATGTGTCCTAACAATAATGGGTTTACTAGAACAAATGTGTCTCATTCATTGGGACTTAAGGCCCAGTCACACTTAGCGACGCTAAAGCGATCCCGACAACGATACGACCTGTCAGGGATCGTTGCTGCGTCGCTATGTGGTCGCTGGTGTGATGTCAAACAGTGAGATCTTCCCAACGACGCAGCAGCGATCTGTAGCGACCTGTACAACGATGTCACATGGCAGCTATTATGACGATTCAGACCTCGATGAGGGACGTCCTGTGAGACGTTGTCGTCAACGAGGTCGTTGGTAAGGTGTCAAACACAGCGATGTGTGCTACCCAGCGGGACCTCAAAGATCAAAAAAAGGTCCAGGCCATTCCGACACGACCAGCGATCTCACAGCAGGGGCCTGGTCGCTGCTACGTGTCAAACATAGCGAGATCGCTACTGAGGTCGCTGTTGCGTCACAAAACTTGTGACTCAGCAGCGATCTCGCTAGCGACCTCGCTTAGTGTGATGGGGGCTTTAGTTGTAACTGGTAAAAAAGATAATGATGACATTTTGGCCCCATCATCAGAAGTTTTCTGAAGTCCTAGTAGTCCGTTTTAATTATCACTTACTGCTGTTATCCATAATAACAGTCTAATATATTCATTTTTGTTTCTTCCTCAGAACTATTAACATCTTTCCCGTCATGTAGCAATGACTTCTTCAGGTAGGATGAATCACATCTTCTCCAACTCTGAGCTCAGGTCCCATTGGTAGACATTATTGGGGACAATCGGTGTCCTTCATTCCAGCTTTATATAATATGACTCTTGTGGTTCCTGGGCTCTGAATTGCTTCATCTGATCCATTTATACCAATAATTTTAATCCATAATCTCATTCATTTTTAACATTAGAATTTTCCCCACTGATTCCTATTTCTGCATTTGTTTTCACAGTTCCACTGATGTCATTGTTATTTCTGACGATGATGAGTATTCTTCTGGGGAGAAAATATCATCTCGCGAAAGTAAGGACTAATTAGCTGTGTTTTCTAGACACAACCTAAATTTCCGGTATTTGACACAGTCCATTGATCCATGTTCTGTTCTGTTATGTGATATTCACAGGTCTCAGGACTTCTGACATCGAGGATTATGATACCCCTGAGCAGTGTGGACCTCCACACACTGACAGCGATGACGATGACTGTATCATAATAGAACCATCATCTCCTGTCACTGGTCAGTGTCCAATATTATGGTTTATACCGCAATCTATACAGATTACATACATTTCCCCTAAAGATAATTTAACAATGCACCTTCACCTGCTAGCCAACAAGTGGACAAAGGAGTAAAAAGTAGAATTGCACATTCATTTCTGGTGCCTCTTCACTCTATTTCAATCAAGGGCTGTAGATATTCCTAATCTCTGTAACAATATTATATAGATGCCTCAATGTAAAACTTATCAAAGATGGCACTATTTTCACTGCTCCATGTTTCCTTCCAGATACAGAATCATCTGGATGCCTGGAGAGATCCACCTCAGAGGAGCAGTAAGTTATATAAAGCTATGAAACACTATAAACGAGAAGTGGTGCCCCCTACTGGTGGATATCCTCAGTCATCAGCTCAGTTCCCAAAATCCAGCACTCCCACATCTCCTCGTTTTACATCCCAATCTATGTCAGGGTGTAGATAATCCCTCCTCTCTGCCATGTATAAATCCTGGATCCCAAGAAGATCTTGCAGTTCCACTGACATAGAGATGATATTGGATTCTTGTATTGACATTTTTGAGAGGTTCATTTCAATGCTGATAATCCACCTGCCCCGACTTGTAGCTTATTGCTGGCTGACCCTATTGTATTTGTGCCCCTGACCTTCTACCATTTGGGTGACGCGATACTTAATTGGGAAATCCCTTCTACATTGTAGGGGAAAGGAATGAATAGGTAAATGTTCTGTATGTTTTGAGATATAACCTAAGGCTTCATGTATGATCTTCTGTTCTTCCAGGCCTATTTGTACCATCCGGGGCTGCTTTATAGAGGACATCACATCTCCGGCATCTAAATACATGCAGGACTTTCAGAGCTACAAGCATGAGTTGGTTACACGGCTGTTTAAGCTCTATAACAGCACCGTGTTTGAGAACGAGGTAAAATATTACAATCCCGGGGTTGTATATATTCATCTATATTCTGCTATATCTGTAACTCTTCATGTAAATGTCGGTGGAGTATATATTATCAGAGACCTTTACTGTTCCTCTATGTAAATGCAGTTATACTGGTGCAGAGGAGGTAGCAGTCACCCCGGGACCTGGTGCCTACGGGTGTCTTTAGGACCAGTAGTCACAACTTATACCTCCCTTTTGTAGTGTCCTAGAAGGGACTGCATTTAATGCTGTTTTACGTTGAATTATAGATATAATGTATTTTATTTCTTAATTCCTCATCTTCAGCTTCCTGAGTCCAAAATAACATTCAAGTGGAGCAAAAGACTGACGGCAACATCTGCTTTCTGCACGAACATCTATAAGGATGGGGAACAGTATTCCTTTATTGAACTCTCGGACAAAGTCTGTGACTCTGCAGGTAAGTTTCTTATAGTGATCATTTGGTAAAAATATAAAATTTTGATAGAAGTACCAGGTTGTTAAAGAGAACCTTTTATGTGAAAAAACGCTATTAACCTGCCGATATGAGGTTAATCTGCAGGTTAACAGCGTTCTGAACCTGCCCAGTGCCGGCACTTAGACCTCCACTGCTGGGAGGAAATGAACTTTATTCAATTAACAGGCACCTTTCAGTCATAGGGACGGCACCATCAAGGGTTCAGTCACTGCTCTGTGTATAGCGAGCTGCAGCTGTAACCGTGCCCCGGCACTGACTGACAGCCAGGTCTAATGCTAAGCTGCTGTCAGTCAGTCACAGGGGGTGGGTTACAGATGCCACTCACTTTACACAGAGCAGTGACTGAACCCGTGCCGCTGCTATGACTGGAAGCTGAACGCTGCCAGAGGGACCAATGTTTATTTCCTCCTGGCCTAAGTGCCGGTGTCGGGAAGATTCAGAACACCTTTAACCTGCACATTAACTCCATATTTGGAGGTTAATAATGTTTTTTCACATGACAGCTTCCATTTAAGGCAGGAATGAAGTTACTGCAATTTTCATAGCTTCCAAACAAGAGAAACACACACATGCATGGCTATATGTTGTTCATCAGTTGTGATCATTGAAAATCCTTGTGGGACCCCTTATTTCTTAATAGTGAGGGATCTGGAGGTAAACAGTGGATGGATAAAATACACATAGATAGTAACTGCCACGGATGCAACTATAAATTACTGGGACGATTAATCAGAAGAGTCAGCCTGAGTAATGGAGATCCTTCAGGTCCTATACCTCCAAAGCTCCAGGGCAAATGTCTCTTGAGCCTCTCATATATTATGGTCTAGTAGGTTTGCAATTGTGATGTAAAATATCTTCTTGACTTATCGTAATTATATATTTTCTATCTTTAGAGCGCCTTAGAGATTCACTGGCACATGAATTGTGCCATGTCGCCTGCTGGCACATTGAGGGAGTGCAAAATGATGGACATGGGCCACTCTGGACATCTTACACAGAAAAGCTCATACATGTTCACCCCGAATTGCCACCTGTGAGAATGTATCATGCGTATGACATTAATTACCGATACAACTATGTGTGTGCAGGGTGTGGATACAGGTAAGGAGATATTTTCTTCTTATATAATTCTAAAGAAACTACATTAATGCAATTTATTTTCTGCTACCAGGAGATCACAGATGACTGAGATCTAATTTTCCATGAATAATCCTTTCTCTTCCTCCAGTAACTGATATTTCTATCCTTTCTTGACTGCCAATCCATGTTCTTTCTGTCTCCTTAGAGTCGGCCGTTTCACGAAAATCAGTGAACCGAGAACATTTTGCCGTAAATGTGGAGGGAAACTTACAATGCAAAACACGGCTTAAGGTTAGGACTATCTGTCTCCTTAGATCATCCTCCATCTACATCTCAAGGAGACCCATTTTCCAGATATAAGACCAGAATCTGGAAAAATCCAACAAAACCTGCAGAAACAAAATCCAGGCTGTACTGCCAAACAGAAGCAATTTATTGCTTCCATTACCAAATGTAAGTGTGTATATTCTTTATATGTTCATTGTAGGAGTGTATTTATACAGTCACCCCAGGACCTGGTGCTTTAGGAAATCTTTAGGACCAGTAGACGCTTTTTGTCGTGTCCTCGAAGGCACTGCAGTTTCCACTGTGTTTCATGGAACAGCATATTTCATTCATTTTGATTCTTCATTCCTCATCTTTAGGTTCCTGGTTCCATACAAATAACTTGAAGTAAAACACTGAGCGCAACATGTGCCCATTGTATCCATATCTATTAGGATGAGGATTGATATTCCAGGATTGAGAGATCTTGAAAATTTCTGTGACTCCACAGGTAAGTTTTACATCACAATCGTTTAGCAAAAAATATGACATTTTGATAGGAGTCACAGGTTGTTAGGGGTGGATTGAAGTTACTGCACCTTTCAGATCTTCCAGACAAGAGAAACATACACATACATTTTTTTATATTCTTAAATGAACACAATTCGTGAAAAATCTGCAAAAATCCTTTTTTTTTAATAAATGTGGGAGATCAGAAATGGATAAAATACCATACATATAAATAGTAGCTGGCAGGGGGCAACTGGAAATTGCTGGGTCGATGAATAAGAAGAGTCAGCCTGGGTGGTGGAGATACTTTAGGTCTTATAGTTGGTACAATCTCCAAAGCTCTGAGGCATTTATTCATTGAGCCTTTCCTGCAATATGGCCTAGCAGGTTTGCACTTGTGTTATCTATGTGTGTTAAGTATATTTACTTTTTATAGTAATTGTATTTTTTTTCTCTGTAGAGCGCATTACAAAAGCATTAATGCACAAAATGATCCTGCTCATGGTCTGCATGTTATTCTGAAGGCTATCTACATGGTGAACAACGTGACTTCTCCAAGCAGTGATTACGACTAAAACTGCTGCTAATGGAGAGTTGTTATATACCAAAGTCCTCCCAAAGCCCAGAAGAGCAACTCATGATACCAACTGTTGACCTACTGCAGAAGAGGAGGAATAGAGTGCTGAGAAAATGTTATAAAATAAAAAAGAGAGTCAACAAAAAATAAGAAAAGCAAAAAAGGTTGACCCCCAGCTATACCCTATACCTCTTCTACCTGTACCCATATGAAATATATATATTCTCCATCACCCAACCCCAAATAAAAACAAAATCTAAAAAGATACTGTGTGTATGTAACACAGGTAATTGGATGCAGAGACACAGAGGCACAGAGCAAGGGTTAACGGGAAAACAATCACTGATTTAATTGTTACAGGGATAGACCTCCAAGCATGTAGCAACAAGAAATAAATCAGGTGGTTGCCGAGGGAAAGAAAGAGGAAGAACAACTAAAGGTGGCAGGTTATATATCAATTTCACTTAGCGTGACTTGGGTGCCTCTCTCTTCTCCTGGGTTGGGTGGCTGGCTGGCGGCTGAGGCCGGTGCTGAGTTCTTCCGGCTTCCCCACCTAACAGGTCGGTCTCCTTCTGGTGGCAGCGGGCAGTCACTTGTCTGACCCACTGAGCCCCTAGTATGTTATGCTGCTGCACAGCCAAGAGTAGTCCACGGCAATCCTCTACTTGGCGTGCGCTCCTCCACATGCTCCACGAAGTCTGAGGGTCCTCGCTGTACCCAACCTTTATCTCTGCAGAGCGTCCTATCTTTTCTCACGGCTCAGCGCCGGTCCTCACTGACACCTCTCTCTGGAAGGAAAGCCCGCTCTTTTACCTCACTAACCTTCTTATCCTCCCCTGTCTCACCACGCCCCCTATACACAGGTCAAGGTTCTGCTCAGTTCCCCATCTCCTTCCCCCTTGCAACAGTAGGCCTGGCCCCAGCAGTTCCAAACCTGGTGCCTTGTCAGCACCCACAGCCCGGTCTTCTTCTCTACATGTATTCCTGATCTTTCTCCTTCTCCTGTGTCCAGTGGCCATCCTCAGGAGCTTCAGATTGCTGAGGTGCAGAATCTGCCTGACACCATGTCTGGCACGGCGTGGCAAGTGAGGAAAGTTAAAGAAAATTTATAACACAATCTGACAACTAACCCATGAATAATTACAAAGGGAACTTGTTTTTTTTTTTAACTAGAGTAAAGATGTATTGTGGTAAGAAGATGTTACCATCTATACACAGTTTCTAGATCGATGGGAGCTCTATATAGAATTAACAGCACAGCTGTGCGCTTGCTTGACCACTGTTTATTACAAATGGAGCACAGAAGGCTCCCATTTTGACAAATGGTGAAAGACAGAGCGATCAGAGTTAATGGGCCCAGCTGAGTAGGGGCCTTCCCGATGGTACGCGAGTGTGGCCTAAACATTCCTATACACCAACAGTAATGAAAACAAGTATGGAAATGTGTGGCTCACCGATGGAGTGCAAGACTACGGACATGGTCAATTTGTAATTTTCTACACTAAAAACGTCACTTGTGTTCATCCTGGTGACCATAAGATGCACCTATAAGTAAAGCTATGTGTGTGCAACACATTAATACAGGTGAGCAGACATTTTATTTCTATATGCATAGATATTTATGGGTTTACTTTCATGGGTAGACTGAGTAAACAATACAATCTATTGAATAACTTAACTTACTAAAACTTTACTAATATTTTAACTTATATTTTGACTGCAGATTTTTTGGACCTGACAAAATCTGAATTTGCCAAATCAGACATTTGATTCTCTGTGAATTGAATGTTCCCTATTCTGCTCTGTGGACTTTCTAGACCTCAGAGCATAATAAGTATAAGATGTAAAAATATAAAAAAACCCTCATACTTACCTCACCACTCCGGCCGTCCCTCTGTTCCTTGCCAATATCCATTCCTTCACCTCTCTGCCCACATCACATTGCCAACCTGGTGTTCACTCTAGGCCAGAGGTTCTGGCTGCAAGCAGGCCCAAAAATTAACTGCCCATGTGCAATGATTTCAGAAGCCTACCTGAGGCCGGAAATATTATCGGCAATATGTTAAAATAAAAAAAGAGTTGTCATTTTTCATGATAGCTCCTGTTTGAGTGGGGTGGCAGGGCCTAATATAAGTACTAGGATCTTAGGCCTGTGGACCGTTATTTGCAGCTTCATCGGTCGTAGTTTCTGGACCACATTTGGCAGGTACTAAGTGGGACATACTAAACACAACCTGTCGTTCTGGAGTTCCTCTGACCCAGTTGTATCGCCATCAAACTGGGTCCTTGTCAAAGTCATTGTGATACTTCCTGCTTCTTAAATATCAATTTCAAAAGCTGACTGTACACTTACTTGTGCTCCTTCAAAATTGCCATAATAGACATTATGGCTGATGATGTGTGCAGATTGTAATGTTGCAATGTCCAAGATATCACAAAACAGCTATATACAGTGGGTACGGAAAGTATTCAGACCCAATTAAATTTTTCACTCTTTGTTCATTGCAGCCATTTGGTAAATTCAAAAAAGTACATTTTTTTTCTCGTTAATGTACACTCTGCACCCCATCTTGACTGAAAAAAAACAAAAATGTAGAAATGTTTGCATATTTATTAAAAAAGAAAAACTGAAATATCACATGGTCATAAGTATTCATACCTTTTGCTCAGACACTCATATTTAAGTCAAATGCTGTCCATTTCCTTGTGATCCTCCTTGAGATGGTTCTACTCCTTCATTGGAGTCCGGCTTCGTTTAATTAAACTAATAGGACTTGATTTGGAAAGGCACACACCTGTCTATATAAGACCTCAAAGCTCACAGTGCATGTCAGACCAAATGAGAATCATGAAGTCAAAGGAACTGGCCAAGGAGATCAGAGACAGAATTGTGGCAAGGCACCAATCTGGCCAAGGTTACAAAAGAATTTCTGCAGTACTCAAGGTTTTTAAGAGCACAGTGGCCTCCATAATCCTTAAATGGAAGAACTTTGGGATCACAAGAAGTCTTCCTAGACCTGGCCGTCCAGCCAAACTGAGCAATCGTGAGAGAAGAGCCTTGGTGAGAGAGGTAATGGAGAACCCCAAGATCACTGTGGCTGAGCTCCAGAGATGCAGTAGGGAGATAGGAGAAAGTTCCACAAAGTCAACTATCACTGCAGCCCTCCACCAGTCAGGCATTTGTGGCAGAGTGGTCCAACGAAGCCTCTCCTCGGTGCAAGACATAAGAAAACCCGCAAAGAGTTTGCTAACAAACACATGAAGGATTCCCAGACTATTAGAAATAAGATTGTCTGGTCTAATGAGATGAAGATAGACCTTTTTGGTGATAACTCTAAGCGGTATGTGTGGAGAAAAACAGGCACTGCTCATCACCTGCCCAATACAATCCCAACAGTGAAACAAGATGGTGGCAGCATCATGCTATGGGGGTGTTTTTCATCTGCAGGGACAGGATGACTGGTTGCCATTGAAGGAAACATGAATGCGTCCAAGTACAAAGATTGTTGTGAATTCTGTTCTTGGGCTCCCTCCGGTGGTTATCAGTGGTAGCGCTGCTGTCTGTCCTTCACAGCAGTTATCAGGTGTATTCACTCTGGACTGGGCTATTTAGTCTGGCTTCACCCTTTAATGAGTGCCAGTTGTCAATTGTATCTGGAGGATTCACATCTCTTCATGGTCTCTCTTGCTTCCTGGTCTTTTCACCAAGATAAGTCCTGCTTGTTTTGCAGCCCACATTTTGTGGGTCTTATTGTTCAGTGCATTTCATGTTTTTTCTTGTCCAGCTTAATCTGTGTAAGAATTTATGCAGTCCAGCTGGAATCTCTGGAAAGGCAGATATACCCCTTCATGTCTTTAGTTAGATGTGAAGTTTTTGTACTTTCTGTGGTGGATATTTCATAGCATTTTATTACTGACCGCATAGTACTCTGTCCTATCTTTTCTATCTAGCTAGATTGGCCTCCTTTGCTAAATCCTGTTTTCAGCCTGTGTATGTTTTTTCCTCTCCTCTCACAGTCAATATTTGTGGGGGGCTGCCTATCCTTTGGGAATTTTCTCTGAGGCGAGATAGCTTTCCCTTTTCTATCTATAGGGTTAATTAGTTCTCCGGCTGTGTCGAGGTGTCTAGGATCAGTAGGTACATCCCACGGCTACTTCTAGTTGCGGTGTTAAGTTCAGGGTCCGCGGTCAGTATAGATACCACCTTCTCCAGAGTACGTCTCATGCTGCTCCTAGGCCACCAGTTCATAACAGTACAACTGGCCAACAATGAGTTAACCGCATCTCAAAAGAAGGGAAAGAAAGTGCTGAGCCATTTTTTTTTCTGTACTCTGTTGTGTTTTTTTCCCTCTTACCTCTGGGTGGCTCAGGAGTTAGGCGCTGATATGGATGTTCAGGGACTTGCTTCTCGTGTGGATCAACTTGATGCTAGAGTACAGGGTATTTCTGATTATATCGTGCAGACTGCAGACTCCTGTTTTAGAGCCTAGAATTCCTACCCCTGATCTGTTTTTTGGGGACAGGTCTAAATTTCTGAGCTTTAAAAATAACTGTAAACTGTTTTTTGCTCTGAAGCCCCGTTCCTCTGGTGATCCCATCCAGCAGGTTAAAATTGTCATATCTCTGTTGCGTGGTGACCCCCAGGATTGAGCATTTGCCCTGGAACCTGGGAATCCGGCGTTGCTTAATGTAGACACCTTTTTTTCAGGCGCTTGGGTTATTATATGATGAACCTAACTCTGTAGAGCATGCTGAGAAAACACTGTTGGCCCTGTGTCAGGGTCAAGAAGCGGCAGAATCGTATTGCCAGAAATTTAGAAAATGGTCTGTGCTGACTAAATGGAATGAGGATGCTTTGGCGGCAATTTTCAGAAAGGGTCTTTCTGAATCCGTTAAAGATGTTATGTTGGGCTTCCCCACGCCTGCTGGTCTGAGTGATTCTATGTCTCTGGCCATTGAAATTGATCGGCACTTGCGTGAGCGCAGAGTTGTGCACACTATGGCGTTGTCTTCCGAGCGGAGTCCTGAGCCTATGCAATGTGATAGGATTGTGTCTAGAGCCGAACGACAAGGATTCAGACGTCAGAATGGGTTGTGTTTTTACTGCGGCAATTCTGCTCATGTTATTTCTGATTGCACTAAGCGTGTCAAGAGAATCGCTAGTTCCGTTACCATCAGTAATGTACAACCAAAATTTCTGTTATCTGTGACCCTGATCTGCTCATTATCGTCATTTTCTGTCATGGCATTTGTGGATTCGGGCACCGCGTTAAATTTAATGGACTTAGAATTTGCCAGACGTTGTGGGTTTTCCTTGCAGCCTTTGCAGAGTCCTATCCCTTTGAGGGGCATTGATGCTACACCATTGGCTAAAAATAAACCTCAGTTTTGGACACAGCTAACCATGCGTATGGCGCCAGCCCATCAGGAAGATTGTCGTTTTCTGGTGTTGCAGAATCTGCATGATGCTATTGTGCTGGGGTTTCCATGGTTACAGGTGCATAATCCGGTGTTGGATTGGAAATCTATGTCTGTGACTAGTTGGGGTTGTCAGGGGGTTCATGATGACGTTTCTTTGATGTCAATTTCCTCCTCCCCCGCTTCTGAAGTTCCTGAGTTTTTGTCAGATTTCCAGGATGTTTTTGATGAGCCCAAGTCCAGTTCCCTTCCACCGCATAGGGATTGTGATTGTGCTATTGACTTGATTCCAGGCTGTAAGTTCCCTAAGGGCTGACTTTTCAATCTGTCTGTGCCTGAACATGCCGCCATGCGGAGTTATGTTAAGGAGTCTTTGGAGAAGGGGCATATTCGGCCATCTTCTTCTCCATTGGGAGCAGGTTTCTTTTTTGTTTCCAAGAAGGATGGTTCCTTGAGACCCTGTATTGATTATCGCCTCTTGAATAAGATCACGGTCAAATTCCAATACTCTTTGCCTTTGCTCTCTGATTTGTTTGCTAGGATTAAGGGGGCTAGTTGGTTTACTAAGATTGACCTTCGAGGGGCATATAATCTTGTTCGTATTAAGCAGGGCGACGAATGGAAAACTGCGTTTAATACGCCCGAGGGCCATTTTGAATATCTTGTGATGCCATTCGGACTCTCTAATGCTCCATCTGTGTTTCAGTCCTTCATGCATGATATATTTCGGAATTATCTTGATAAATTCATGATTGTATATTTGGACGATATTTTGATTTTTTCGGATGATTGGGAGTCTCATGTGAAACAAGTCAGGATGGTATTTCAGATCCTTCGTGATAATGCCTTGTTTGTGAAGGGGTCTAAATGCCTCTTTGGAGTACAGAAGGTTTCTTTTTTGGGCTTCATTTTTTCTCCTTCATCTATAGAAATGGATCCGGTTAAGGTTCAGGCCATTCATGATTGGATCCAGCCCACATCCGTGAAGAGCCTTCAGAAATTTTTGGGCTTTGCTAATTTTTATCGCCGTTTCATTGCCAACTTCTCCAGTGTGGTTAAACCCCTGACCGATTTGACGAAGAAAGGCGCTGATGTGAGGAATTGGTCCTCTGCGGCCGTTTCTGCCTTTCAGGAGCTTAAACGCCGATTTACTTCTGCCCTTGTGTTGCGTCAGCCGGATGTTTCTCTTCCTTTTCAGGTTGAGGTTGACGCTTCTGAGATTGGGGCAGGGGCCGTTTTGTCTCAGAGGAATTCTGATGGTTCCTTGATGAAACCGTGCGCCTTCTTCTCTCGAAAGTTTTCACCTGCGGAACGCAATTATGATGTCGGTAATCGTGAGTTGTTGGCTATGAAGTGGGCATTTGAGGAGTGGCGACATTGGCTTGAAGGGGCTAAGCACCGTATTGTGGTCTTGACCGATCATAAGAATCTGATTTACCTCCAGTCTGCTAAACGGTTGAATCCTAGACAGGCCTGATGGTCCCTGTTTTTCTCCCGTTTTGATTTTGTTGTCTCGTATCTTCCGGGTTCTAAGAATGTTAAGGCTGATGCCCTCTCTAGGAGTTTTTTGCCTGATTCCCCTGGGGTCCTTGAGCTGGTTGGCATTCTGAAGGAGGGGGTTATTCTTTCTGCCATCTCCCCTGATTTACGATGGGTTCTTCAGGAATTTCAGGCTGATAAACCTGACCGCTGTCCAGTGGAGAAACTGTTTGTTCCTGATAGATGGACTAGCAAAGTGATTTCTGAGGTTCACTGTTCTGTGTTGGCTGGCCATCCTGGGATTTTTGGTACCAGAGATTTGGTTAGTAGGTCATTTTGGTGGCCTTCTTTGTCACGGGATGTGCGTTCCTTTGTGCAGTCCTGTGGGACTTGTGCGCGGGCCAAACCTTGCTGCTCACGCGCCAGTGGGTTGCTTTTGCCTTTGCCGGTCCCTGAGAGGCCTTGGACGCATATTTCTCTGGATTTTATTTCGGATCTTCCGGTTTCCCAGAGGATGTCGGTTATCTGGGTGGTTTGTGACCGGTTTTCTAAGATGGTTCATTTGGTACCTTTGCCTAAATTGCCTTCCTCTTCTGAGTTGGTTCTGTTGTTTTTTCAGCATGTGGTTCGTTTGCATGGCATTCCGGAGAATATTGTGTCCGACAGAGGTTCCCAGTTTGTTTCCAGGTTTTGGCGGGCCTTTTGTGCTAAGCTGGGCATTGATTTGTCTTTTTCTTCCGCATTTCATCCTCAGACAAATGGCCAAACTGAGCGAACTAACCAGACTTTGGAAACTTATTTGAGATGCTTTGTGTCTGCGGATCAGGATGATTGGGTGGCTTTCTTGCCATTGGCCGAGTTTGCCCTTAATAATCGGGCTAGTTCTGCTACCTTGGTTTCACCTTTCTTTTGCAATTCTGTGTTTCATCCTCGTTTTTCTTCGGGGCAGGTTGAGCCTTCTGAATGTCCTGGGGTGGACTCTGTGGTTGACAGGTTGCAGCAAATTTGGGCTCATGTTGTGGACAATTTGGTGTTGTCTCAGGAGGAGGCTCAGCGTTTTGCTAACCGTCGGCGGCATATGGGTTCCCGGCTTCGGGTTGGGGATTTGGTCTGGTTGTCTTCCCGTCATGTTCCTATGAAGGTTTCTTCCCCTAAGTTCAAGCCTCGGTTTATTGGTCCTTACAGGATTTCTGAGATTATCAATCCAGTGTCTTTTCGTTTGGCCCTTCCAGCCTCTTTTTCCATCCACAATGTTTTTCATAGATCTTTGTTGCGGAAATATGTGGTACCCGTCGTTCCCTCTGTTGATCCTCCTGCCCCGGTGTTGATTGATGGGGAGTTGGAGTATGTTGTTGAGAAGATCTTGGATTCTCGTTTTTCAAGGCCGAGGCTTCAGTATCTTGTCAAGTGGAAGGGTTATGGCCAGGAGGATAATTCGTGGGTTGTTGCCTCTGATGTTCATGCTGAAGATTTGGTTCGTGCCTTCCATTTGGCTCGTCCTGATCGGCCTGGGGGCTCTGGTGAGGGTTCGGTGACCCCTCCTCAAGGGGGGGGTACTGTTGTGAATTCTGTTCTTGGGCTCCCTCCGGTGGTTATCAGTGGTAGCGCTGCTGCCTGTCCTTCACAGCAGATATCAGGTGTGTTCACTCTGGACTGGGCTATTTAGTCTGGCTTCACCCTTTAATGAGTGCCAGTTGTCAATTGTATCTGGAGGATTCACATCTCTTCATGGTCTCTCTTGCTTCCTGGTCTTTTCACCAAGATAAGTCCTGCTTGTTTTGCAGCCCACATTTTGTGGGCCTTATTGTTCAGTGCATTTCATGTTTTTTCTTGTCCAGCTTAATCTGTGTAAGAATTTATGCAGTCCAGCTGGAATCTCTGGAGAGGCAGATATACCCCTTCATGTCTTTAGTTAGATGTGAAGTTTTTGTACTTTCTGTGGTGGATATTTCATAGCATTTTATTACTGACCGCATAGTACTCTGTCCTATCTTTTCTATCTAGCTAGATTGGCCTCCTTTGCTAAATCCTGTTTTCAGCCTGTGTATGTTTTTTCCTCTCCTCTCACAGTCAATATTTGTGGGGGGCTGCCTATCCTTTGGGAATTTTCTCTGAGGCGAGATAGCTTTCACTTTTCTATCTATAGGGTTAATTAGTTCTCCGGCTGTGTCGAGGTGTCTAGGATCAGTAGGTACATCCCACGGCTACTTCTAGTTGCGGTGTTAAGTTCAGGGTCCGCGGTCAGTATAGATACCACCTTCTCCAGAGTACGTCTCATGCTGCTCCTAGGCCACCAGTTCATAACAAAAGATATCCTGGATGAAAACCTCTTGCAGAGTTTTCTGGACCTCAGACTTGGCCAAAGATTCACCTTCCAACAAGACAATGACCCTAAGCACACAGCTAAAATAACAAAGGAGTGGCTTCAGAACAACTCTGTGACCATTCTTGACTGGTGAGCCCTGACCAAAACCCAATTGATCATCTCTGGAAAGACCTGAAAATGGCTGTTCACCAAAACTGTTGTTTTTCTTATTTAAGAAATTTGCAAAAATTTCTACATTTCTGTTTTTTTTCAGTCAAGATGGGGTGCAGATTGTAGGTTAACCCCTTAACCCCCAAGGGTGGTTTGCACGTTTATGACCGGGCCAATTTTTACAATTCTGACCACTGTCCCTTTATGAGGTTATAACTCTGGAACGCTTCAATGGATCCTGATGATTCTGACATTGCTTCCTCATGACATATTGTACTTCATGATAGTGGTAACATTTCTTTGATATTACCTGCGTTTATTTGTGAAAAAAATGGAAATTTGGAGAAAAATTTGAAAATTTAGCAATTTTGAATTTCTATGCCCTTAACCCCTTAACGACCGCCAATACGCCTTTTAACGGCGGCCACTAAGGGTACTTAAACCACAGCGCCGTTAATTAACGGCACTGTGGAAAAAGTGAATAGCGCCCCCCAGAGTCGGATTTTCTCTGGGGTCTCGGTTGCCGAGGGTAGCCGAGACCCCACAGAACATGATTTGGGGGGTTTTTACCGACCCCCGAGTTGCGATCGCCGGTAATTAACTGTTTACCGGCAGTCGCAACAAAAAAAAACGCGATTTGCCATTTAATTTCTCTGTCCTCCGATGTGATCGCACATCGGAAGACAGAGAAATGCGGTCCCCGATCGCCCCCGATAGCCCCTCAATACTCACCTATCTCCCCCGGTGCTCCTCGTGGCTCCCGATGGGCGCCGCCATCTTTTTCCGGGGAAAAAATGGCGGGCGCATGCGCAGTGCGCCCGCCGCCCGGGACCCGGAAGATCTTTGGGGTCTCAGCTGCCGGGGGTAGCCGAGACCCTCAAAGAACATGATCGGGGTCGGTTTTTACCGACCCCTGTTTTGCGATCGCCGGTAATTAACTGTTTACCGGCGACCGCAACAAAAAAAACCCGCGATTTGCCATTTAATTTCTCTGTCCTCCGATGTGATCGCACATCGGAGGACAGAGAAATGCGGTCCCCGATCGCCCCCGATAGCCCCCCAATACTCACCTATCTCCCCCGGTGCTGCTCGTGGCTCCCGATGGGCGCCGCCATCTTTTTCCGGGGAAAAAATGGCGGGCGCATGCGCAGTGCGCCCGCCGCCCGGGACCCGGAAGATCTTTGGGGTCTCAGCTGCCGGGGGTAGCCGAGACCCTCAAAGAACATGATCGGGGTCGGTTTTTACCAACCCCTGTTTTGCAATCGCCGGTAATTAACTGTTTACCGGCGACCGCAAAAAAAAAAAAAAGCGATGTCATTCTCTGTTCTCTGATGTGATCGCACATCAGAGGACAGAGAAATAGGGGGATTCGGGGACCCTGTTATACTTACCGGTGTCCCTGGGTCCTCCTGTTTCTTCTGCTGGCCGCCGGCTTCTTGTTCCGGTAAGAGAATGGCGGGCGCATGCGCAGTGCGTCCGCCATGATCTGCCGGCCGGCAGAGGAAGATTCTTCCACTTGTTTTATTTTGGTCACTGTGAGATCCTATCACAGTGATCAAAATAAAAAAAATAGTAATTACCCCCCCCCCCTTTATCACCCCCTTAGTAAGGAAAAAATAATAAAATTAAAAAAATGTATAAATTTCTATTTTCCAATTAGGGTTAGGGGTAGGGTTAGGGTTAGGGGTAGGGTTAGGAGTAGGGTTAGGGGTAGGGTTAGGATATGTGCACATATAACATAGAATGGTTCTCTGCGGATTTTTCCGCAGCGGATTTGATAAATCCGCAGGGCCAAAACGCTGCGTTTTTCCTGCGGATTTATCGCGGATGTACCGCGTTTTTTGTGCGGATTCACCTGCGGTTTTACACCTGCGGTTTTCTATTATGGAGCAGGTGTAAAACCGCTGCGGAATCCGTAGTAAGAATTGACATGCTGCGGAATGTAAACCGGGCACAGCGTTTTATGTTTCCCATAGGTTTACATTGTACTGTAAACTCATGGGAAACTGCTGCGGACCCGCAGCTGCGGAAACGCTGCGGATCCGCAGCAAAATCCGCAATGTGTGCACATAGCCTTAGGGTTAGGGCTAGGGATAGGGCTTGGGTTAGGGTTAGGGTTAGAGCTAGGATTAGGGTTAGAGCTAAGGTTAGGGCTAGGGTTAGGGTTAGGGCTAGGGTTGGGGCTAAAGTTAGGGTTAGAGTTGGGATTAGGGTTTGGATTAGGGTTGGCAATAGGGTTACATTTGGGATTAGGGTTAGGTTTGGGATTAGGGTTAAGGCTAGGGTTGGGATTAGGGATAAGGGTGTATTGGGATTAGGGTTAGGTTTTGAGGTTAGGGTTGAGATTAGGACTAGGGGTGTGTTCGGTTTAGGGTTTTGATTAGGGTTATGGTTACCTTTGGGATTAGGGTCAGGGGTGTTTTGGGGGTTAGGGTTGTGATTAGGATTATGGATCGGGTTTGGATTAGGGTTAGGGGTGTTGTTATGACCCCAATGGCGAGGGTCTCAGAGGAACGTGGAAGTCTGCAGAATACAAAAATCCAGCTCATAGGGCAGTGGTAACTGGGTTGACCATATATCTACTCCTAACGCCAACACTAGAAGTAGCCGGGGATCATTCCTACGTTGATTCTAGATGACACGCGCCAGCCGGAGAATCTAGCTACCCCTAGTAGAGGAAAACAAAGACCTTTCTTGCCTCCAGAGAAGGGGACCCCAAAGCTGGATAGAAGCCCCCCACAAATAATGACGGTGAGGTAAGAGGAAATGACAAACACAGAAATGAACCAGGTTTAGCACAGAGAGGCCCGCTTACTGATAGCAGAATAAAGAAAGGTAACTTATATGGTCAACAAAAACCCTATCAAAATCCACACTGGAAATTCAAGAACCCCCGAACCGTCTAACGGTCCGGGGGGAGAACACCAGCCCCCTAGAGCTTCCAGCAAAGGTCAGGATACAGATTTGGAACAAGCTGGACAAAAATACAAAACCAAAACAAATAGCAAAAAGCAAAAGGCAGACTTAGCTGATATAACTGGAACCAGGATCAGTAGACAAGAGCACAGCAGACTAGCTCTGATAACTACGTTGCCAGGCATTGAACTGAAGGTCCAGGGAGCTTATATAGCAACACCCCTAACTAACGACCCAGGTGCGGATAAAAGGAATGACAGAAAAACCAGAGTCAAAAAACTAGTAACCACTAGAGGGAGCAAAAAGCAAATTCACAACAGTACCCCCCCCTTAGTGAGGGGTCACCGAACCCTCACCACGACCACCAGGGCGATCAGGATGAGCGGTATGAAAGGCACGAACTAAATCGGCCGCATGAACATCAGAGGCGACCACCCAGGAATTATCCTCCTGACCATAGCCCTTCCACTTGACCAGGTACTGAAGCCTCCGCCTGGAGAGGCGAGAATCCAAGATCTTCTCCACCACGTACTCCAACTCGCCCTCAACCAACACCGGAGCAGGAGGCTCAGCAGAAGGAACTACAGGCACAATGTACCGCCGCAACAAGGACCTATGAAATACATTGTGAATAGCAAACGACACAGGAAGATCCAGACGGAAAGATACAGGATTAAGGATTTCCAATATCTTGTAAGGCCCAATAAAACGAGGTTTAAATTTGGGAGAGGAGACCTTCATAGGAACAAAGCGGGAAGAAAGCCATACCAAATCCCCAACGCGTAGTCGGGGACCCACACCGCGGCGGCGGTTGGCAAAGCGCTGAGCCTTCTCCTGTGACAACTTCAAGTTGTCCACCACATGATTCCAGATCTGCTGCAACCTATCCACCACAGAATCCACCCCAGGACAGTCAGAAGGCTCCACATGACCCGAAGAAAAGCGAGGATGGAAACCAGAGTTGCAGAAAAAAGGCGAAACCAAGGTGGCGGAACTAGCCCGATTATTAAGGGCAAACTCAGCCAACGGCAAGAATGTCACCCAATCGTCCTGATCAGCAGAGACAAAACACCTCAAATAAGCCTCCAAAGTCTGATTGGTTCGCTCCGTCTGTCCATTAGTCTGAGGATGGAAAGCAGACGAAAACGACAAATCAATGCCCATCCTACTACAAAAGGATCGCCAGAACCTGGAAACGAACTGGGATCCTCTGTCTGACACAATATTCTCAGGGATGCCGTGCAAACGAACCACGTTCTGGAAAAACACAGGAACTAGATCGGAAGAGGAAGGCAGCTTAGGCAAAGGAACCAAATGGACCATCTTGGAGAAGCGATCACATATCACCCAGATAACGGACATGCCCTGAGATAGCGGAAGATCAGAAATGAAATCCATGGAGATATGTGTCCAAGGTCTCTTCGGGACAGGCAAGGGCAAGAGCAAACCGCTGGCACGAGAACAGCAAGGCTTAGCTCGAGCACAAGTCCCACAGGACTGCACAAATGACCGCACATCCCTTGACAAGGAAGGCCACCAAAAGGACCTGGCCACCAGATCTCTGGTGCCAAAAATTCCCGGGTGACCTGCCAACACCGAGGAATGAACCTCGGAAATGACTCTGCTGGTCCACTTATCCGGGACAAACAGTCTGTCAGGTGGACAAGACTCAGGCCTATCAGCCTGAAATCTCTGCAACACACGTCGCAGATCCGGAGAAATAGCTGACAAGATAACTCCATCTTTAAGAATACCAACAGGATCAGCGACTCCAGGAGCATCAGGCACAAAGCTCCTAGAAAGAGCATCGGCCTTCACATTCTTTGAACCTGGTAAATACGAGACAACAAAATCAAAGCGGGAGAAAAACAATGACCAGCGGGCCTGTCTCGGATTAAGGCGTTTAGCAGACTCGAGATACATCAGATTTTTGTGATCAGTCAAGACCACCACACGATGCTTAGCACCCTCGAGCCAATGACGCCACTCCTCAAATGCCCATTTCATGGCCAACAACTCCCGATTGCCCACATCATAATTTCGCTCGGCAGGCGAAAACTTCCTAGAGAAAAAGGCACAAGGTTTCATAACAGAGCAACCAGGGCCTCTCTGCGACAAAACGGCCCCTGCCCCAATCTCCGAAGCATCCACCTCAACCTGAAAGGGAAGTGAGACGTCAGGCTGGCACAAAACAGGCGCCGAAGTAAACCGGCGTTTCAACTCCTGGAAAGCCTCCACGGCAGCAGGAGCCCAGTTAGCTACATCGGAGCCCTTCTTGGTCATATCCGTCAAAGGTTTCACAATGCTAGAAAAATTAGCGATAAAACGACGGTAGAAGTTAGCGAAGCCCAAGAACTTCTGAAGACTCTTAACTGACGAGGGCTGAGTCCAATCAAGAATAGCTCGGACCTTGACTGGGTCCATCTCCACAGCAGAAGGGGAAAAAATGAACCCCAGAAAGGGAACCTTCTGTACACCAAAGAGACACTTTGAGCCCTTGACAAACAAAGAATTTTCACGCAAAATTTTAAAGACCAACCTGACCTGCTCCACATGTGAATCCCAATTATCAGAAAAAACCAAAATATCATCCAGATAAACAATCAAAAATTTATCCAGATACTTCCGGAAAATGTCATGCATAAAGGACTGAAAAACTGAAGGCGCATTGGAGAGCCCAAAAGGCATCACCAAGTACTCAAAATGACCTTCGGGCGTATTGAATGCGGTTTTCCATTCATCACCTTGCTTAATGCGCACAAGGTTGTACGCACCACGAAGGTCTATCTTGGTGAACCACTTGGCACCCTTAATCCGGGCAAACAAGTCAGACAACAGCGGTAAAGGATACTGAAATTTGACAGTGATCTTATTTAAAAGCCGATAATCAATACAAGGTCTCAAAGATCCGTCCTTTTTTGCCACAAAAAAGAATCCCGCACCAAGAGGGGAAGAAGACGGACGAATATGTCCTTTCTCCAGAGACTCCTTGATATATGAACGCATAGCGGTATGTTCAGGTACCGACAGATTAAACAGTCTTCCCTTAGGAAATTTACTGCCTGGGATCAAATCTATAGCACAGTCACAGTCCCTATGAGGAGGCAGTGCACTGGACTCAGACTCACTGAAGACATCCTGATAATCAGACAAATACTCCGGAACTTCCGAAGGCGTAGAAGAAGCAATAGACACAGGCAGGGAATCCCCATGAATACCACGACAGCCCCAACTTGAGACTGACATAGCCTTCCAGTCCAGGACTGGATTATGGGTCTGTAACCATGGCAGCCCTAAAACAACCAAATCATGCATTTTATGTAAAACCAGGAAACGTATCACCTCGCGGTGTTCAGGAGTCATGCACATGGTAACCTGTGTCCAATACTGCGGTTTATTTGCTGCCAATGGTGTAGCATCAATACCCCTAAGAGGAATAGGATTTTCTAATGGTTCAAGAGTAAAACCACAGCGCTTAGCAAATGAGAGATCCATGAGACTCAGGGCAGCACCTGAATCTACAAACGCCATGACAGGATAAGATGACAGTGAGCAAATCAAAGTTACAGACAGAATAAATTTAGGTTGCAAATTACCAATGGTGACAGGACTAACAACCTTAGCTATACGTTTAGAGCATGCTGAGATAACATGTGTAGAATCACCACAGTAGTAACACAAGCCATTCCGGCGTCTATGAATTTTCCGCTCATTTCTAGTCAGGATTCTATCACATTGCATTAAATCAGGTGTCTGTTCAAACAACACCATGAGGGAATTTGCGGTTTTGCGCTCCCGCAACCGCCGGTCAATTTGAATAGCCAGTGCCATAGTATCATTCAGACCTGTGGGAATGGGAAAACCCACCATAACATTCTTAATGGCTTCAGAAAGGCCATTTCTAAAATTAGCGGCCAGTGCACACTCGTTCCAATGTGTCAGCACGGACCATTTCCGAAATTTTTGGCAATACACTTCAGCCTCGTCCTGCCCCTGAGACATAGCCAGCAAGGCCTTTTCTGCCTGAATCTCAAGATTGGGTTCCTCATAAAGTAAACCGAGCGCCAGAAAAAACGCATCAAGATCAACCAATGCCGGATCTCCTGGCGCCAGCGAAAAAGCCCAATCCTGAGGGTCGCCCCGTAAGAACGAAATCACAATTTTTACTTGCTGAGCAGAATCTCCAGATGAACAGGGTCTCAGGGACAAAAACAATTTACAATTATTCACGAAATTCCTAAACTTAAACCTGTCTCCGGAAAACAGTTCAGGAATCGGTATTTTAGGTTCTGACCTAGGATTTCTGATAACATAGTCTTGTATGCCCTGCACACGAGTAGCCAGCTGGTCCACACTTGTAATCAAGGTCTGGACATTCATGTCTGCAGCAAACATAGCCACTCTGAGGTAAAGGGGAAGAAGAAAAAAAAAAAAAAACTCAGAATCTTCTTTCTTATAATCCCTCTTCTGCAATGCATTAAACATTTAATATAGGCCTGGCAAACTGTTATGACCCCAATGGCGAGGGTCTCAGAGGAACGTGGAAGTCTGCAGAATACAAAAATCCAGCTCATAGGGCAGTGGTAACTGGGTTGACCATATATCTACTCCTAACGCCAACACTAGAAGTAGCCGGGGATCATTCCTACGTTGATTCTAGATGACACGCGCCAGCCGGAGAATCTAGCTACCCCTAGTAGAGGAAAACAAAGACCTTTCTTGCCTCCAGAGAAGGGGACCCCAAAGCTGGATAGAAGCCCCCCACAAATAATGACGGTGAGGTAAGAGGAAATGACAAACACAGAAATGAACCAGGTTTAGCACAGAGAGGCCCGCTTACTGATAGCAGAATAAAGAAAGGTAACTTATATGGTCAACAAAAACCCTATCAAAATCCACACTGGAAATTCAAGAACCCCCGAACCGTCTAACGGTCCGGGGGGAGAACACCAGCCCCCTAGAGCTTCCAGCAAAGGTCAGGATACAGATTTGGAACAAGCTGGACAAAAATACAAAACCAAAACAAATAGCAAAAAGCAAAAGGCAGACTTAGCTGATATAACTGGAACCAGGATCAGTAGACAAGAGCACAGCAGACTAGCTCTGATAACTACGTTGCCAGGCATTGAACTGAAGGTCCAGGGAGCTTATATAGCAACACCCCTAACTAACGACCCAGGTGCGGATAAAAGGAATGACAGAAAAACCAGAGTCAAAAAACTAGTAACCACTAGAGGGAGCAAAAAGCAAATTCACAACAGGGTGTGTTGGGGTTAGGGTTGGAGTTAGAATTGGGGGGTTTCCACTGTTTAGGTACAGCAGGGGGTCTCTAAACGCCACAGCCAATTTTGCGCTCAAAAAGTCAAATGGTGCTCCCTCCCTTCTGAGCTCTGTCGTGCGCCCAAACAGTGGTTTACCCCCACATATGGGACATCAACGTACTCGGGATAAATTGGACAACAACTTTTGGTGTCCAATTTCTCCTGTTACCCTTGGGAAAATAAAAAATTGGGGACTGAAAGATCATTTTTGTGGGAAAAAAATAGAATTTTTTATTTTCACGTCCGGCGTTATAAACTTTTGTGAAGCACTTGTGGGTTCAAAGTGCTCAACACACACATAGATAAGTTCCTTAGGGGGTCTAGTTTCCAAAATGGGGTCACTTATGTTTTTTTTTTACTGTTTAAGCACATCAGGGGCTCGTCAAACGCGACATGGTGTCCGATCTCAATTCCAGCCAATTTTAGCTTGAAAATGTCAAACGGTGCTCCTTTCCTACTGAGCCCTGCCATGCGTTCAAACAGTGGTTACCCCCACATATGGGGTATCAGCGTGCTCAGGACAAATTGGACAACTTTTGGGGTCCAATTTCTCCTGTTACCCTTGGGAAAATAAAAAATTGGGGACTAAACAATCATGTTTGTGGAAAAAATAGGATTTTTTATTTTCACGCCCGGACGTTATAAACTTCTGTGAAGCACTTGGGGTTCAAAGTGCTCAACACACACCTAGATATGTTCCTTAGGGGTCTAGGTTCCAAAATGGGGTCACTTGTGGGGGGTTTCCACTGTTTAGGCACATCAGGGGCTCACCAAACATGACATGGCGTCCGATCTCAATTCCAGCCAATTTTAGCTTGAAAATGTCAAACAGCGCTCCTTTCCTTCTGAGCCCTGCCGTGCGCCCAAAAAGTGGTTCTACCTTGCATGTGGGGTATCAGCGTACTCAGGACAAATTGGACAACAACTTTTGAGGTCCATTTTCTCTTTTTACCCTTGGGAAAATAAAAGAATTATTGCTGAAAGATCATTTTTGTGACTAAAAAGTAAAATGTTAATTTTTTTTCTTCCATGTTGCTTCTGCTGCTGTGAAACATCTGAAGGGTTAATAAACTTCTTGAATGTGATTTTGAGCACCTTGAGGGGTGCAGTTTTCAGAATGTTGTCACTTTTGGGTATTTTCTGCCGTATAGACCTCTCAAAGTGACTTCAATTGAGAGGTGGTCCCTAAAAAAAATGGTTTTGTAAATTTTGTTGTAAAAATAAGAAATTGCTGGTCAAATTTTAACCCTTATAACTCCCTAACAAAAAAATTTTTGGTTCCAAAATTGTGCTGATGTAAAGTAGACATGTGGGCAATGTTATTTATTAACTAATTTGTGTCACATAACTCTTTGGATTAAGAGAACAAAAATTCAAAATTTGAAAATTGTGAAATTTTCCAAATTTTCGCCAAATTTCCGTTTTTTTCACAAATAAACGCAAGTTATATCGAAGAAATTTTACCACTGTCATGAAGTACAATATGTCACAAGAAAACAGTCTGAGAATCGCCAAGATCCGTTGAAGCGTTTCGGAGTTATAACCTCATAAAGAGACAGTGGTCAGAATTGTAAGAATTGGCCCGGTCAATAACGTGCAAACCACCCTTGGGGGTAAAGGGGTTAATGAATGTCAAACAGTACTCTTCATCAATCTGGCTCCAACTTTCTCTGATTGCTGTTGCCAGATCAGCTTTGCAGGTTGGAGCCTTGTCATGGACCATTTTATTCAACTTCAACAAAAGATTTTCAATTGGGGACGGGGACTGTTGTGAATTCTGTTGTGGGTTCTGCTCTTGGGCTCCCTCTGGTGGTTATAAGTGGTAGTGCTGCTGTTTGTCCTTCACAACAGTCATCAGCTGCTTCCACTTTGGACGGGGCTATTTAGTCTGGCTCCTTCCTTCTGTGAGTGCCAGTTGTCCATTGTTTTCTAGGGATCCACATCTCTGCTTGGTTTCTCCTTCTGGATTGTCCAAATCATCAAAGATAAGTCGTGGCTCTGTTTTTGCAGTCCACATGCGGTGGACTTAATAGTTGTGTGAATTTCTATGTTTTTTCTTGTCCAGCTTTGTCTGTGTAAAGATTTATTCAGCCAAGTTGGAAGCTCTGGAGTCACAGAGTTACCCTCCATGCCTTTAGTTAGGTGTGAAGATTTTTGTATTCTCTGTGGTGGATTTTGTAGTATTTTTTATACTGACCGCACAGTACTCTGTCCTGTCTTTTCTTTCTAGGTAGCGTGGCCTCCTTTGCTAAATTCTGTTTTCAGTCTGCGTTTGTAATTTCCCTCTCCTCTCACAGTCAATATTTGTGGGGGGCTGCCTTTCCTTTGGGAATTTTCTCTGAGGCAAGATAGTATTTCTGTTTCTTTCTTTAGGGGTAATTAGTTCTCCGGCCGTGACGAGGTGTCTAGGGAGTGACAGGAACATCCCACGGCTACTTCTAGTTTATGTGTTAAGTTCAGGGTCTGCGGTCAGTATAGAGGCCACCTACTCCAGAGCTCGTCCATGCTGCTCCTAGGCCACCAGTTCATAACAGGGGACTGAATATGATGAAGTGGGGTGTGAGGGGGACTGCACATGATGAAGTCTAGGAGGTGAGGGTGACTACATATGAAGTGGTGGGGAGGGGGAATGCACATGATGAAGTGTGTCTGGGGGTGACTACAAATGATGAAGTGAGAGGGGGATACAGGTGTATTACCTGTACACTGACACTATATACAGAGCTCCTGTGTATAAGGTCTCTGGTGATCACTGTATTACCTGTACACTGACAGTATATACAGAGCTCCTCTGTATAATGACACTTAGGATTGTGGTTTTTTTTTTTAATTAATGACCAGTATTGTAGTATTCAGTCACTTTGTGGTGGTAATACAGTACAGACCAAAAGTTTGGACACATCTTCTCATTTCAAGATTTTTCTGTATTTTCATGACTATGAAAATTGTACATTCACACTGAAGGCATCAAAACTATGAATTAACACATGTGGAATTATATACTTAACAAAAAAAGTGTGAAACAACTGAAATTATGTCTTATATTCTATGTTCTTCAAAGTAGCCTCCTTGTGCTTTGATGACTGCTTTGCACATTCTTGGCATTCTCTTGATGAGCTTCAAGAGGTAGTCACTGGGAATGGTCTTCCAACAATCTTGAAGGAATTCCCAGAGATGCTTAGCACTTGTTGGCCCTTCTGCCTTCACTCTGCGATCCAGCTCACCCCAAACCATCTCGATTGGGTTCAGGTCTGGCGACTGTGGAGGCCAGGTCATCTGGCGTAGCACCCCATCACTCTCCTTCTTGGTCAAATAGCCCTTACACAGCCTGAATAACATGCCTGAATAACATCTCACTCCCTGCCACCACAGGGCCCAACAGGGATAGCAGGGTCAGCCATCGAGGAGCGGGGGCGCCAATGCGCAGGTCTAGGGTGCCAACCTCCGCAAGTAGGTAGGTTGAGATAGGCCAGTTTAGGGTTAGGCACCCCCCCTGGTTATCTTTTTCTTTCTTTAGTGGTGTTGGTGTGATGTATAATTATTGTATGTATTAAGGCTTTTTAACTAAGGTATAATAAAGGTTTGAACTTTTTAAGACAAAGGGAAATTTTCTGTGAGCTAAATACGAATATATCCCTTCAATATATTTACGCATAAAGTCCCCAACAGTGTCACCAGCAAAGCATCCCCACACCATCACACCTCCTCCTCCATGCTTCATGGTGGGAACCAGGCATGTAGAGTCCATCCGTTCACCTTTTCTGCGCCGCACAAAGACACCGTGGTTGGAACCAAAGATCTCAAATTTGGACTCATCAGACCAAAGCACAGATTTCCACTGGTCTAATGTCCATTCCTTGTGTTCTTTAGCCCAAACAAGTCTCTTCTGCTTGTTGTCTGTCCTTAGCAGTGGTTTCCTAGCAGCTATTTTACTATGAAGGCCTGCTGCACAAAGTCTCTTAACAGTTGTCGTAGAGATGTGTCTGCTGCTAGAACTATGTGTGGCATTGACCTGGTCTCTAATCTGAGCTGCTGTTAACCTGCGATTTCTGAGGCTGGTGATTCAGATAAACCTATCCTCAGAACCAGAGGTGACTCTTGGTCTTTCCTGGGGCAGTCCTCATTTGAGCCAGTATTTTTCCTGCCAAGAAATGCAGAAACCTTGTAGAAATTTCTGCAAGCAAATACTCAAGGTATGCACATAGCCTTAATGTGTGATTGGTGAGAAGCACGGTGCAGAAGTGGAGTTTTTCCAGGAGAGGGTGATGGGACTGTGGAAGGTTTGATGGGTGGAGGCGGGGCTAGGGTGGAGCCTGGGTGGAATTTCAAGGGGGCCCTGAAAATTTTGCCAGTATGTGGCTCCCGAGTGGCAGCACTGCCTAGGATACTTGGTACCACTGAGCAGGATGTTCTTATTTAGCCGGAATAAGGAACCCAGTGCACTGAGCATTTTACAATCTCCTTATTAGAGAAACAAGGAGCACTACTCAACTGCTCCAATTTCAGAAGATCGGGGCAGATCATTGCCCCTCTTCTGCCAGTGTGTGGCACCTCTACCACTGCCCTCCCATGTCTCACTGCAGTTATTGTAACTACAGCAATTGTTCCACTCCTTGGCCATGGGGTCCAACCAGATTCCTAAGACATACTCAGTAAATTACTTGTGCCAAAGTCCTGTATGCTTTTGTGTCATACAGAGGAATATTGGTCTTATTTGATAAATCTATGTAATTTTTTAAAACTGTAAATTTGTATTAAAGTTTCCGAAACGATAAACATCACAATAAGATTTGGGAAACAGACATGTAAATTTATACCTTATAAGATATTATAATAGCAATGATAAAATAAGAAAGATCAAGGCGAGAGAAGGAAAGAAAATAAAAGTGGAGTGAGGGGAGAAATCTAGGCTGCATTCTCCAATACAAAACAACACTTTTTACAAATAATCATCCCATTATTATTACTCCATGTGATTAGAATAAGTGTTTGGGAGTATTAGTGCAGCCTCCTATCTAGACATATCTAGCAGCTTATAATTGTATATGTGCTGAGGTCACAGTGACAATGGTCCAGAGCTGATGGTGTCACTACAGTGATGTCACAATTTACCGGACAGTTCTAGATGCTGTGTAACCCCTGATTCCGTTGAGGGTTGTTTAAGGCGTTGGAGAGTGAGGATTGTGGCGTTAAGTGAGTGCAAGTATGGCGAATAAAAAGTGCTGTAAGCGTATTATTATATCGGATTCAGAGAACAGCAGTGATGTGGATTTCCATCAGGTGAGCCGTCACTTTTCTGCATTATTCTTATGTAATACTAATCTATCATCTATGATGATTTATGTGACGACTTGTTAGAATGATCAATATTACTGATTGTTATCTCCTTAATAGCGGATAATGAAGAGTAATATTCCTGTTTGGGGAGTTTATATCCATCTTAATAGACCATCACTGACAATTATATTAATAAATATATTATTACTATTCTATAAGAATAAAATGCTCCTTGTAAAAGCCAGAACTGACCCTGCGTGTTATTTTCATACCCTTTCATACCCAGATGTTCATTATGATTTATGTGACATTTCGAGTCTTATATTTCTTCTCTTTTTCTAGTCCCATCCCCCCAAGAAAAGATCAAGACTTCCGAACTATCAAACGGAAGGTGGATTAAAAAATGGGATAACACCTATAGACCCAGGTACTGATTTCCAATGCAATCTAGCCCCTGCTGATATGTGTCCTAACAATAATGGGTTTACTAGAACAAATGTGTCTCATTCATTGGGACTTAAGGCCCAGTCACACTTAGCGACGCTAAAGCGATCCCGACAACGATACGACCTGTCAGGGATCGTTGCTGCGTCGCTATGTGGTCGCTGGTGTGATGTCAAACAGTGAGATCTTCCCAACGACGCAGCAGCGATCTGTAGCGACCTGTACAACGATGTCACATGGCAGCTATTATGACGATTCAGACCTCGATGAGGGACGTCCTGTGAGACGTTGTCGTCAACGAGGTCGTTGGTAAGGTGTCAAACACAGCGATGTGTGCTACCCAGCGGGACCTCAACGATCAAAAAAAGGTCCAGGCCATTCCGACACGACCAGCGATCTCACAGCAGGGGCCTGGTCGCTGCCACGTGTCAAACATAGCGAGATCGCTACTGAGGTCGCTGTTGCGTCACAAAACTTGTGACTCAGCAGCGATCTCGCTAGCGACCTCGCTTAGTGTGATGGGGGCTTTAGTTGTAACTGGTAAAAAAGATAATGATGACAGTTTGGCCCCATCATCAGAAGTTTTCTGAAGTCCTAGTAGTCCGTTTTAATTATCACTTACTGCTGTTATCCATAATAACAGTCTAATATATTCATTTTTGTTTCTTCCTCAGAACTAATAACATCTTTCCCGTCATGTAGCAATGACTTCTTCAGGTAGGATGAATCACATCTTCTCCAACTCTGAGCTCAGGTCCCATTGGTAGACATTATTGGGGACAATCGGTGTCCTTCATTCCAGCTTTATATAATATGACTCTTGTGGTTCCTGGGCTCTGAATTGCTTCATCTGATCCATTTATACCAATAATTTTAATCCATAATCTCATTCATTTTTAACATTAGAATTTTCCCCACTGATTCCTATTTCTGCATTTGTTTTCACAGTTCCACTGATGTCATTGTTATTTCTGACGATGATGAGTATTCTTCTGGGGAGAAAATATCATCTCGCGAAAGTAAGGACTAATTAGCTGTGTTTTCTAGACACAACCTAAATTTCCGGTATTTGACACAGTCCATTGATCCATGTTCTGTTCTGTTATGTGATATTCACAGGTCTCAGGACTTCTGACATCGAGGGTTATGATACCCCTGAGCAGTGTGGACCTCCACACACTGACAGCGATGACGATGACTGTATCATAATAGAACCATCATCTCCTGTCACTGGTCAGTGTCCAATATTATGGTTTATACCGCAATCTATACAGATTACATACATTTCCCCTAAAGATAATTTAACAATGCACCTTCACCTGATAGCCAACAAGTGGACAAAGGAGTAAAAAGTAGAATTGCACATTAATTTCTGGTGCCTCTTCACTCTATTTCAATCAAGGGCTGTAGATATTCCTAATCTCTGTAACAATATTATATAGATGCCTCAATGTAAAACTTATCAAAGATGGCACTATTTTCACTGCTCCATGTTTCCTTCCAGATACAGAATCATCTGGATGCCTGGAGAGATCCACCTCAGAGGAGCAGTAAGTTATATAAAGCTATGAAACACTATAAACGAGAAGTGGTGCCCCCTACTGGTGGATATCCTCAGTCATCAGCTCAGTTCCCAAAATCCAGCACTCCCACATCTCCTCGTTTTACATCCCAATCTATGTCAGGGTGTAGATAATCCCTCCTCTCTGCCATGTATAAATCCTGGATCCCAAGAAGCTCTTGCAGCTCCACTGACATAGAGATGATATTGGATTCTTGTATTGACATTTTTGAGAGGTTTATTTCAATGCTGATAATCCACCTGCCCCGACTTGTAGCTTATTGCTGGCTGACCCTATTGTATTTGTGCCCCTGACCTTCTACCATTTGGGTGACGCGATACTTAATTGGGAAATCCCTTCTACATTGTAGGGGAAAGGAATGAATAGGTAAATGTTCTGTATGTTTTGAGATATAACCTAAGGCTTCATGTATGATCTTCTGTTCTTCCAGGCCTATTTGTACCATCCAGGGCTGCTTTATAGAGGACATCACATCTCCGGCATCTAAATACATGCAGGACTTTCAGAGCTACAAACATGAGTTGGTTACACGGCTGTTTAAGCTCTATAACAGCACCGTGTTTGAGAACGAGGTAAAATATTACAATCCCGGGGTTGTATATATTCATCTATATTCTGCTATATCTGTAACTCTTCATGTAAATGTCGGTGGAGTATATATTATCAAAGACCTTTACTGTTCCTCTATGTAAATGCAGTTATACTGGTGCAGAGGAGGTAGCAGTCACCCCGGGACCTGGTGCCTACGGGTGTCTTTAGGACCAGTAGTCACAACTTATACCTCCCTTTTGTAGTGTCCTAGAAGGGACTGCATTTAATGCTGTTTTACGTTGAATTATAGATATAATGTATTTTATTTCTTAATTCCTCATCTTCAGCTTCCTGAGTCCAAAATAACATTCAAGTGGAGCAAAAGACTGACGGCAACATCTGCTTTCTGCACGAACATCTATAAGGACGGGGAACAGTATTCCTTTATTGAACTCTCAGACAAAGTCTGTGACTCTGCAGGTAAGTTTCTTATAGTGATCATTTGGTAAAAATATAAAATTTTGATAGAAGTACCAGGTTGTTAAAGAGAACCTTTTATGTGAAAAAACGCTATTAACCTGCCGATATGAGGTTAATCTGCAGGTTAACAGCGTTCTGAACCTGCCCAGTGCCGGCACTTAGACCTCCACTGCTGGGAGGAAATGAACTTTATTCAATTAACAGGCAGCTTTCAGTCATAGGGACGGCACCATCAAGGGTTCAGTCACTGCTCTGTGTATAGCGAGCTGCTGCTGTAACCGTGCCCCGGCACTGACTGACAGCCAGGTCTAATGCTAAGCTGCTGTCAGTCAGTCACAGGGGGTGGGTTACAGATGCCACTCACTTTACACAGAGCAGTGACTGAACCCGTGCCGCTGCTATGACTGGAAGCTGAACGCTGCCAGAGGGACCAATGTTTATTTCCTCCTGGCCTAAGTGCCGGTGTCGGGAAGATTCAGAACACCTTTAACCTGCACATTAACTCCATATTTGGAGGTTAATAATGTTTTTTCACATGACAGCTTCCATTTAAGGCAGGAATGTAGTTACTGCAATTTTCATAGCTTCCAAACAAGAGAAACACACACATGCATGGCTATATGTTGTTCATCAGTTGTGATCATTGAAAATCCTTGTGGGACCCCTTATTTCTTAATAGTGAGGGATCTGGAGGTAAACAGTGGATGGATAAAATACACATAGATAGTAACTGCCACGGATGCAACTATAAATTACTGGGACGATTAATCAGAAGAGTCAGCCTGAGTAATGGAGATCCTTCAGGTCCTATACCTCCAAAGCTCCAGGGCAAATGTCTCTTGAGCCTCTCATATATTATGGTCTAGTAGGTTTGCAATTGTGATGTAAAATATCTTCTTGACTTATCGTAATTATATATTTTCTATCTTTAGAGCGCCTTAGAGATTCACTGGCACATGAATTGTGCCATGTCGCCTGCTGGCACATTGAGGGAGTGCAAAATGATGGACATGGGCCACTCTGGACATCTTACACAGAAAAGCTCATACATGTTCACCCCGAATTGCCACCTGTGAGAATGTATCATGCGTATGACATTAATTACCGATACAACTATGTGTGTGCAGGGTGTGGATACAGGTAAGGAGATATTTTCTTCTTATATAATTCTAAAGAAACTACATTAATGCAATTTATATTCTGCTACCAGGAGATCACAGATGACTGAGATCTAATTTTCCATGAATAATCCTTTCTCTTCCTCCAGTAACTGATATTTCTATCCTTTCTTGACTGCCAATCCATGTACTTTCTGTCTTTTTAGAGTCGGCCGTTTCACGAAAATCAGTGAACAGAGAACATTTTGCCGTAAATGTGGAGGGAAACTTACAATGCAAAACACGGCTTAAGGTTAGGACCATCTGTCTCCTTAGATCATCCTCCATCTACATCTCAAGGAGACCCATTTTCCAGATATAAGACCAGAATCTGGAAAAATCCAACAAAACCTGCAGAAACAAAATCCAGGCTGTACTGTCAAACAGAAGCAATTTATTGCTTCCATTACCAAATGTAAGTGTGTATATTCTTTATATGTTCATTGTAGGAGTGTATTTATACAGTCACCCCAGGACCTGGTGCTTTAGGAAATCTTTAGGACCAGTAGACGCTTTTTGTCGTGTCCTCGAAGGCACTGCAGTTTCCACTGTGTTTCATGGAACAGCATATTTCATTCATTTTGATTCTTCATTCCTCATCTTTAGGTTCCTGGTTCCATACAAATAACTTGAAGTAAAACACTGAGCGCAACATGTGCCCATTGTATCCATATCTATTAGGATGAGGATTGATATTCCAGGATTGAGAGATCTTGAAAATTTCTGTGACTCCACAGGTAAGTTTTACATCACAATCGTTTAGCAAAAAATATGACATTTTGATAGGAGTCACAGGTTGTTAGGGGTGGATTGAAGTTACTGCACCTTTCAGATCTTCCAGACAAGAGAAACATACACATACATTTCTTTATATTCTTAAATGAACACAATTCGTGAAAAATCTTCAAAAATCCTTTTTTTTTTATAAATGTGGGAGATCAGAAATGGATAAAATACCATACATATAAATAGTAGCTGGCAGGGGGCAACTGGAAATTGCTGGGTCGATGAATAAGAAGAGTCAGCCTGGGTGGTGGAGATACTTTAGGTCTTATAGTTGGTACAATCTCCAAAGCTCTGAGGCATTTATTCATTGAGCCTTTCCTACAATATGGCCTAGCAGGTTTGCACTTGTGTTATCTATGTGTGTTAAGTATATTTACTTTTTATAGTAATTGTATTTTTTTTCTCTGTAGAGCGCATTACAAAAGCATTAATGCACAAAATGATCCTGCTCATGGTCTGCATGTTATTCTGAAGGCTATCTACATGGTGAACAACGTGACTTCTCCAAGCAGTGATTACGACTAAAACTGCTGCTAATGGAGAGTTGTTATATACCAAAGTCCTCCCAAAGCCCAGAAGAGCAACTCATGATACCAACTGTTGACCTACTGCAGAAGAAGAGGAATAGAGTGCTGAGAAAATGTTATAAAATAAAAAAGAGAGTCAACAAAAAATAAGAAAAGCAAAAAAGGTTGACCCCCAGCTATACCCTATACCTCTTCTACCTGTACCCATATGAAATATATATATTCTCCATCACCCAACCCCAAATAAAAACAAAATCTAAAAAGATACTGTGTGTATGTAACACAGGTAATTGGATGCAGAGACACAGAGGCACAGAGCAAGGGTTAACGGGAAAACAATCACTGATTTAATTGTTACAGGGATAGACCTCCAAGCATGTAGCAACAGGAAATAAATCAGGTGGTTGCCGAGGGAAAGAAAGGGGAAGAACAACTAAAGGTGGCAGGTTATATATCAATTTCACTTAGCGTTACTTGGGTGCCTCTCTCTTCTCCTGGGTTGGGTGGCTGGCTGGCAGCTGAGGCCGGTGCTGAGTTCTTCCGGCTTCCCCACCTAACAGGTCGGTCTCCTTCTGGTGGCAGCGGGCAGTCACTTGTCTGACCCACTGAGCCCCTAGTATGTTATGCTGCTGCACAGCCAAGAGTAGTCCACGGCAATCCTCTACTTGGCGTGCGCTCCTCCACATGCTCCACGAAGTCTGAGGGTCCTCGCTGTACCCAACCTTTATCTCTGCAGAGCGTCCTATCTTTTCTCACGGCTCAGCGCCGGTCCTCACTGACACCTCTCTCTGGAAGGAAAGCCCGCTCTTTTCCCTCACTAACCTTCTTATCCTCCCCTGTCTCACCACGCCCCCTCTACACAGGTCAAGGTTCTGCTCAGTTCCCCATCTCCTTCCCCCTTGCAACAGTAGGCCTGGCCCCAGCAGTTCCAAACCTGGTGCCTTGTCAGCACCCACAGCCCGGTCTTCTTCTTTACATGTATTCCTGATCTTTCTCCTTCTCCTGTGTCCAGTGGCCATCCTCAGGAGCTTCAGATTGCTGAGGTGCAGAATCTGCCTGACACCATGTCTGGCATGGCGTGGCAAGTGAGGAAAGTTAAAGAAAATTTATAACACAATCTGACAACTAACCCATGAATAATTACATAGGGAACTTGTTTTTTTTTTAACTAGAGTAAAGATGTATTGTGGTAAGAAGATGTTACCATCTATACACAGTTTCTAGATCGATGGGAGCTCTATATAGAATTAACAGCACAGCTGTGCGCTTGCTTGACCACTGTTTATTACAAATGGAGCACAGAAGGCTCCCATTTTGACAAACGGTGAAAGACAGAGCGATCAGAGATAATGGGCCCAGCTGAGTAGGGGCCTTCCCGATGGTACGCGAGTGTGGCCTAAACATTCCTATACACCAACAGTAATGAAAACAAGTATGGAAATGTGTGGCTCACCGATGGAGTGCAAGACTACGGACATGGTCAATTTGTAATTTTCTACACTAAAAACGTCACTTGTGTTCATCCTGGTGACCATAAGTTGCACCTATAAGTAAAGCTATGTGTGTGCAACACATTAATACAGGTGAGCAGACATTTTATTTCTATATGCATATATATTTATGGGTTTACTTTCATGGGTAGACTGAGTAAACAATACAATCTATTGAATAACTTAACTTACTAAAACTTTACTAATATTTTAACTTATATTTTGACTGCAGATTTTTTGGACCTGACAAAATCTGAATTTGACAAATCAGACATTTGATTCTCTGTGAATTGAATGTTCCCTATTCTGCTCTGTGGACTTTCTAGACCTCAGAGCATAATAAGTATAAGATGTAAAAATATAAAAAAACCCTCATACTTACCTCACCACTCCGGCCATCCCTCTGTTCCTTGCCAATATCCATTCCTTCACCTCTCTGCCCACATCACATTGCCAACCTGGTGTTCACTCTAGGCCAGAGGTTCTGGCTGCAAGCAGGCCCAAAAATTAACTGCCCATGTGCAATGATTTCAGAAGCCTACCTGAGGCCGGAAATATTATCGGCAATATGTTAAAATAAAAAAAGAGTTGTCATTTTTCATGATAGCTCCTGTTTGAGTGGGGTGGCAGGGCCTAATATAAGTATTAGGATCTTAGGCCTGTGGACCGTTATTTGCAGCTTCATCGGTCGTAGTTTCTGGACCACATTTGGCAGGTACTAAGTGGGACATACTAAACACAACCTGCCGTTCTGGAGTTCCTCTGACCCAGTTGTATCGCCATCAAACTGGGTCCTTGTCAAAGTCATTGTGATACTTCCTGCTTCTCAAATATCAATTTCAAAAGCTGACTGTACACTTACTTGTGCTCCTTCAAAATTGCCATAATAGACATTATGGCTGATGATGTGTGCAGATTGTAATGTTGCAATGTCCAAGATATCACAAAACAGCTATATACAGTGGGTACGGAAAGTATTCAGACCCAATTAAATTTTTCACTCTTTGTTCATTGCAGCCATTTGGTAAATTCAAAAAAGTACATTTTTTTTCTCGTTAATGTACACTCTGCACCCCATCTTGACTGAAAAAAAACAAAAATTTAGAAATGTTTGCATATTTATTAAAAAAGAAAAACTGAAATATCACATGGTCATAAGTATTCATACCTTTTGCTCAGACACTTATATTTAAGTCAAATGCTGTCCATTTCCTTGTGATCCTCCTTGAGATGGTTCTACTCCTTCATTGGAGTCCGGCTTCGTTTAATTAAACTAATAGGACTTGATTTGGAAAGGCACACACCTGTCTATATAAGACTTCAAAGCTCACAGTGCATGTCAGACCAAATGAGAATCATGAAGTCAAAGGAACTGGCCAAGGAGATCAGAGACAGAATTGTGGCAAGGCACCAATCTGGCCAAGGTTACAAAAGAATTTCTGCAGTACTCAAGGTTTTTAATTGCACAGTGGCCTCCATAATCCTTAAATGGAAGAAGTTTGGGATCACAAGAAGTCTTCCTAGACCTGGCCGTCCAGCCAAACTGAGCAATCGTGAGAGAAGAGCCTTGGTGAGAGAGGTAATGGAGAACCCCAAGATCACTGTGGCTGAGCTCCAGAGATGCAGTAGGGAGATAGGAGAAAGTTCCACAAAGTCAACTATCACTGCAGCCCTCCACCAGTCAGGCATTTGTGGCAGAGTGGTCCAACGAAGCCTCTCCTCGGTGCAAGACATAAGAAAACCCGCAAAGAGTTTGCTAACAAACACATGAAGGATTCCCAGACTATTAGAAATAAGATTGTCTGGTCTAATGAGACGAAGATAGACCTTTTTGGTGATAATAACTCTAAGCGGTATGTGTGGAGAAAAACAGGCACTGCTCATCACCTGCCCAATACAATCCCAACAGTGAAACAAGATGGTGGCAGCATCATGCTATGGGGGTGTTTTTCCTCTGCAGGGACAGGATGACTGGTTGCCATTGAAGGAAACATGAATGCGTCCAAGTACAAAGATTGTTGTGAATTCTGTTCTTGGGCTCCCTCCGGTGGTTATCAGTGGTAGCGCTGCTGTCTGTCATTCACAGCAGTTATCAGGTGTGTTCACTCTGGACTGGGCTATTTAGTCTGGCTTCACCCTTTAATGAGTGCCAGTTGTCAATTGTATCTGGAGGATTCACATCTCTTCATGGTCTCTCTTGCTTCCTGGTCTTTTCACCAAGATAAGTCCTGCTTGTTTTGCAGCCCACATTTTGTGGGTCTTATTGTTCAGTGCATTTCATGTTTTTTCTTGTCCAGCTTAATCTGTGTAAGAATTTATGCAGTCCAGCTGGAATCTCTGGAAAGGCAGATATACCCCTTCATGTCTTTAGTTAGATGTGAAGTTTTTGTACTTTCTGTGGTGGATATTTTATAGCATTTTATTACTGACCGCATAGTACTCTGTCCTATCTTTTCTATCTAGCTAGATTGGCCTCCTTTGCTAAATCCTGTTTTCAGCCTGTGTATGTTTTTTCCTCTCCTCTCACAGTCAATATTTGTGGGGGGCTGCCTATCCTTTGGGAATTTTCTCTGAGGCGAGATAGCTTTCCCTTTTCTATCTATAGGGTTAATTAGTTCTCCGGCTGTGTCGAGGTGTCTAGGATCAGTAGGTACATCCCACGGCTACTTCTAGTTGCGGTGTTAAGTTCAGGGTCTGCGGTCAGTATAGATACCACCTTCTCCAGAGTACGTCTCATGCTGCTCCTAGGCCACCAGTTCATAACAGTACAACTGGCCAACAATGAGTTAACCGCATCTCAAAAGAAGGGAAAGAAAGTGCTGAGCCATTTTTTTTTCTGTACTCTGTTGTGTTTTTTTCCCTCTTACCTCTGGGTGGCTCAGGAGTTAGGCGCTGATATGGATGTTCAGGGACTTGCTTCTCGTGTGGATCAACTTGATGCTAGAGTACAGGGTATTTCTGATTATATCGTGCAGACTGCAGACTCCTGTTTTAGAGCCTAGAATTCCTACCCCTGATCTGTTTTTTGGGGACAGGTCTAAATTTCTGAGCTTTAAAAATAACTGTAAACTGTTTTTTGCTCTGAAGCCCCGTTCCTCTGGTGATCCCATCCAGCAGGTTAAAATTGTCATATCTCTGTTGCGTGGTGACCCCCAGGATTGAGCATTTGCCCTGGAACCTGGGAATCCGGCGTTGCTTAATGTAGACACCTTTTTTTCAGGCGCTTGGGTTATTATATGATGAACCTAACTCTGTAGAGCATGCTGAGAAAACACTGTTGGCCCTGTGTCAGGGTCAAGAAGCGGCAGAATCGTATTGCCAGAAATTTAGAAAATGGTCTGTGCTGACTAAATGGAATGAGGATGCTTTGGCGGCAATTTTCAGAAAGGGTCTTTCTGAATCCGTTAAAGATGTTATGTTGGGCTTCCCCACGCCTGCTGGTCTGAGTGATTCTATGTCTCTGGCCATTGAAATTGATCGGCACTTGCGTGAGCGCAGAGTTGTGCACACTATGGCGTTGTCTTCCGAGCGGAGTCCTGAGCCTATGCAATGTGATAGGATTGTGTCTAGAGCCGAACGACAAGGATTCAGACGTCAGAATGGGTTGTGTTTTTACTGCGGCAATTCTGCTCATGTTATTTCTGATTGCACTAAGCGTGTCAAGAGAATCGCTAGTTCCGTTACCATCAGTAATGTACAACCAAAATTTCTGTTATCTGTGACCCTGATCTGCTCATTATCGTCATTTTCTGTCATGGCATTTGTGGATTCGGGCACCGCGTTAAATTTAATGGACTTAGAATTTGCCAGACGTTGTGGGTTTTCCTTGCAGCCTTTGCAGAGTCCTATCCCTTTGAGGGGCATTGATGCTACACCATTGGCTAAAAATAAACCTCAGTTTTGGACACAGCTAACCATGCGTATGGCGCCAGCCCATCAGGAAGATTGTCGTTTTCTGGTGTTGCAGAATCTGCATGATGCTATTGTGCTGGGGTTTCCATGGTTACAGGTGCATAATCCGGTGTTGGATTGGAAATCTATGTCTGTGACTAGTTGGGGTTGTCAGGGGGTTCATGATGACGTTTCTTTGATGTCAATTTCCTCCTCCCCCGCTTCTGAAGTTCCTGAGTTTTTGTCAGATTTCCAGGATGTTTTTGATGAGCCCAAGTCCAGTTCCCTTCCACCGCATAGGGATTGTGATTGTGCTATTGACTTGATTCCAGGCTGTAAGTTCCCTAAGGGCTGACTTTTCAATCTGTCTGTGCCTGAACATGCCGCCATGCGGAGTTATGTTAAGGAGTCTTTGGAGAAGGGGCATATTCGGCCATCTTCTTCTCCATTGGGAGCAGGTTTCTTTTTTGTTTCCAAGAAGGATGGTTCCTTGAGACCCTATATTGATTATCGCCTCTTGAATAAGATCACGGTCAAATTCCAATACTCTTTGCCTTTGCTCTCTGATTTGTTTGCTAGGATTAAGGGGGCTAGTTGGTTCACTAAGATTGACCTTCGAAGGGCATATAATCTTGTTCGTATTAAGCAGGGCGACGAATGGAAAACTGCGTTTAATACGCCCGAAGGCCATTTTGAATATCTTGTGATGCCATTCGGACTCTCTAATGCTCCATCTGTGTTTCAGTCCTTCATGCATGATATATTTCGGAATTATCTTGATAAATTCATGATTGTATATTTGGACGATATTTTGATTTTTTCGGATGATTGGGAGTCTCATGTGAAACAAGTCAGGATGGTATTTCAGATCCTTCGTGATAATGCCTTGTTTGTGAAGGGGTCTAAATGCCTCTTTGGAGTACAGAAGGTTTCTTTTTTGGGCTTCATTTTTTCTCCTTCATCTATAGAAATGGATCCGGTTAAGGTTCAGGCCATTCATGATTGGATCCAGCCCACATCCGTGAAGAGCCTTCAGAAATTTTTGGGCTTTGCTAATTTTTATCGCCGTTTCATTGCCAACTTCTCCAGTGTGAGGAATTGGTCCTCTGCGGCCGTTTCTGCCTTTCAGGAGCTTAAACGCCGATTTACTTCTGCCCCTGTGTTGCGTCAGCCGGATGTTTCTCTTCCTTTTCAGGTTGAGGTTGACGCTTCTGAGATTGGGGCAGGGGCCGTTTTGTCTCAGAGGAATTCTGATGGTTCCTTGATGAAACCGTGCGCCTTCTTCTCTCGAAAGTTTTCACCTGCGGAACGCAATTATGATGTCGGTAATCGTGAGTTGTTGGCTATGAAGTGGGCATTTGAGGAGTGGCGACATTGGCTTGAAGGGGCTAAGCACCGTATTGTGGTCTTGACCGATCATAAGAATCTGATTTACCTCCAGTCTGCTAAACGGTTGAATCCTAGACAGGCCTGATGGTCCCTGTTTTTCTCCCGTTTTGATTTTGTTGTCTCGTATCTTCCGGGTTCTAAGAATGTTAAGGCTGATGCCCTCTCTAGGAGTTTTTTGCCTGATTCCCCTGGGGTCCTTGAGCTGGTTGGCATTCTGAAGGAGGGGGTTATTCTTTCTGCCATCTCCCCTGATTTACGATGGGTTCTTCAGGAATTTCAGGCTGATAAACCTGACCGCTGTCCAGTGGAGAAACTGTTTGTTCCTGATAGATGGACTAGCAAAGTGATTTCTGAGGTTCACTGTTCTGTGTTGGCTGGCCATCCTGGAATTTTTGGTACCAGAGATTTGGTTAGTAGGTCATTTTGGTGGCCTTCTTTGTCACGGGATGTGCGTTCCTTTGTGCAGTCCTGTGGGACTTGTGCGCGGGCCAAACCTTGCTGCTCACGCGCCAGTGGGTTGCTTTTGCCTTTGCCGGTCCCTGAGAGGCCTTGGACGCATATTTCTCTGGATTTTATTTCGGATCTTCCGGTTTCCCAGAGGATGTCGGTTATCTGGGTGGTTTGTGACCGGTTTTCTAAGATGGTTCATTTGGTACCTTTGCCTAAATTGCCTTCCTCTTCTGAGTTGGTTCTGTTGTTTTTTCAGCATGTGGTTCGTTTGCATGGCATTCCGGAGAATATTGTGTCCGACAGAGGTTCCCAGTTTGTTTCCAGGTTTTGGCGGGCCTTTTGTGCTAAGCTGGGCATTGATTTGTCTTTTTCTTCCGCATTTCATCCTCAGACAAATGGCCAAACTGAGCGAACTAACCAGACTTTGGAAACTTATTTGAGATGCTTTGTGTCTGCGGATCAGGATGATTGGGTGGCTTTCTTGCCATTGGCCGAGTTTGCCCTTAATAATCGGGCTAGTTCTGCTACCTTGGTTTCACCTTTCTTTTGCAATTCTGTGTTTCATCCTCGTTTTTCTTCGGGGCAGGTTGAGCCTTCTGAATGTCCTGGGGTGGACTCTGTGGTTGACAGGTTGCAGCAAATTTGGGCTCATGTTGTGGACAATTTGGTGTTGTCTCAGGAGGAGGCTCAGCGTTTTGCTAACCGTCGGCGGCATATGGGTTCCCGGCTTCGGGTTGGGGATTTGGTCTGGTTGTCTTCCCGTCATGTTCCTATGAAGGTTTCTTCCCCTAAGTTCAAGCCTCGGTTTATTGGTCCTTACAGGATTTCTGAGATTATCAATCCAGTGTCTTTTCGTTTAGCCCTTCCAGCCTCTTTTTCCATCCACAATGTTTTTCATAGATCTTTGTTGCGGAAATATGTGGTACCCGTCGTTCCCTCTGTTGATCCTCCTGCCCCGGTGTTGATTGATGGGGAGTTGGAGTATGTTGTTGAGAAGATCTTGGATTCTCGTTTTTCAAGGCCGAGGCTTCAGTATCTTGTCAAGTGGAAGGGTTATGGCCAGGAGGATAATTCGTGGGTTGTTGCCTCTGATGTTCATGCTGAAGATTTGGTTCGTGCCTTCCATTTGGCTCGTCCTGATCGGCCTGGGGGCTCTGGTGAGGGTTCGGTGACCCCTCCTCAAGGGGGGGGTACTGTTGTGAATTCTGTTCTTGGGCTCCCTCCGGTGGTTATCAGTGGTAGCGCTGCTGCCTGTCCTTCACAGCAGATATCAGGTGTGTTCACTCTGGACTGGGCTATTTAGTCTGGCTTCACCCTTTAATGAGTGCCAGTTGTCAATTGTATCTGGAGGATTCACATCTCTTCATGGTCTCTCTTGCTTCCTGGTCTTTTCACCAAGATAAGTCCTGCTTGTTTTGCAGCCCACATTTTGTGGGCCTTATTGTTCAGTGCATTTCATGTTTTTTCTTGTCCAGCTTAATCTGTGTAAGAATTTATGCAGTCCAGCTGGAATCTCTGGAGAGGCAGATATACCCCTTCATGTCTTTAGTTAGATGTGAAGTTTTTGTACTTTCTGTGGTGGATATTTCATAGCATTTTATTACTGACCGCATAGTACTCTGTCCTATCTTTTCTATCTAGCTAGATTGGCCTCCTTTGCTAAATCCTGTTTTCAGCCTGTGTATGTTTTTTCCTCTCCTCTCACAGTCAATATTTGTGGGGGGCTGCCTATCCTTTGGGAATTTTCTCTGAGGCGAGATAGCTTTCACTTTTCTATCTATAGGGTTAATTAGTTCTCCGGCTGTGTCGAGGTGTCTAGGATCAGTAGGTACATCCCACGGCTACTTCTAGTTGCGGTGTTAAGTTCAGGGTCCGCGGTCAGTATAGATACCACCTTCTCCAGAGTACGTCTCATGCTGCTCCTAGGCCACCAGTTCATAACAAAAGATATCCTGGATGAAAACCTCTTGCAGAGTTTTCTGGACCTCAGACTTGGCCAAAGATTCACCTTCCAACAAGACAATGACCCTAAGCACACAGCTAAAATAACAAAGGAGTGGCTTCAGAACAACTCTGTGACCATTCTTGACTGGTGAGCCCTGACCAAAACCCAATTGATCATCTCTGGAAAGACCTGAAAATGGCTGTTCACCAAAACTGTTGTTTTTCTTATTTAAGAAATTTGCAAAAATTTCTACATTTCTGTTTTTTTTCAGTCAAGATGGGGTGCAGATTGTAGGTTAACCCCTTAACCCCCAAGGGTGGTTTGCACGTTTATGACCGGGCCAATTTTTACAATTCTGACCACTGTCCCTTTATGAGGTTATAACTCTGGAACGCTTCAATGGATCCTGATGATTCTGACATTGCTTCCTCATGACATATTGTACTTCATGATAGTGGTAACATTTCTTTGATATTACCTGCGTTTATTTGTGAAAAAAATGGAAATTTGGAGAAAAATTTGAAAATTTAGCAATTTTGAATTTCTATGCCCTTAACCCCTTAACGACCGCCAATACGCCTTTTAACGGCAGCCACTAAGGGTACTTAAACCACAGCGCCGTTAATTAACGGCACTGTGGAAAAAGTGAATAGCGCCCCCCAGAGTCGGATTTTCTCTGGGGTCTCGGTTGCCGAGGGTAGCCGAGACCCCACAGAACATGATTTGGGGGGTTTTTACCGACCCCCGAGTTGCGATCGCCGGTAATTAACTGTTTACCGGCAGTCGCAACAAAAAAAAACGCGATTTGCCATTTAATTTCTCTGTCCTCCGATGTGATCGCACATCGGAAGACAGAGAAATGCGGTCCCCGATCGCCCCCGATAGCCCCCCAATACTCACCTATCTCCCCCGGTGCTGCTCGTGGCTCCCGATGGGCGCCGCCATCTTTTTCCGGGGAAAAAATGGCGGGCGCATGCGCAGTGCGCCCGCCGCCCGGGACCCGGAAGATCTTTGGGGTCTCAGCTGCCGGGGGTAGCCGAGACCCTCAAAGAACATGATCGGGGTCGGTTTTTACCAACCCCTGTTTTGCAATCGCCGGTAATTAACTGTTTACCGGCGACCGCAAAAAAAAAAAAAAGCGATGTCATTCTCTGTTCTCTGATGTGATCGCACATCAGAGGACAGAGAAATAGGGGGATTCGGGGACCCTGTTATACTTACCGGTGTCCCTGGGTCCTCCTGTTTCTTCTGCTGGCCGCCGGCTTCTTGTTCCGGTAAGAGAATGGCGGGCGCATGCGCAGTGCGTCCGCCATGATCTGCCGGCCGGCAGAGGAAGATTCTTCCACTTGTTTTATTTTGGTCACTGTGAGATCCTATCACAGTGATCAAATTAAAAAAATAGTAATTACCCCCCCCCCCTTTATCACCCCCTTAGTAAGGAAAAAATAATAAAATTAAAAAAATGTATGAATTTCTATTTTCCAATTAGGGTTAGGGGTAGGGTTAGGGTTAGGGGTAGGGTTAGGAGTAGGGTTAGGGGTAGGGTTAGGATATGTGCACATATAACATAGAATGGTTCTCTGCGGATTTTTCCGCAGCGGATTTGATAAATCCGCAGGGCCAAAACGCTGCGTTTTTCCTGCGGATTTATCGCGGATGTACCGCGTTTTTTGTGCGGATTCACCTGCGGTTTTACACCTGCGGTTTTCTATTATGGAGCAGGTGTAAAACCGCTGCGGAATCCGTAGTAAGAATTGACATGCTGCGGAATGTAAACCGGGCACAGCGTTTTATGTTTCCCATAGGTTTACATTGTACTGTAAACTCATGGGAAACTGCTGCGGACCCGCAGCTGCGGAAACGCTGCGGATCCGCAGCAAAATCCGCAATGTGTGCACATAGCCTTAGGGTTAGGGCTAGGGATAGGGCTTGGGTTAGGGTTAGGGTTAGAGCTAGGATTAGGGTTAGAGCTAAGGTTAGGGCTAGGGTTAGGGTTAGGGCTAGGGTTGGGGCTAAAGTTAGGGTTAGAGTTGGGATTAGGGTTTGGATTAGGGTTGGCAATAGGGTTACATTTGGGATTAGGGTTAGGTTTGGGATTAGGGTTAAGGCTAGGGTTGGGATTAGGGATAAGGGTGTATTGGGATTAGGGTTAGGTTTTGAGGTTAGGGTTGAGATTAGGACTAGGGGTGTGTTCGGTTTAGGGTTTTGATTAGGGTTATGGTTACCTTTGGGATTAGGGTCAGGGGTGTTTTGGGGGTTAGGGTTGTGATTAGGATTATGGATCGGGTTGGGATTAGGGTTAGGGGTGTGTTGGGGTTAGGGTTGGAGTTAGAATTGGGGGGTTTCCACTGTTTAGGTACAGCAGGGGGTCTCTAAACGCCACAGCCAATTTTGCGCTCAAAAAGTCAAATGGTGCTCCCTCCCTTCTGAGCTCTGTCGTGCGCCCAAACAGTGGTTTACCCCCACATATGGGACATCAACGTACTCGGGATAAATTGGACATCAACTTTTGGTGTCCAATTTCTCCTGTTACCCTTGGGAAAATAAAAAATTGGGGACTGAAAGATCATTTTTGTGGGAAAAAAATAGAATTTTTTATTTTCACGTCCGGCGTTATAAACTTTTGTGAAGCACTTGTGGGTTCAAAGTGCTCAACACACACATAGATAAGTTCCTTAGGGGGTCTAGTTTCCAAAATGGGGTCACTTATGTTTTTTTTTTACTGTTTAAGCACATCAGGGGCTCGTCAAACGCGACATGGTGTCCGATCTCAATTCCAGCCAATTTTAGCTTGAAAATGTCAAACGGTGCTCCTTTCCTACTGAGCCCTGCCATGCGTTCAAACAGTGGTTACCCCCACATATGGGGTATCAGCGTGCTCAGGACAAATTGGACAACTTTTGGGGTCCAATTTCTCCTGTTACCCTTGGGAAAATAAAAAATTGGGGACTAAACAATCATGTTTGTGGAAAAAATAGGATTTTTTATTTTCACGCCCGGGCGTTATAAACTTCTGTGAAGCACTTGGGGTTCAAAGTGCTCAACACACACCTAGATATGTTCCTTAGGGGTCTAGGTTCCAAAATGGGGTCACTTGTGGGGGGTTTCCACTGTTTAGGCACATCAGGGGCTCACCAAACATGACATGGCGTCCGATCTCAATTCCAGCCAATTTTAGCTTGAAAATGTCAAACAGCGCTCCTTTCCTTCTGAGCCCTGCCGTGCGCCCAAAAAGTGGTTCTACCTTGCATGTGGGGTATCAGCGTACTCAGGACAAATTGGACAACAACTTTTGAGGTCCATTTTCTCTTTTTACCCTTGGGAAAATAAAAGAATTATTGCTGAAAGATCATTTTTGTGACTAAAAAGTAAAATGTTAATTTTTTTTCTTCCATGTTGCTTCTGCTGCTGTGAAACATCTGAAGGGTTAATAAACTTCTTGAATGTGATTTTGAGCACCTTGAGGGGTGCAGTTTTCAGAATGTTGTCACTTTTGGGTATTTTCTGCCGTATAGACCTCTCAAAGTGACTTCAATTGAGAGGTGGTCCCTAAAAAAAATGGTTTTGTAAATTTTGTTGTAAAAATAAGAAATTGCTGGTCAAATTTTAACCCTTATAACTCCCTAACAAAAAAATTTTTGGTTCCAAAATTGTGCTGATGTAAAGTAGACATGTGGGCAATGTTATTTATTAACTAATTTGTGTCACATAACTCTTTGGATTAAGAGAACAAAAATTCAAAATTTGAAAATTGTGAAATTTTCCAAATTTTCGCCAAATTTCCGTTTTTTTCACAAATAAACGCAAGTTATATCGAAGAAATTTTACCACTGTCATGAAGTACAATATGTCACAAGAAAACAGTCTGAGAATCGCCAAGATCCGTTGAAGCGTTTCGGAGTTATAACCTCATAAAGAGACAGTGGTCAGAATTGTAAGAATTGGCCCGGTCAATAACGTGCAAACCACCCTTGGGGGTAAAGGGGTTAATGAATGTCAAACAGTACTCTTCATCAATCTGGCTCCAACTTTCTCTGATTGCTGTTGCCAGATCAGCTTTGCAGGTTGGAGCCTTGTCATGGACCATTTTATTCAACTTCAACAAAAGATTTTCAATTGGGGACGGGGACTGTTGTGAATTCTGTTGTGGGTTCTGCTCTTGGGCTCCCTCCGGTGGTTATAAGTGGTAGTGCTGCTGTTTGTCCTTCACAACAGTCATCAGCTGCTTCCACTTTGGACGGGGCTATTTAGTCTGGCTCCTTCCTTCTGTGAGTGCCAGTTGTCCATTGTTTTCTAGGGATCCACATCTCTGCTTGGTTTCTCCTTCTGGATTGTCCAAATCATCAAAGATAAGTCGTGGCTCTGTTTTTGCAGTCCACATGCGGTGGACTTAATAGTTGTGTGAATTTCTATGTTTTTTCTTGTCCAGCTTTGTCTGTGTAAAGATTTATTCAGCCAAGTTGGAAGCTCTGGAGTCACAGAGTTACCCTCCATGCCTTTAGTTAGGTGTGAAGATTTTTGTATTCTCTGTGGTGGATTTTGTAGTATTTTTTATACTGACCGCACAGTACTCTGTCCTGTCTTTTCTTTCTAGGTAGCGTGGCCTCCTTTGCTAAATTCTGTTTTCAGTCTGCGTTTGTAATTTCCCTCTCCTCTCACAGTCAATATTTGTGGGGGGCTGCCTTTCCTTTGGGAATTTTCTCTGAGGCAAGATAGTATTTCTGTTTCTTTCTTTAGGGGTAATTAGTTCTCCGGCCGTGACGAGGTGTCTAGGGAGTGACAGGAACATCCCACGGCTACTTCTAGTTTATGTGTTAAGTTCAGGGTCTGCGGTCAGTATAGAGGCCACCTACTCCAGAGCTCGTCCATGCTGCTCCTAGGCCACCAGTTCATAACAGGGGACTGAATATGATGAAGTGGGGTGTGAGGGGGACTGCACATGATGAAGTCTAGGAGGTGAGGGTGACTACATATGAAGTGGTGGGGAGGGGGAATGCACATGATGAAGTGTGTCTGGGGGTGACTACAAATGATGAAGTGAGAGGGGGATACAGGTGTATTACCTGTACACTGACACTATATACAGAGCTCCTGTGTATAAGGTCTCTGGTGATCACTGTATTACCTGTACACTGACAGTATATACAGAGCTCCTCTGTATAATGACACTTAGGATTGTGGTTTTTTTTTTTAATTAATGACCAGTATTGTAGTATTCAGTCACTTTGTGGTGGTAATACAGTACAGACCAAAAGTTTGGACACATCTTCTCATTTCAAGATTTTTCTGTATTTTCATGACTATGAAAATTGTACATTCACACTGAAGGCATCAAAACTATGAATTAACACATGTGGAATTATATACTTAACAAAAAAAGTGTGAAACAACTGAAATTATGTCTTATATTCTATGTTCTTCAAAGTAGCCTCCTTGTGCTTTGATGACTGCTTTGCACATTCTTGGCATTCTCTTGATGAGCTTCAAGAGGTAGTCACTGGGAATGGTCTTCCAACAATCTTGAAGGAATTCCCAGAGATGCTTAGCACTTGTTGGCCCTTCTGCCTTCACTCTGCGATCCAGCTCACCCCAAACCATCTCGATTGGGTTCAGGTCTGGCGACTGTGGAGGCCAGGTCATCTGGCGTAGCACCCCATCACTCTCCTTCTTGGTCAAATAGCCCTTACACAGCCTGAATAACATGCCTGAATAACATCTCACTCCCTGCCACCACAGGGCCCAACAGGGATAGCAGGGTCAGCCATCGAGGAGCGGGGGCGCCAATGCGCAGGTCTAGGGTGCCAACCTCCGCAAGTAGGTAGGTTGAGATAGGCCAGTTTAGGGTTAGGCACCCCCCCTGGTTATCTTTTTCTTTCTTTAGTGGTGTTGGTGTGATGTATAATTATTGTATGTATTAAGGCTTTTTAACTAAGGTATAATAAAGGTTTGAACTTTTTAAGACAAAGGGAAATTTTCTGTGAGCTAAATACGAATATATCCCTTCAATATATTTACGCATAAAGTCCCCAACAGTGTCACCAGCAAAGCATCCCCACACCATCACACCTCCTCCTCCATGCTTCATGGTGGGAACCAGGCATGTAGAGTCCATCCGTTCACCTTTTCTGCGCCGCACAAAGACACCGTGGTTGGAACCAAAGATCTCAAATTTGGACTCATCAGACCAAAGCACAGATTTCCACTGGTCTAATGTCCATTCCTTGTGTTCTTTAGCCCAAACAAGTCTCTTCTGCTTGTTGTCTGTCCTTAGCAGTGGTTTCCTAGCAGCTATTTTACTATGAAGGCCTGCTGCACAAAGTCTCTTCTTAGTTGTTGTAGGGATGTGTCTGCTGCTAGAACTCTGTGTGGCATTGACCTGGTCTCTAATCTGAGCTGCTGTTAACCTGCGATTTCTGAGGCTGGTGATTCAGATAAACCTATCCTCAGAACCAGAGGTGACTCTTGGTCTTTCCTGGGGCAGTCCTCATTTGAGCCAGTATTTTTCCTGCCAAGAAATGCAGAAACCTTGTAGAAATTTCTGCAAGCAAATACTCAAGGTATGCACATAGCCTTAATGTGTGATTGGTGAGAAGCACGGTGCAGAAGTGGAGTTTTTCCAGGAGAGGGTGATGGGACTGTGGAAGGTTTGATGGGTGGAGGCGGGGCTAGGGTGGAGCCTGGGTGGAATTTCAAGGGGGCCCTGAAAATTTTGCCAGTATGTGGCTCCCGAGTGGCAGCACTGCCTAGGATACTTGGTACCACTGAGCAGGATGTTCTTATTTAGCCGGAATAAGGAACCCAGTGCACTGAGCATTTTACAATCTCCTTATTAGAGAAACAAGGAGCACTACTCAACTGCTCCAATTTCAGAAGATCGGGGCAGATCATTGCCCCTCTTCTGCCAGTGTGTGGCACCTCTACCACTGCCCTCCCATGTCTCACTGCAGTTATTGTAACTACAGCAATTGTTCCACTCCTTGGCCATGGGGTCCAACCAGATTCCTAAGACATACTCAGTAAATTACTTGTGCCAAAGTCCTGTATGCTTTTGTGTCATACAGAGGAATATTGGTCTTATTTGATAAATCTATGTAATTTTTTAAAACTGTAAATTTGTATTAAAGTTTCCGAAACGATAAACATCACAATAAGATTTGGGAAACAGACATGTAAATTTATACCTTATAAGATATTATAATAGCAATGATAAAATAGGAAAGATCAAGGCGAGAGAAGGAAAGAAAATAAAAGTGGAGTGAGGGGAGAAATCTAGGCTGCATTCTCCAATACAAAACAACACTTTTTACAAATAATCATCCCATTATTATTACTCCATGTGATTAGAATAAGTGTTTGGGAGTATTAGTGCAGCCTCCTATCTAGACATATCTAGCAGCTTATAATTGTATATGTGCTGAGGTCACAGTGACAATGGTCCAGAGCTGATGGTGTCACTACAGTGATGTCACAATTTACCGGACAGTTCTAGATGCTGTGTAACCCCTGATTCCGTTGAGGGTTGTTTAAGGCGTTGGAGAGTGAGGATTGTGGCGTTAAGTGAGTGCAAGTATGGCGAATAAAAAGTGCTGTAAGCGTATTATTATATCGGATTCAGAGAACAGCAGTGATGTGGATTTCCATCAGGTGAGCCGTCACTTTTCTGCATTATTCTTATGTAATACTAATCTATCATCTATGATGATTTATGTGACGACTTGTTAGAATGATCAATATTACTGATTGTTATCTCCTTAATAGCGGATAATGAAGAGTAATATTCCTGTTTGGGGAGTTTATATCCATCTTAATAGACCATCACTGACAATTATATTAATAAATATATTATTACTATTCTATAAGAATAAAATGCTCCTTGTAAAAGCCAGAACTGACCCTGCGTGTTATTTTCATACCCTTTCATACCCAGATGTTCATTATGATTTATGTGACATTTCGAGTCTTATATTTCTTCTCTTTTTCTAGTCCCATCCCCCCAAGAAAAGATCAAGACTTCCGAACTATCAAACGGAAGGTGGATTAAAAAATGGGATAACACCTATAGACCCAGGTACTGATTTCCAATGCAATCTAGCCCCTGCTGATATGTGTCCTAACAATAATGGGTTTACTAGAACAAATGTGTCTCATTCATTGGGACTTAAGGCCCAGTCACACTTAGCGACGCTAAAGCGATCCCGACAACGATACGACCTGTCAGGGATCGTTGCTGCGTCGCTATGTGGTCGCTGGTGTGATGTCAAACAGTGAGATCTTCCCAACGACGCAGCAGCGATCTGTAGCGACCTGTACAACGATGTCACATGGCAGCTATTATGACGATTCAGACCTCGATGAGGGACGTCCTGTGAGACGTTGTCGTCAACGAGGTCGTTGGTAAGGTGTCAAACACAGCGATGTGTGCTACCCAGCGGGACCTCAACGATCAAAAAAAGGTCCAGGCCATTCCGACACGACCAGCGATCTCACAGCAGGGGCCTGGTCGCTGCCACGTGTCAAACATAGCGAGATCGCTACTGAGGTCGCTGTTGCGTCACAAAACTTGTGACTCAGCAGCGATCTCGCTAGCGACCTCGCTTAGTGTGATGGGGGCTTTAGTTGTAACTGGTAAAAAAGATAATGATGACAGTTTGGCCCCATCATCAGAAGTTTTCTGAAGTCCTAGTAGTCCGTTTTAATTATCACTTACTGCTGTTATCCATAATAACAGTCTAATATATTCATTTTTGTTTCTTCCTCAGAACTAATAACATCTTTCCCGTCATGTAGCAATGACTTCTTCAGGTAGGATGAATCACATCTTCTCCAACTATGAGCTCAGGTCCCATTGGTAGACATTATTGGGGACAATCGGTGTCCTTCATTCCAGCTTTATATAATATGACTCTTGTGGTTCCTGGGCTCTGAATTGCTTCATCTGATCCATTTATACCAATAATTTTAATCCATAATCTCATTCATTTTTAACATTAGAATTTTCCCCACTGATTCCTATTTCTGCATTTGTTTTCACAGTTCCACTGATGTCATTGTTATTTCTGACGATGATGAGTATTCTTCTGGGGAGAAAATATCATCTCGCGAAAGTAAGGACTAATTAGCTGTGTTTTCTAGACACAACCTAAATTTCCGGTATTTGACACAGTCCATTGATCCATGTTCTGTTCTGTTATGTGATATTCACAGGTCTCAGGACTTCTGACATCGAGGATTATGATACCCCTGAGCAGTGTGGACCTCCACACACTGACAGCGATGACGATGACTGTATCATAATAGAACCATCATCTCCTGTCACTGGTCAGTGTCCAATATTATGGTTTATACCGCAATCTATACAGATTACATACATTTCCCCTAAAGATAATTTAACAATGCACCTTCACGTGATAGCCAACAAGTGGACAAAGGAGTAAAAAGTAGAATTGCACATTCATTTCTGGTGCCTCTTCACTCTATTTCAATCAAGGGCTGTAGATATTCCTAATCTCTGTAACAATATTATATAGATGCCTCAATGTAAAACTTATCAAAGATGGCACTATTTTCACTGCTCCATGTTTCCTTCCAGATACAGAATCATCTGGATGCCTGGAGAGATCCACCTCAGAGGAGCAGTAAGTTATATAAAGCTATGAAACACTATAAACGAGAAGTGGTGCCCCCTACTGGTGGATATCCTCAGTCATCAGCTCAGTTCCCAAAATCCAGCACTCCCACATCTCCTCGTTTTACATCCCAATCTATGTCAGGGTGTAGATAATCCCTCCTCTCTGCCATGTATAAATCCTGGATCCCAAGAAGATCTTGCAGTTCCACTGACATAGAGATGATATTGGATTCTTGTATTGACATTTTTGAGAGGTTTATTTCAATGCTGATAATCCACCTGCCCCGACTTGTAGCTTATTGCTGGCTGACCCTATTGTATTTGTGCCCCTGACCTTCTACCATTTGGGTGACGCGATACTTAATTGGGAAATCCCTTCTACATTGTAGGGGAAAGGAATGAATAGGTAAATGTTCTGTATGTTTTGAGATATAACCTAAGGCTTCATGTATGATCTTCTGTTCTTCCAGGCCTATTTGTACCATCCGGGGCTGCTTTATAGAGGACATCACATCTCCGGCATCTAAATACATGCAGGACTTTCAGAGCTACAAACATGAGTTGGTTACACGGCTGTTTAAGCTCTATAACAGCACCGTGTTTGAGAACGAGGTAAAATATTACAATCCCGGGGTTGTATATATTCATCTATATTCTGCTATATCTGTAACTCTTCATGTAAATGTCGGTGGAGTATATATTATCAAAGACCTTTACTGTTCCTCTATGTAAATGCAGTTATACTGGTGCAGAGGAGGTAGCAGTCACCCCGGGACCTGGTGCCTACGGGTGTCTTTAGGACCAGTAGTCACAACTTATACCTCCCTTTTGTAGTGTCCTAGAAGGGACTGCATTTAATGCTGTTTTACGTTGAATTATAGATATAATGTATTTTATTTCTTAATTCCTCATCTTCAGCTTCCTGAGTCCAAAATAACATTCAAGTGGAGCAAAAGACTGACGGCAACATCTGCTTTCTGCACGAACATCTATAAGGACGGGGAACAGTATTCCTTTATTGAACTCTCAGACAAAGTCTGTGACTCTGCAGGTAAGTTTCTTATAGTGATCATTTGGTAAAAATATAAAATTTTGATAGAAGTACCAGGTTGTTAAAGAGAACCTTTTATGTGAAAAAACGCTATTAACCTGCCGATATGAGGTTAATCTGCAGGTTAACAGCGTTCTGAACCTGCCCAGTGCCGGCACTTAGACCTCCACTGCTGGGAGGAAATGAACTTTATTCAATTAACAGGCAGCTTTCAGTCATAGGGACGGCACCATCAAGGGTTCAGTCACTGCTCTGTGTATAGCGAGCTGCTGCTGTAACCGTGCCCCGGCACTGACTGACAGCCAGGTCTAATGCTAAGCTGCTGTCAGTCAGTCACAGGGGGTGGGTTACAGATGCCACTCACTTTACACAGAGCAGTGACTGAACCCGTGCCGCTGCTATGACTGGAAGCTGAACGCTGCCAGAGGGACCAATGTTTATTTCCTCCTGGCCTAAGTGCCGGTGTCGGGAAGATTCAGAACACCTTTAACCTGCACATTAACTCCATATTTGGAGGTTAATAATGTTTTTTCACATGACAGCTTCCATTTAAGGCAGGAATGAAGTTACTGCAATTTTCATAGCTTCCAAACAAGAGAAACACACACATGCATGGCTATATGTTGTTCATCAGTTGTGATCATTGAAAATCCTTGTGGGACCCCTTATTTCTTAATAGTGAGGGATCTGGAGGTAAACAGTGGATGGATAAAATACACATAGATAGTAACTGCCACGGATGCAACTATAAATTACTGGGACGATTAATCAGAAGAGTCAGCCTGAGTAATGGAGATCCTTCAGGTCCTATACCTCCAAAGCTCCAGGGCAAATGTCTCTTGAGCCTCTCATATATTATGGTCTAGTAGGTTTGCAATTGTGATGTAAAATATCTTCTTGACTTATCGTAATTATATATTTTCTATCTTTAGAGCGCCTTAGAGATTCACTGGCACATGAATTGTGCCATGTCGCCTGCTGGCACATTGAGGGAGTGCAAAATGATGGACATGGGCCACTCTGGACATCTTACACAGAAAAGCTCATACATGTTCACCCCGAATTGCCACCTGTGAGAATGTATCATGCGTATGACATTAATTACCGATACAACTATGTGTGTGCAGGGTGTGGATACAGGTAAGGAGATATTTTCTTCTTATATAATTCTAAAGAAACTACATTAATGCAATTTATATTCTGCTACCAGGAGATCACAGATGACTGAGATCTAATTTTCCATGAATAATCCTTTCTCTTCCTCCAGTAACTGATATTTCTATCCTTTCTTGACTGCCAATCCATGTTCTTTCTGTCTTTTTAGAGTCGGCCGTTTCACGAAAATCAGTGAACAGAGAACATTTTGCCGTAAATGTGGAGGGAAACTTACAATGCAAAACACGGCTTAAGGTTAGGACCATCTGTCTCCTTAGATCATCCTCCATCTACATCTCAAGGAGACCCATTTTCCAGATATAAGACCAGAATCTGGAAAAATCCAACAAAACCTGCAGAAACAAAATCCAGGCTGTACTGTCAAACAGAAGCAATTTATTGCTTCCATTACCAAATGTAAGTGTGTATATTCTTTATATGTTCATTGTAGGAGTGTATTTATACAGTCACCCCAGGACCTGGTGCTTTAGGAAATCTTTAGGACCAGTAGACGCTTTTTGTCGTGTCCTCGAAGGCACTGCAGTTTCCACTGTGTTTCATGGAACAGCATATTTCATTCATTTTGATTCTTCATTCCTCATCTTTAGGTTCCTGGTTCCATACAAATAACTTGAAGTAAAACACTGAGCGCAACATGTGCCCATTGTATCCATATCTATTAGGATGAGGATTGATATTCCAGGATTGAGAGATCTTGAAAATTTCTGTGACTCCACAGGTAAGTTTTACATCACAATCGTTTAGCAAAAAATATGACATTTTGATAGGAGTCACAGGTTGTTAGGGGTGGATTGAAGTTACTGCACCTTTCAGATCTTCCAGACAAGAGAAACATACACATACATTTCTTTATATTCTTAAATGAACACAATTCGTGAAAAATCTTCAAAAATCCTTTTTTTTTTATAAATGTGGGAGATCAGAAATGGATAAAATACCATACATATAAATAGTAGCTGGCAGGGGGCAACTGGAAATTGCTGGGTCGATGAATAAGAAGAGTCAGCCTGGGTGGTGGAGATACTTTAGGTCTTATAGTTGGTACAATCTCCAAAGCTCTGAGGCATTTATTCATTGAGCCTTTCCTACAATATGGCCTAGCAGGTTTGCACTTGTGTTATCTATGTGTGTTAAGTATATTTACTTTTTATAGTAATTGTATTTTTTTTCTCTGTAGAGCGCATTACAAAAGCATTAATGCACAAAATGATCCTGCTCATGGTCTGCATGTTATTCTGAAGGCTATCTACATGGTGAACAACGTGACTTCTCCAAGCAGTGATTACGACTAAAACTGCTGCTAATGGAGAGTTGTTATATACCAAAGTCCTCCCAAAGCCCAGAAGAGCAACTCATGATACCAACTGTTGACCTAATGCAGAAGAAGAGGAATAGAGTGCTGAGAAAATGTTATAAAATAAAAAAGAGAGTCAACAAAAAATAAGAAAAGCAAAAAAGGTTGACCCCCAGCTATACCCTATACCTCTTCTACCTGTACCCATATGAAATATATATATTCTCCATCACCCAACCCCAAATAAAAACAAAATCTAAAAAGATACTGTGTGTATGTAACACAGGTAATTGGATGCAGAGACACAGAGGCACAGAGCAAGGGTTAACGGGAAAACAATCACTGATTTAATTGTTACAGGGATAGACCTCCAAGCATGTAGCAACAGGAAATAAATCAGGTGGTTGCCGAGGGAAAGAAAGGGGAAGAACAACTAAAGGTGGCAGGTTATATATCAATTTCACTTAGCGTTACTTGGGTGCCTCTCTCTTCTCCTGGGTTGGGTGGCTGGCTGGCAGCTGAGGCCGGTGCTGAGTTCTTCCGGCTTCCCCACCTAACAGGTCGGTCTCCTTCTGGTGGCAGCGGGCAGTCACTTGTCTGACCCACTGAGCCCCTAGTATGTTATGCTGCTGCACAGCCAAGAGTAGTCCACGGCAATCCTCTACTTGGCGTGCGCTCCTCCACATGCTCCACGAAGTCTGAGGGTCCTCGCTGTACCCAACCTTTATCTCTGCAGAGCGTCCTATCTTTTCTCACGGCTCAGCGCCGGTCCTCACTGACACCTCTCTCTGGAAGGAAAGCCCGCTCTTTTCCCTCACTAACCTTCTTATCCTCCCCTGTCTCACCACGCCCCCTCTACACAGGTCAAGGTTCTGCTCAGTTCCCCATCTCCTTCCCCCTTGCAACAGTAGGCCTGGCCCCAGCAGTTCCAAACCTGGTGCCTTGTCAGCACCCACAGCCCGGTCTTCTTCTTTACATGTATTCCTGATCTTTCTCCTTCTCCTGTGTCCAGTGGCCATCCTCAGGAGCTTCAGATTGCTGAGGTGCAGAATCTGCCTGACACCATGTCTGGCATGGCGTGGCAAGTGAGGAAAGTTAAAGAAAATTTATAACACAATCTGACAACTAACCCATGAATAATTACATAGGGAACTTGTTTTTTTTTTAACTAGAGTAAAGATGTATTGTGGTAAGAAGATGTTACCATCTATACACAGTTTCTAGATCGATGGGAGCTCTATATAGAATTAACAGCACAGCTGTGCGCTTGCTTGACCACTGTTTATTACAAATGGAGCACAGAAGGCTCCCATTTTGACAAACGGTGAAAGACAGAGCGATCAGAGATAATGGGCCCAGCTGAGTAGGGGCCTTCCCGATGGTACGCGAGTGTGGCCTAAACATTCCTATACACCAACAGTAATGAAAACAAGTATGGAAATGTGTGGCTCACCGATGGAGTGCAAGACTACGGACATGGTCAATTTGTAATTTTCTACACTAAAAACGTCACTTGTGTTCATCCTGGTGACCATAAGTTGCACCTATAAGTAAAGCTATGTGTGTGCAACACATTAATACAGGTGAGCAGACATTTTATTTCTATATGCATATATATTTATGGGTTTACTTTCATGGGTAGACTGAGTAAACAATACAATCTATTGAATAACTTAACTTACTAAAACTTTACTAATATTTTAACTTATATTTTGACTGCAGATTTTTTGGACCTGACAAAATCTGAATTTGACAAATCAGACATTTGATTCTCTGTGAATTGAATGTTCCCTATTCTGCTCTGTGGACTTTCTAGACCTCAGAGCATAATAAGTATAAGATGTAAAAATATAAAAAAACCCTCATACTTACCTCACCACTCCGGCCATCCCTCTGTTCCTTGCCAATATCCATTCCTTCACCTCTCTGCCCACATCACATTGCCAACCTGGTGTTCACTCTAGGCCAGAGGTTCTGGCTGCAAGCAGGCCCAAAAATTAACTGCCCATGTGCAATGATTTCAGAAGCCTACCTGAGGCCGGAAATATTATCGGCAATATGTTAAAATAAAAAAAGAGTTGTCATTTTTCATGATAGCTCCTGTTTGAGTGGGGTGGCAGGGCCTAATATAAGTATTAGGATCTTAGGCCTGTGGACCGTTATTTGCAGCTTCATCGGTCGTAGTTTCTGGACCACATTTGGCAGGTACTAAGTGGGACATACTAAACACAACCTGCCGTTCTGGAGTTCCTCTGACCCAGTTGTATCGCCATCAAACTGGGTCCTTGTCAAAGTCATTGTGATACTTCCTGCTTCTCAAATATCAATTTCAAAAGCTGACTGTACACTTACTTGTGCTCCTTCAAAATTGCCATAATAGACATTATGGCTGATGATGTGTGCAGATTGTAATGTTGCAATGTCCAAGATATCACAAAACAGCTATATACAGTGGGTACGGAAAGTATTCAGACCCAATTAAATTTTTCACTCTTTGTTCATTGCAGCCATTTGGTAAATTCAAAAAAGTACATTTTTTTTCTCGTTAATGTACACTCTGCACCCCATCTTGACTGAAAAAAAACAAAAATGTAGAAATGTTTGCATATTTATTAAAAAAGAAAAACTGAAATATCACATGGTCATAAGTATTCATACCTTTTGCTCAGACACTCATATTTAAGTCAAATGCTGTCCATTTCCTTGTGATCCTCCTTGAGATGGTTCTACTCCTTCATTGGAGTCCGGCTTCGTTTAATTAAACTAATAGGACTTGATTTGGAAAGGCACACACCTGTCTATATAAGACTTCAAAGCTCACAGTGCATGTCAGACCAAATGAGAATCATGAAGTCAAAGGAACTGGCCAAGGAGATCAGAGACAGAATTGTGGCAAGGCACCAATCTGGCCAAGGTTACAAAAGAATTTCTGCAGTACTCAAGGTTTTTAAGAGCACAGTGGCCTCCATAATCCTTAAATGGAAGAAGTTTGGGATCACAAGAAGTCTTCCTAGACCTGGCCGTCCAGCCAAACTGAGCAATCGTGAGAGAAGAGCCTTGGTGAGAGAGGTAATGGAGAACCCCAAGATCACTGTGGCTGAGCTCCAGAGATGCAGTAGGGAGATAGGAGAAAGTTCCACAAAGTCAACTATCACTGCAGCCCTCCACCAGTCAGGCATTTGTGGCAGAGTGGTCCAACGAAGCCTCTCCTCGGTGCAAGACATAAGAAAACCCGCAAAGAGTTTGCTAACAAACACATGAAGGATTCCCAGACTATTAGAAATAAGATTGTCTGGTCTAATGAGACGAAGATAGACCTTTTTGGTGATAATAACTCTAAGCGGTATGTGTGGAGAAAAACAGGCACTGCTCATCACCTGCCCAATACAATCCCAACAGTGAAACAAGATGGTGGCAGCATCATGCTATGGGGGTGTTTTTCCTCTGCAGGGACAGGATGACTGGTTGCCATTGAAGGAAACATGAATGCGTCCAAGTACAAAGATTGTTGTGAATTCTGTTCTTGGGCTCCCTCCGGTGGTTATCAGTGGTAGCGCTGCTGTCTGTCATTCACAGCAGTTATCAGGTGTGTTCACTCTGGACTGGGCTATTTAGTCTGGCTTCACCCTTTAATGAGTGCCAGTTGTCAATTGTATCTGGAGGATTCACATCTCTTCATGGTCTCTCTTGCTTCCTGGTCTTTTCACCAAGATAAGTCCTGCTTGTTTTGCAGCCCACATTTTGTGTGTCTTATTGTTCAGTGCATTTCATGTTTTTTCTTGTCCAGCTTAATCTGTGTAAGAATTTATGCAGTCCAGCTGGAATCTCTGGAAAGGCAGATATACCCCTTCATGTCTTTAGTTAGATGTGAAGTTTTTGTACTTTCTGTGGTGGATATTTCATAGCATTTTATTACTGACCGCATAGTACTCTGTCCTATCTTTTCTATCTAGCTAGATTGGCCTCCTTTGCTAAATCCTGTTTTCAGCCTGTGTATGTTTTTTCCTCTCCTCTCACAGTCAATATTTGTGGGGGGCTGCCTATCCTTTGGGAATTTTCTCTGAGGCGAGATAGCTTTCCCTTTTCTATCTATAGGGTTAATTAGTTCTCCGGCTGTGTCGAGGTGTCTAGGATCAGTAGGTACATCCCACGGCTACTTCTAGTTGCGGTGTTAAGTTCAGGGTCCGCGGTCAGTATAGATACCACCTTCTCCAGAGTACGTCTCATGCTGCTCCTAGGCCACCAGTTCATAACAGTACAACTGGCCAACAATGAGTTAACCGCATCTCAAAAGAAGGGAAAGAAAGTGCTGAGCCATTTTTTTTTCTGTACTCTGTTGTGTTTTTTCCCCTCTTACCTCTGGGTGGCTCAGGAGTTAGGCGCTGATATGGATGTTCAGGGACTTGCTTCTCGTGTGGATCAACTTGATGCTAGAGTACAGGGTATTTCTGATTATATCGTGCAGACTGCAGACTCCTGTTTTAGAGCCTAGAATTCCTACCCCTGATCTGTTTTTTGGGGACAGGTCTAAATTTCTGAGCTTTAAAAATAACTGTAAACTGTTTTTTGCTCTGAAGCCCCGTTCCTCTGGTGATCCCATCCAGCAGGTTAAAATTGTCATATCTCTGTTGCGTGGTGACCCCCAGGATTGAGCATTTGCCCTGGAACCTGGGAATCCGGCGTTGCTTAATGTAGACACCTTTTTTTCAGGCGCTTGGGTTATTATATGATGAACCTAACTCTGTAGAGCATGCTGAGAAAACACTGTTGGCCCTGTGTCAGGGTCGAGAAGCGGCAGAATCGTATTGCCACAAATTTAGAAAATGGTCTGTGCTGACTAAATGGAATGAGGATGCTTTGGCGGCAATTTTCAGAAAGGGTCTTTCTGAATCCGTTAAAGATGTTATGTTGGGCTTCCCCACGCCTGCTGGTCTGAGTGATTCTATGTCTCTGGCCATTGAAATTGATCGGCACTTGCGTGAGCGCAGAGTTGTGCACACTATGGCGTTGTCTTCCGAGCGGAGTCCTGAGCCTATGCAATGTGATAGGATTGTGTCTAGAGCCGAACGACAAGGATTCAGACGTCAGAATGGGTTGTGTTTTTACTGCGGCAATTCTGCTCATGTTATTTCTGATTGCACTAAGCGTGTCAAGAGAATCGCTAGTTCCGTTACCATCAGTAATGTACAACCAAAATTTCTGTTATCTGTGACCCTGATCTGCTCATTATCGTCATTTTCTGTCATGGCATTTGTGGATTCGGGCACCGCGTTAAATTTAATGGACTTAGAATTTTCCAGACGTTGTGGGTTTTCCTTGCAGCCTTTGCAGAGTCCTATCCCTTTGAGGGGCATTGATGCTACACCATTGGCTAAAAATAAACCTCAGTTTTGGACACAGCTAACCATGCGTATGGCGCCAGCCCATCAGGAAGATTGTCGTTTTCTGGTGTTGCAGAATCTGCATGATGCTATTGTGCTGGGGTTTCCATGGTTACAGGTGCATAATCCGGTGTTGGATTGGAAATCTATGTCTGTGACTAGTTGGGGTTGTCAGGGGGTTCATGATGACGTTTCTTTGATGTCAATTTCCTCCTCCCCCGCTTCTGAAGTTCCTGAGTTTTTGTCAGATTTCCAGGATGTTTTTGATGAGCCCAAGTCCAGTTCCCTTCCACCGCATAGGGATTGTGATTGTGCTATTGACTTGATTCCAGGCTGTAAGTTCCCTAAGGGCTGACTTTTCAATCTGTCTGTGCCTGAACATGCCGCCATGCGGAGTTATGTTAAGGAGTCTTTGGAGAAGGGGCATATTCAGCCATCTTCTTCTCCATTGGGAGCAGGTTTCTTTTTTGTTTCCAAGAAGGATGGTTCCTTGAGACCCTGTATTGATTATCACCTCTTGAATAAGATCACGGTCAAATTCCAATACTCTTTGCCTTTGCTCTCTGATTTGTTTGCTAGGATTAAGGGGGCTAGTTGGTTTACTAAGATTGACCTTCGAGGGGCATATAATCTTGTTCGTATTAAGCAGGGCGACGAATGGAAAACTGCGTTTAATACGCCCGAGGGCCATTTTGAATATCTTGTGATGCCATTCGGACTCTCTAATGCTCCATCTGTGTTTCAGTCCTTCATGCATGATATATTTCGGAATTATCTTGATAAATTCATGATTGTATATTTGGACGATATTTTGATTTTTTCGGATGATTGGGAGTCTCATGTGAAACAAGTCAGGATGGTATTTCAGATCCTTCGTGATAATGCCTTGTTTGTGAAGGGGTCTAAATGCCTCTTTGGAGTACAGAAGGTTTCTTTTTTGGGCTTCATTTTTTCTCCTTCATCTATAGAAATGGATCCGGTTAAGGTTCAGGCCATTCATGATTGGATCCAGCCCACATCCGTGAAGAGCCTTCAGAAATTTTTGGGCTTTGCTAATTTTTATCGCCGTTTCATTGCCAACTTCTCCAGTGTGGTTAAACCCCTGACCGATTTGACGAAGAAAGGCGCTGATGTGAGGAATTGGTCCTCTGCGGCCGTTTCTGCCTTTCAGGAGCTTAAACGCCGATTTACTTCTGCCCTTGTGTTGCGTCAGCCGGATGTTTCTCTTCCTTTTCAGGTTGAGGTTGACGCTTCTGAGATTGGGGCAGGGGCCGTTTTGTCTCAGAGGAATTCTGATGGTTCCTTGATGAAACCGTGCGCCTTCTTCTCTCGAAAGTTTTCACCTGCGGAACGCAATTATGATGTCGGTAATCGTGAGTTGTTGGCTATGAAGTGGGCATTTGAGGAGTGGCGACATTGGCTTGAAGGGGCTAAGCACCGTATTGTGGTCTTGACCGATCATAAGAATCTGATTTACCTCCAGTCTGCCAAACGGTTGAATCCTAGACAGGCCTGATGGTCCCTGTTTTTCTCCCGTTTTGATTTTGTTGTCTCGTATCTTCCGGGTTCTAAGAATGTTAAGGCTGATGCCCTCTCTAGGAGTTTTTTGCCTGATTCCCCTGGGGTCCTTGAGCTGGTTGGCATTCTGAAGGAGGGGGTTATTCTTTCTGCCATCTCCCCTGATTTACGATGGGTTCTTCAGGAATTTCAGGCTGATAAACCTGACCGCTGTCCAGTGGAGAAACTGTTTGTTCCTGATAGATGGACTAGCAAAGTGATTTCTGAGGTTCACTGTTCTGTGTTGGCTGGCCATCCTGGGATTTTTGGTACCAGAGATTTGGTTAGTAGGTCATTTTGGTGGCCTTCTTTGTCACGGGATGTGCGTTCCTTTGTGCAGTCCTGTGGGACTTGTGCGCGGGCCAAACCTTGCTGCTCACGCGCCAGTGGGTTGCTTTTGCCTTTGCCGGTCCCTGAGAGGCCTTGGACGCATATTTCTCTGGATTTTATTTCGGATCTTCCGGTTTCCCAGAGGATGTCGGTTATCTGGGTGGTTTGTGACCGGTTTTCTAAGATGGTTCATTTGGTACCTTTGCCTAAATTGCCTTCCTCTTCTGAGTTGGTTCTGTTGTTTTTTCAGCATGTGGTTCGTTTGCATGGCATTCCGGAGAATATTGTGTCCGACAGAGGTTCCCAGTTTGTTTCCAGGTTTTGGCGGGCCTTTTGTGCTAAGCTGGGCATTGATTTGTCTTTTTCTTCCGCATTTCATCCTCAGACAAATGGCCAAACTGAGCGAACTAACCAGACTTTGGAAACTTATTTGAGATGCTTTGTGTCTGCGGATCAGGATGATTGGGTGGCTTTCTTGCCATTGGCCGAGTTTGCCCTTAATAATCGGGCTAGTTCTGCTACCTTGGTTTCACCTTTCTTTTGCAATTCTGTGTTTCATCCTCGTTTTTCTTCGGGGCAGGTTGAGCCTTCTGAATGTCCTGGGGTGGACTCTGTGGTTGACAGGTTGCAGCAAATTTGGGCTCATGTTGTGGACAATTTGGTGTTGTCTCAGGAGGAGGCTCAGCGTTTTGCTAACCGTCGGCGGCATATGGGTTCCCGGCTTCGGGTTGGGGATTTGGTCTGGTTGTCTTCCCGTCATGTTCCTATGAAGGTTTCTTCCCCTAAGTTCAAGCCTCGGTTTATTGGTCCTTACAGGATTTCTGAGATTATCAATCCAGTGTCTTTTCGTTTAGCCCTTCCAGCCTCTTTTTCCATCCACAATGTTTTTCATAGATCTTTGTTGCGGAAATATGTGGTACCCGTCGTTCCCTCTGTTGATCCTCCTGCCCCGGTGTTGATTGATGGGGAGTTGGAGTATGTTGTTGAGAAGATCTTGGATTCTCGTTTTTCAAGGCCGAGGCTTCAGTATCTTGTCAAGTGGAAGGGTTATGGCCAGGAGGATAATTCGTGGGTTGTTGCCTCTGATGTTCATGCTGACGATTTGGTTCGTGCCTTCCATTTGGCTCGTCCTGATCGGCCTGGGGGCTCTGGTGAGGGTTCGGTGACCCCTCCTCAAGGGGGGGGTACTGTTGTGAATTCTGTTCTTGGGCTCCCTCCGGTGGTTATCAGTGGTAGCGCTGCTGCCTGTCCTTCACAGCAGATATCAGGTGTGTTCACTCTGGACTGGGCTATTTAGTCTGGCTTCACCCTTTAATGAGTGCCAGTTGTCAATTGTATCTGGAGGATTCACATCTCTTCATGGTCTCTCTTGCTTCCTGGTCTTTTCACCAAGATAAGTCCTGCTTGTTTTGCAGCCCACATTTTGTGGGCCTTATTGTTCAGTGCATTTCATGTTTTTTCTTGTCCAGCTTAATCTGTGTAAGAATTTATGCAGTCCAGCTGGAATCTCTGGAGAGGCAGATATACCCCTTCATGTCTTTAGTTAGATGTGAAGTTTTTGTACTTTCTGTGGTGGATATTTCATAGCATTTTATTACTGACCGCATAGTACTGTGTCCTATCTTTTCTATCTAGCTAGATTGGCCTCCTTTGCTAAATCCTGTTTTCAGCCTGTGTATGTTTTTTCCTCTCCTCTCACAGTCAATATTTGTGGGGGGCTGCCTATCCTTTGGGAATTTTCTCTGAGGCGAGATAGCTTTCCCTTTTCTATCTATAGGGTTAATTAGTTCTCCGGCTGTGTCGAGGTGTCTAGGATCAGTAGGTACATCCCACGGCTACTTCTAGTTGCGGTGTTAAGTTCAGGGTCCGCGGTCAGTATAGATACCACCTTCTCCAGAGTACGTCTCATGCTGCTCCTAGGCCACCAGTTCATAACAAAAGATATCCTGGATGAAAACCTTTTGCAGAGTTTTCTGGACCTCAGACTTGGCCAAAGATTCACCTTCCAACAAGACAATGACCCTAAGCACACAGCTAAAATAACAAAGGAGTGGCTTCAGAACAACTCTGTGACCATTCTTGACTGGTGAGCCCTGACCAAAACCCAATTGATCATCTCTGGAAAGACCTGAAAATGGCTGTTCACCAAAACTGTTGTTTTTCTTATTTAAGAAATTTGCAAAAATTTCTACATTTCTGTTTTTTTTCAGTCAAGATGGGGTGCAGATTGTAGGTTAACCCCTTAACCCCCAAGGGTGGTTTGCACGTTTATGACCGGGCCAATTTTTACAATTCTGACCACTGTCCCTTTATGAGGTTATAACTCTGGAACGCTTCAACGGATCCTGATGATTCTGACATTGCTTCCTCATGACATATTGTACTTCATGATAGTGGTAACATTTCTTTGATATTACCTGCGTTTATTTGTGAAAAAAATGGAAATTTGGAGAAAAATTTGAAAATTTAGCAATTTTGAATTTCTATGCCCTTAACCCCTTAACGACCGCCAATACGCCTTTTAACGGCGGCCACTAAGGGTACTTAAACCACAGCGCCGTTAATTAACGGCACTGTGGAAAAAGTGAATAGCGCCCCCCAGAGTCGGATTTTCTCTGGGGTCTCGGTTGCCGAGGGTAGCCGAGACCCCACAGAACATGATTTGGGGGGTTTTTACCGACCCCCGAGTTGCGATCGCCGGTAATTAACTGTTTACCGGCAGTCGCAACAAAAAAAAACGCGATTTGCCATTTAATTTCTCTGTCCTCCGATGTGATCGCACATCGGAGGACAGAGAAATGCGGTCCCCGATCGCCCCCGATAGCCCCTCAATACTCACCTATCTCCCCCGGTGCTCCTCGTGGCTCCCGATGGGCGCCGCCATCTTTTTCCGGGGAAAAAATGGCGGGCGCATGCGCAGTGCGCCCGCCGCCCGGGACCCGGAAGATCTTTGGGGTCTCAGCTGCCGGGGGTAGCCGAGACCCTCAAAGAACATGATCGGGGTCGGTTTTTACCGACCCCTGTTTTGCGATCGCCGGTAATTAACTGTTTACCGGCGACCGCAACAAAAAAAAAACGCGATTTGCCATTTAATTTCTCTGTCCTCCGATGTGATCGCACATCGGAGGACAGAGAAATGCGGTCCCCGATCGCCCCCGATAGCCCCCCAATACTCACCTATCTCCCCCGGTGCTGCTCGTGGCTCCCGATGGGCGTCGCCATCTTTTTCCGGGGAAAAAATGGCGGGCGCATGCGCAGTGCGCCCGCCGCCCGGGACCCGGAAGATCTTTGGGGTCTCAGCTGCCGGGGGTAGCCGAGACCCTCAAAGAACATGATCGGGGTCAGTTTTTACCAACCCCTGTTTTGCAATCGCCGGTAATTAACTGTTTACCGGCGACCGCAAAAAAAAAAAAAAGCGATGTCATTCTCTGTTCTCTGATGTGATCGCACATCAGAGGACAGAGAAATAGGGGGATTCGGGGACCCTGTTATACTTACCGGTGTCCCTGGGTCCTCCTGTTTCTTCTGCTGGCCGCCGGCTTCTTGTTCCGGTAAGAGAATGGCGGGCGCATGCGCAGTGCGTCCGCCATGATCTGCCGGCCGGCAGAGGAAGATTCATCCACCTGTTTTATTTTGGTCACTGTGAGATCCTATCACAGTGATCAAAATAAAAAAAATAGTAATTACCCCCCCCCCCTTTATCACCCCCTTAGTAAGGAAAAAATAATAAAATTAAAAAAATGTATGAATTTCTATTTTCCAATTAGGGTTAGGGGTAGGGTTAGGGTTAGGGGTAGGGTTAGGAGTAGGGTTAGGGGTAGGGTTAGGATATGTGCACATATAACATAGAATGGTTCTCTGCGGATTTTTCCGCAGCGGATTTGATAAATCCGCAGGGCCAAAACGCTGCGTTTTTCCTGCGGATTTATCGCGGATGTACCGCGATTTTTGTGCGGATTCACCTGCGGTTTTACACCTGCGGTTTTCTATTATGGAGCAGGTGTAAAACCGCTGCGGAATCCGTAGTAAGAATTGACATGCTGCGGAATGTAAACCGGGCACAGCGTTTTATGTTTCCCATAGGTTTACATTGTACTGTAAACTCATGGGAAACTGCTGCGGACCCGCAGCTGCGGAAACGCTGCGGATCCGCAGCAAAATCCGCAATGTGTGCACATAGCCTTAGGGTTAGGGCTAGGGATAGGGCTTGGGTTAGGGTTAGGGTTAGAGCTAGGATTAGGGTTAGAGCTAAGGTTAGGGCTAGGGTTAGGGTTGGGGCTAAAGTTAGGGTTAGGGTTGGGGCTAGGTTTAGGGCTAAAGTTAAGGTTTGGGCTAAAGTTAGGGTTAGGGCTAGGGTTGGGGCTAAAGTTAGGGTTAGAGTTGGGATTAGGGTTTGGATTAGGGTTAGCAATAGGGTTACATTTGGGATTAGGGTTAGGTTTGGGATTAGGGTTAAGGCTAGGGTTGGGATTAGGGATAAGGGTGTATTGGGATTAGGGTTAGGTTTTGAGGTTAGGGTTGAGATTAGGATTAGGGGTGTGTTCGGTTTAGGGTTTTGATTAGGGTTATGGTTACCTTTGGGATTAGGGTCAGGGGTGTTTTGGGGGTTAGGGTTGTGATTAGGATTATGGATCGGGTTGGGATTAGGGTTAGGGGTGTGTTGGGGTTAGGGTTGGAGTTAGAATTGGGGGGTTTCCACTGTTTAGGTACAGCAGGGGGTCTCTAAACGCCACAGCCAATTTTGCGCTCAAAAAGTCAAATGGTGCTCCCTCCCTTCTGAGCTCTGTCGTGCGCCCAAACAGTGGTTTACCCCCACATATGGGACATCAACGTACTCGGGATAAATTGGACAACAACTTTTGGTGTCCAATTTCTCCTGTTACCCTTGGGAAAATAAAAAATTGGGGACTGAAAGATCATTTTTGTGGGAAAAAAATAGAATTTTTTATTTTCACGCCCGGCGTTATAAACTTTTGTGAAGCACTTGTGGGTTCAAAGTGCTCAACACACACATAGATAAGTTCCTTAGGGGGTCTAGTTTCCAAAATGGGGTCACTTATGTTTTTTTTTTACTGTTTAAGCACATCAGGGGCTCGTCAAACGCGACATGGTGTCCGATCTCAATTCCAGCCAATTTTAGCTTGAAAATGTCAAACGGTGCTCCTTTCCTACTGAGCCCTGCCATGCGTTCAAACAGTGGTTACCCCCACATATGGGGTATCAGCGTGCTCAGGACAAATTGGACAACTTTTGGGGTCCAATTTCTCCTGTTACCCTTGGGAAAATAAAAAATTGGGGACTAAACAATCATGTTTGTGGAAAAAATAGGATTTTTTATTTTCACGCCCGGGCGTTATAAACTTCTGTGAAGCACTTGGGGTTCAAAGTGCTCAACACACACCTAGATATGTTCCTTAGGGGGTCTAGGTTCCTAAATGGGGTCACTTGTGGGGGGTTTCCACTGTTTAGGCACATCAGGGGCTCACCAAACATGACATGGCGTCCGATCTCAATTCCAGCCAATTTTAGCTTGAAAATGTCAAACAGCGCTCCTTTCCTTCTGAGCCCTGCCGTGCGCCCAAAAAGTGGTTCTACCTTGCATGTGGGGTATCAGCGTACTCAGGACAAATTGGACAACAACTTTTGAGGTCCATTTTCTCTTTTTACCCTTGGGAAAATAAAAGAATTATTGCTGAAAGATCATTTTTGTGACTAAAAAGTAAAATGTTAATTTTTTTTCTTCCATGTTGCTTCTGCTGCTGTGAAACATCTGAAGGGTTAATAAACTTCTTGAATGTGATTTTGAGCACCTTGAGGGGTGCAGTTTTCAGAATGTTGTCACTTTTGGGTATTTTCTGCCGTATAGACCTCTCAAAGTGACTTCGATTGTGAGGTGGTCCCTAAAAAAAATGGTTTTGTAAATTTTGTTGTAAAAATAAGAAATTGCTGGTAAAATTTTAACCCTTATAACTCCCTAACAAAAAAATTTTTGGTTCCAAAATTGTGCTGATGTAAAGTAGACATGTGGGCAATGTTATTTATTAACTAATTTGTGTCACATAACTCTTTGGATTAAGAGAACAAAAATTCAAAATTTGAAAATTGTGAAATTTTCCAAATTTTCGCCAAATTTCCGTTTTTTTCACAAATAAACGCAAGTTATATCGAAGAAATTTTACCACTGTCATGAAGTACAATATGTCACAAGAAAACAGTCTGAGAATCGCCAAGATCCGTTGAAGCGTTTCGGAGTTATAACCTCATAAAGAGACAGTGGTCAGAATTGTAAGAATTGGCCTGGTCAATAACGTGCAAACCACCCTTGGGGGTAAAGGGGTTAATGAATGTCAAACAGTACTCTTCATCAATCTGGCTCCAACTTTCTCTGATTGCTGTTGCCAGATCAGCTTTGCAGGTTGGAGCCTTGTCATGGACCATTTTATTCAACTTCAACAAAAGATTTTCAATTGGGGACGGGGACTGTTGTGAATTCTGTTGTGGGTTCTGCTCTTGGGCTCCCTCCGGTGGTTATAAGTGGTAGTGCTGCTGTTTGTCCTTCACAACAGTCATCAGCTGCTTCCACTTTGGACGGGGCTATTTAGTCTGGCTCCTTCCTTCTGTGAGTGCCAGTTGTCCATTGTTTTCTAGGGATCCACATCTCTGCTTGGTTTCTCCTTCTGGATTGTCCAAATCATCAAAGATAAGTCGTGGCTCTGTTTTTGCAGTCCACATGCGGTGGACTTAATAGTTGTGTGAATTTCTATGTTTTTTCTTGTCCAGCTTTGTCTGTGTAAAGATTTATTCAGCCAAGTTGGAAGCTCTGGAGTCACAGAGTTACCCTCCATGCCTTTAGTTAGGTGTGAAGATTTTTGTATTCTCTGTGGTGGATTTTGTAGTATTTTTTATACTGACCGCACAGTACTCTGTCCTGTCTTTTCTTTCTAGGTAGCGTGGCCTCCTTTGCTAAATTCTGTTTTCAGTCTGCGTTTGTAATTTCCCTCTCCTCTCACAGTCAATATTTGTGGGGGGCTGCCTTTCCTTTGGGAATTTTCTCTGAGGCAAGATAGTATTCCTGTTTCTTTCTTTAGGGGTAATTAGTTCTCCGGCCGTGACGAGGTGTCTAGGGAGTGACAGGAACATCCCACGGCTACTTCTAGTTTATGTGTTAAGTTCAGGGTCTGCGGTCAGTATAGAGGCCACCTACTCCAGAGCTCGTCCATGCTGCTCCTAGGCCACCAGTTCATAACAGGGGACTGAATATGATGAAGTGGGGTGTGAGGGGGACTGCACATGATGAAGTCTAGGAGGTGAGGGTGACTACATATGAAGTGGTGGGGAGGGGGACTGCACATGATGAAGTGTGTCTGGGGGTGACTACAAATGATGAAGTGAGAGGGAGATACAGGTGTATTACCTGTACACTGACACTATATACAGAGCTCCTGTGTATAAGGTCTCTGGTGATCACTGTATTACCTGTACACTGACAGTATATACAGAGCTCCTCTGTATAATGACACTTAGGATTGTGGGGTTTTTTTTAATTAATGACCAGTATTGAAGTATTCAGTCACTTTGTGGTGGTAATACAGTACAGACCAAAAGTTTGGACACATCTTCTCATTTCAAGATTTTTCTGTATTTTCATGACTATGAAAATTGTACATTCACACTGAAGGCATCAAAACTATGAATTAACACATGTGGAATTATATACTTAACAAAAAAAGTGTGAAATAACTGAAATTATGTCTTATATTCTATGTTCTTCAAAGTAGCCTCCTTGTGCTTTGATGACTGCTTTGCACATTCTTGGCATTCTCTTGATGAGCTTCAAGAGGTAGTCACTGGGAATGGTCTTCCAACAATCTTGAAGGAATTCCCAGAGATGCTTAGCACTTGTTGGCCCTTCTGCCTTCACTCTGCGATCCAGCTCACCCCAAACCATCTCGATTGGGTTCAGGTCTGGCGACTGTGGAGGCCAGGTCATCTGGCGTAGCACCCCATCACTCTCCTTCTTGGTCAAATAGCCCTTACACAGCCTGGAGGTGTGTTTGGGGTCATTGTCCTGTTAAAAATAAATGATGGTCCAACTAAAAGCAAACCGGATGGAATAACATGCCGCTGCAAGATGCTGTGGTAGCCATGCTGGTTCAGTATGCCTTCAATTTTGAATAAATCCCCAACAGTGTCTAGCTCACAGAAAATTTCCCTTTGTCTTAAAAAGTTCAAACCTTTATTATACCTTAGTTAAAAAGCCTTAATACATACAATAATTATACATCACACCAACACCACTAAAGAAAGAAAAAGATAACCGGGGGGGGGATGCCTACCCCTAAACTGGCCTATCTCAACCTACCTACTTGGGAGGTTGGCACCCTAGACCTGCGCATTGGCGCCCCCGCTCCTCGATGGCTGACCCTGCTATCCCTGTTGGGACCTGTGGTGGCAGGGAGTGTCTCACTCCCTGCCACCACAGGGCCCAACAGGGATAGCAGGGTCAGCCATCGAGGAGCGGGGGCGCCAATGCGCAGGTCTAGGGTGCCAACCTCCGCAAGTAGGTAGGTTGAGATAGGCCAGTTTAGGGTTAGGCACCCCCCCTGGTTATCTTTTTCTTTCTTTAGTGGTGTTGGTGTGATGTATAATTATTGTATGTATTAAGGCTTTTTAACTAAGGTATAATAAAGGTTTGAACTTTTTAAGACAAAGGGAAATTTTCTGTGAGCGAAATACGAATATATCCCTTCAATATATTTACGCATAAAGTCCCCAACAGTGTCACCAGCAAAGCATCCCCACACCATCACACCTCCTCCTCCATGCTTCATGGTGGGAACCAGGCATGTAGAGTCCATCCGTTCACCTTTTCTGCGCCGCACAAAGACACCGTGGTTGGAACCAAAGATCTCAAATTTGGACTCATCAGACCAAAGCACAGATTTCCACTGGTCTAATGTCCATTCCTTGTGTTCTTTAGCCCAAACAAGTCTCTTCTGCTTGTTGTCTGTCCTTAGCAGTGGTTTCCTAGCAGCTATTTTACTATGAAGGCCTGCTGCACAAAGTCTCTTCTTAGTTGTTGTAGGGATGTGTCTGCTGCTAGAACTCTGTGTGGCATTGACCTGGTCTCTAATCTGAGCTGCTGTTAACCTGCGATTTCTGAGGCTGGTGATTCAGATAAACCTATCCTCAGAACCAGAGGTGACTCTTGGTCTTTCCTGGGGCAGTCCTCATTTGAGCCAGTATTTTTCCTGCCAAGAAATGCAGAAACCTTGTAGAAATTTCTGCAAGCAAATACTCAAGGTATGCACATAGCCTTAATGTGTGATTGGTGAGAAGCACGGTGCAGAAGTGGAGTTTTTCCAGGAGAGGGTGATGGGACTGTGGAAGGTTTGATGGGTGGAGGCGGGGCTAGGGTGGAGCCTGGGTGGAATTTCAAGGGGGCCCTGAAAATTTTGCCAGTATGTGGCTCCCGAGTGGCAGCACTGCCTAGGATACTTGGTACCACTGAGCAGGATGTTCTTATTTAGCCGGAATAAGGAACCCAGTGCACTGAGCATTTTACAATCTCCTTATTAGAGAAACAAGGAGCACTACTCAACTGCTCCAATTTCAGAAGATCGGGGCAGATCATTGCCCCTCTTCTGCCAGTGTGTGGCACCTCTACCACTGCCCTCCCATGTCTCACTGCAGTTATTGTAACTACAGCAATTGTTCCACTCCTTGGCCATGGGGTCCAACCAGATTCCTAAGACATACTCAGTAAATTACTTGTGCCAAAGTCCTGTATGCTTTTGTGTCATACAGAGGAATATTGGTCTTATTTGATAAATCTATGTAATTTTTTAAAACTGTAAATTTGTATTAAAGTTTCCGAAACGATAAACATCACAATAAGATTTGGGAAACAGACATGTAAATTTATACCTTATAAGATATTATAATAGCAATGATAAAATAGGAAAGATCAAGGCGAGAGAAGGAAAGAAAATAAAAGTGGAGTGAGGGGAGAAATCTAGGCTGCATTCTCCAATACAAAACAACACTTTTTACAAATAATCATCCCATTATTATTACTCCATGTGATTAGAATAAGTGTTTGGGAGTATTAGTGCAGCCTCCTATCTAGACATATCTAGCAGCTTATAATTGTATATGTGCTGAGGTCACAGTGACAATGGTCCAGAGCTGATGGTGTCACTACAGTGATGTCACAATTTACCGGACAGTTCTAGACGCTGTGTAACCCCTGATTCCGTTGAGGGTTGTTTAAGGCGTTGGAGAGTGAGGATTGTGGCGTTAAGTGAGTGCAAGTATGGCGAATAAAAAGTGCTGTAAGCGTATTATTATATCGGATTCAGAGAACAGCAGTGATGTGGATTTCCATCAGGTGAGCCGTCACTTTTCTGCATTATTCTTATGTAATACTAATCTATCATCTATGATGATTTATGTGACGACTTGTTAGAATGATCAATATTACTGATTGTTATCTCCTTAATAGCTGATAATGAAGAGTAATATTCCTGTTTGGGGAGTTTATATCCATCTTAATAGACCATCACTGACAATTATATTAATAAATATATTATTACTATTCTATAAGAATAAAATGCTCCTTGTAAAAGCCAGAACTGACCCTGCGTGTTATTTTCATACCCTTTCATACCCAGATGTTCATTATGATTTATGTGACATTTCGAGTCTTATATTTCTTCTCTTTTTCTAGTCCCATCCCCCCAAGAAAAGATCAAGACTTCCGAACTATCAAACGGAAGGTGGATTAAAAAATGGGATAACACCTATAGACCCAGGTACTGATTTCCAATGCAATCTAGCCCCTGCTGATATGTGTCCTAACAATAATGGGTTTACTAGAACAAATGTGTCTCATTCATTGGGACTTAAGGCCCAGTCACACTTAGCGACGCTAAAGCGATCCCGACAACGATACGACCTGTCAGGGATCGTTGCTGCGTCGCTATGTGGTCGCTGGTGTGATGTCAAACAGTGAGATCTTCCCAACGACGCAGCAGCGATCTGTAGCGACCTGTACAACGATGTCACATGGCAGCTATTATGACGATTCAGACCTCGATGAGGGACGTCCTGTGAGACGTTGTCGTCAACGAGGTCGTTGGTAAGGTGTCAAACACAGCGATGTGTGCTACCCAGCGGGACCTCAACGATCAAAAAAAGGTCCAGGCCATTCCGACACGACCAGCGATCTCACAGCAGGGGCCTGGTCGCTGCCACGTGTCAAACATAGCGAGATCGCTACTGAGGTCGCTGTTGCGTCACAAAACTTGTGACTCAGCAGCGATCTCGCTAGCGACCTCGCTTAGTGTGATGGGGGCTTTAGTTGTAACTGGTAAAAAAGATAATGATGACATTTTGGCCCCATCATCAGAAGTTTTCTGAAGTCCTAGTAGTCCGTTTTAATTATCACTTACTGCTGTTATCCATAATAACAGTCTAATATATTCATTTTTGTTTCTTCCTCAGAACTAATAACATCTTTCCCGTCATGTAGCAATGACTTCTTCAGGTAGGATGAATCACATCTTCTCCAACTCTGAGCTCAGGTCCCATTGGTAGACATTATTGGGGACAATCGGTGTCCTTCATTCCAGCTTTATATAATATGACTCTTGTGGTTCCTGGGCTCTGAATTGCTTCATCTGATCCATTTATACCAATAATTTTAATCCATAATCTCATTCATTTTTAACATTAGAATTTTCCCCACTGATTCCTATTTCTGCATTTGTTTTCACAGTTCCACTGATGTCATTGTTATTTCTGACGATGATGAGTATTCTTCTGGGGAGAAAATATCATCTCGCGAAAGTAAGGACTAATTAGCTGTGTTTTCTAGACACAACCTAAATTTCCGGTATTTGACACAGTCCATTGATCCATGTTCTGTTCTGTTATGTGATATTCACAGGTCTCAGGACTTCTGACATCGAGGGTTATGATACCCCTGAGCAGTGTGGACCTCCACACACTGACAGCGATGACGATGACTGTATCATAATAGAACCATCATCTCCTGTCACTGGTCAGTGTCCAATATTATGGTTTATACCGCAATCTATACAGATTACATACATTTCCCCTAAAGATAATTTAACAATGCACCTTCACCTGATAGCCAACAAGTGGACAAAGGAGTAAAAAGTAGAATTGCACATTCATTTCTGGTGCCTCTTCACTCTATTTCAATCAAGGGCTGTAGATATTCCTAATCTCTGTAACAATATTATATAGATGCCTCAATGTAAAACTTATCAAAGATGGCACTATTTTCACTGCTCCATGTTTCCTTCCAGATACAGAATCATCTGGATGCCTGGAGAGATCCACCTCAGAGGAGCAGTAAGTTATATAAAGCTATGAAACACTATAAACGAGAAGTGGTGCCCCCTACTGGTGGATATCCTCAGTCATCAGCTCAGTTCCCAAAATCCAGCACTCCCACATCTCCTCGTTTTACATCCCAATCTATGTCAGGGTGTAGATAATCCCTCCTCTCTGCCATGTATAAATCCTGGATCCCAAGAAGATCTTGCAGTTCCACTGACATAGAGATGATATTGGATTCTTGTATTGACATTTTTGAGAGGTTTATTTCAATGCTGATAATCCACCTGCCCCGACTTGTAGCTTATTGCTGGCTGACCCTATTGTATTTGTGCCCCTGACCTTCTACCATTTGGGTGACGCGATACTTAATTGGGAAATCCCTTCTACATTGTAGGGGAAAGGAATGAATAGGTAAATGTTCTGTATGTTTTGAGATATAACCTAAGGCTTCATGTATGATCTTCTGTTCTTCCAGGCCTATTTGTACCATCCAGGGCTGCTTTATAGAGGACATCACATCTCCGGCATCTAAATACATGCAGGACTTTCAGAGCTACAAACATGAGTTGGTTACACGGCTGTTTAAGCTCTATAACAGCACCGTGTTTGAGAACGAGGTAAAATATTACAATCCCGGGATTGTATATATTCATCTATATTCTGCTATATCTGTAACTCTTCATGTAAATGTCGGTGGAGTATATATTATCAAAGACCTTTACTGTTCCTCTATGTAAATGCAGTTATACTGGTGCAGAGGAGGTAGCAGTCACCCCGGGACCTGGTGCCTACGGGTGTCTTTAGGACCAGTAGTCACAACTTATACCTCCCTTTTGTAGTGTCCTAGAAGGGACTGCATTTAATGCTGCTTTACGTTGAATTATAGATATAATGTATTTTATTTCTTAATTCCTCATCTTCAGCTTCCTGAGTCCAAAATAACATTCAAGTGGAGCAAAAGACTGACGGCAACATCTGCTTTCTGCACGAACATCTATAAGGACGGGGAACAGTATTCCTTTATTGAACTCTCAGACAAAGTCTGTGACTCTGCAGGTAAGTTTCTTATAGTGATCATTTGGTAAAAATATAAAATTTTGATAGAAGTACCAGGTTGTTAAAGAGAACCTTTTATGTGAAAAAACGCTATTAACCTGCCGATATGAGGTTAATCTGCAGGTTAACAGCGTTCTGAACCTGCCCAGTGCCGGCACTTAGACCTCCACTGCTGGGAGGAAATGAACTTTATTCAATTAACAGGCACCTTTCAGTCATAGGGACGGCACCATCAAGGGTTCAGTCACTGCTCTGTGTATAGCGAGCTGCTGCTGTAACCGTGCCCCGGCACTGACTGACAGCCAGGTCTAATGCTAAGCTGCTGTCAGTCAGTGACAGGGGGTGGGTTACAGATGCCACTCGCTTTACACAGAGCAGTGACTGAACCCGTGCCGCTGCTATGACTGGAAGCTGAACGCTGCCAGAGGGACCAATGTTTATTTCCTCCTGGCCTAAGTGCCGGTGTTGGGAAGATTCAGAACACCTTTAACCTGCACATTAACTCCATATTTGGAGGTTAATAATGTTTTTTCACATGACAGCTTCCATTTAAGGCAGGAATGAAGTTACTGCAATTTTCATAGCTTCCAAACAAGAGAAACACACACATGCATGGCTATATGTTGTTCATCAGTTGTGATCATTGAAAATCCTTGTGGGACCCCTTATTTCTTAATAGTGAGGGATCTGGAGGTAAACAGTGGATGGATAAAATACACATAGATAGTAACTGCCACGGATGCAACTATAAATTACTGGGACGATTAATCAGAAGAGTCAGCCTGAGTAATGGAGATCCTTCAGGTCCTATACCTCCAAAGCTCCAGGGCAAATGTCTCTTGAGCCTCTCATATATTATGGTCTAGTAGGTTTGCAATTGTGATGTAAAATATCTTCTTGACTTATCGTAATTATATATTTTCTATCTTTAGAGCGCCTTAGAGATTCACTGGCACATGAATTGTGCCATGTCGCCTGCTGGCACATTGAGGGAGTGCAAAATGATGGACATGGGCCACTCTGGACATCTTACACAGAAAAGCTCATACATGTTCACCCCGAATTGCCACCTGTGAGAATGTATCATGCGTATGACATTAATTACCGATACAACTATGTGTGTGCAGGGTGTGGATACAGGTAAGGAGATATTTTCTTCTTATATAATTCTAAAGAAACTACATTAATGCAATTTATATTCTGCTACCAGGAGATCACAGATGACTGAGATCTAATTTTCCATGAATAATCCTTTCTCTTCCTCCAGTAACTGATATTTCTATCCTTTCTTGACTGCCAATCCATGTTCTTTCTGTCTTTTTAGAGTCGGCCGTTTCACGAAAATCAGTGAACAGAGAACATTTTGCCGTAAATGTGGAGGGAAACTTACAATGCAAAACACGGCTTAAGGTTAGGACCATCTGTCTCCTTAGATCATCCTCCATCTACAGCTCAAGGAGACCCATTTTCCAGATATAAGACCAGAATCTGGAAAAATCCAACAAAACCTGCAGAAACAAAATCCAGGCTGTACTGTCAAACAGAAGCAATTTATTGCTTCCATTACCAAATGTAAGTGTGTATATTCTTTATATGTTCATTGTAGGAGTGTATTTATACAGTCACCCCAGGACCTGGTGCTTTAGGAAATCTTTAGGACCAGTAGACGCTTTTTGTCGTGTCCTCGAAGGCACTGCAGTTTCCACTGTGTTTCATGGAACAGCATATTTCATTCATTTTGATTCTTCATTCCTCATCTTTAGGTTCCTGGTTCCATACAAATAACTTGAAGTAAAACACTGAGCGCAACATGTGCCCATTGTATCCATATCTATTAGGATGAGGATTGATATTCCAGGATTGAGAGATCTTGAAAATTTCTGTGACTCCACAGGTAAGTTTTACATCACAATCGTTTAGCAAAAAATATGACATTTTGATAGGAGTCACAGGTTGTTAGGGGTGGATTGAAGTTACTGCACCTTTCAGATCTTCCAGACAAGAGAAACATACACATACATTTCTTTATATTCTTAAATGAACACAATTCGTGAAAAATCTTCAAAAATCCTTTTTTTTTTTATAAATGTGGGAGATCAGAAATGGATAAAATACCATACATATAAATAGTAGCTGGCAGGGGGCAACTGGAAATTGCTGGGTCGATGAATAAGAAGAGTCAGCCTGGGTGGTGGAGATACTTTAGGTCTTATAGTTGGTACAATCTCCAAAGCTCTGAGGCATTTATTCATTGAGCCTTTCCTACAATATGGCCTAGCAGGTTTGCACTTGTGTTATCTATGTGTGTTAAGTATATTTACTTTTTATAGTAATTGTATTTTTTTTCTCTGTAGAGCGCAGTACAAAAGCATTAATGCACAAAATGATCCTGCTCATGGTCTGCATGTTATTCTGAAGGCTATCTACATGGTGAACAACGTGACTTCTCCAAGCAGTGATTACGACTAAAACTGCTGCTAATGGAGAGTTGTTATATACCAAAGTCCTCCCAAAGCCCAGAAGAGCAACTCATGATACCAACTGTTGACCTACTGCAGAAGAGGAGGAATAGAGTGCTGAGAAAATGTTATAAAATAAAAAAGAGAGTCAACAAAAAATAAGAAAAGCAAAAAAGGTTGACCCCCAGCTATACCCTATACCTCTTCTACCTGTACCCATATGAAATATATATATTCTCCATCACCCAACCCCAAATAAAAACAAAATCTAAAAAGATACTGTGTGTATGTAACACAGGTAATTGGATGCAGAGACACAGAGGCACAGAGCAAGGGTTAACGGGAAAACAATCACTGATTTAACCCCTTCACCCCCGGAGCTTTTTCCGTTTTTCCGTTTTCGTTTTTCGCTCCCCTCCTTCCCAGAGCCATAACTTTTTTATTTTTCCGTCAATTTGGCCATGTGAGGGCTTATTTTTTGCGGGACGAGTTGTACTTTTGAACGACATCATTGGTTTTAGCATGTCGTGTACTAGAAAACGGGAAAAAAATTCCAAGTGCAGTGGAATTGCAAAAAAAGTGCAATCCCACACTTGTTTTTTGCTTGCCTATTTTGCTAGGTTCACTAAATGCTAAAACTGACCTGCCATTATGATTCTCCAGGTCACTACGAGTTCATAGACACCTAACATGACTAGGTTATTTTTCACCTAAGTGGTGAAAAAAAATTCCAAACTTTGCAAAAAACAAAACAAAACAAAATTGCGCCATTTTCCGATACGTAGCGTCTCCATTTTTCGTGATCTGGGGTCAGGTGAGGGCTTATTTTTTGCATGCCGAGCTGGCGTTTTTAATGATAGCATTTTGGTGTAGATACGTTCTTTTGATCGCCCGTTATTGCATTTTAATGCAATGTCGTGGCGACCAAAAAAACGTAAATCTGGCGTTTCGAATTTTTTTCTCATTACGCCATTTAGCGATCAGGTTAATGCTTTTTTTTTATTGATAGATCGGGCGATTCTGAACGCGGCGATACCAAATATGTGTAGGTTGGGGGTTTTTTTTATTGATTTATTTTGATTGGGGCGAAAGGGGGGTGATTTAAACTTTTATATTTTTTTTATTTTTTTCACATTTTTAAAAACTTTTTTTTTTACTTTTGCCATGCTTCTATAGCCTCCATGGGAGGCTAGAAGCAGGCACAGCCCGATCGGCTCTGCTATGCAGCAGTGATCATAAGATCGCTGCTACACAGCAGATTTGCAGGTGTGCTGTGAGCGCCGACCACAGGGGGGCGCTCAAAGCCACCGGCAATCAGTAAACATTGAGGTCTCAAGGACCTCTATGGTTACAATGGAGGAGCATCGCCGACCCCCGATCATGTGACGGGGGTCGGCGATGCGCTCATATCCGGCCGCACGGCCGGATGCGGTAGTTAAATGCCGCTGTCTGCGTTTGACAGCGGCATTTAACTAGTTAATAGCGGCGGGTGATCGCGATTTCACCCGCCGCTATTGCGCGCACATGTCAGCTGTAAAAAACAGCTGACATGTCGCGACTTTGATGTGCGCTCACCGCCGGAGCGCACATCAAAGCGGGGGTCCCGACATGTGACGTACTATACCGTCACATGTCGGGAAGGGGTTAATTGTTACAGGGATAGACCTCCAAGCATGTAGCAACAGGAAATAAATCAGGTGGTTGCTGAGGGAAAGAAAGGGGAAGAACAACTAAAGGTGGCAGGTTATATATCAATTTCACTTAGCGTTACTTGGGTGCCTCTCTCTTCTCCTGGGTTGGGTGGCTGGCTGGCGGCTGAGGCTGGTGCTGAGTTCTTCCGGCTTCCCCACCTAACAGGTCGGTCTCCTTCTGGTGGCAGTGGGCAGTCACTTGTCTGACCCACTGAGCCCCTAGTATGTTATGCTGCTGCACAGCCAAGAGTAGTCCACGGCAATCCTCTACTTGGCGTGCGCTCCTCCACATGCTCCACGAAGTCTGAGGGTCCTCGCTGTACCCAACCTTTATCTCTGCAGAGCGTCCTATCTTTTCTCATGGCTCAGCGCCGGTCCTCACTGACACCTCTCTCTGGAAGGAAAGCCCGCTCTTTTCCCTCACTAACCTTCTTATCCTCCCCTGTCTCACCACGCCCCCTCTACACAGGTCAAGGTTCTGCTCAGTTCCCCATCTCCTTCCCCCTTGCAACAGTAGGCCTGGCCCCAGCAGTTCCAAACCTGGTGCCTTGTCAGCACCCACAGCCCGGTCTTCTTCTTTACATGTATTCCTGATCTTTCTCCTTCTCCTGTGTCCAGTGGCCATCCTCAGGAGCTTCAGATTGCTGTGGTGCAGAATCTGCCTGACACCATGTCTGGCACGGCGTGGCAAGTGAGGAAAGTTAAAGAAAATTTATAACACAATCTGACAACTAACCCATGAATAATTACAAAGGGAACTTGTTTTTTTTTTAACTAGAGTAAAGATGTATTGTGGTAAGAAGATGTTACCATCTATACACAGTTTCTAGATCGATGGGAGCTCTATATAGAATTAACAGCACAGCTGTGCGCTTGCTTGACCACTGTTTATTACAAATGGAGCACAGAAGGCTCCCATTTTGACAAACGGTGAAAGACAGAGTGATCAGAGGTAATGGGCCCAGCTGAGTAGGGGCCTTCCCGATGGTACGCGAGTGTGGCCTAAACATTCCTATACACCAACAGTAATGAAAACAAGTATGGAAATGTGTGGCTCACCGATGGAGTGCAAGACTACGGACATGGTCAATTTGTAATTTTCTACACTAAAAACGTCACTTGTGTTCATCCTGGTGACCATAAGTTGCACCTATAAGTAAAGCTATGTGTGTGCAACACATTAATACAGGTGAGCAGACATTTTATTTCTATATGCATAGATATTTATGGGTTTACTTTCATGGGTAGACTGAGTAAACAATACAATCTATTGAATAACTTAACTTACTAAAACTTTACTAATATTTTAACTTATATTTTGACTGCAGATTTTTTGGACCTGACAAAATCTGAATTTGCCAAATCAGACATTTGATTCTCTGTGAATTAAATGTTCCCTATTCTGCTCTGTGGACTTTCTAGACCTCAGAGCATAATAAGTATAAGGTGTAAAAATATTAAAAAACCCTCATACTTACCTCACCACTCCGGCCATCCCTCTGTTCCTTGCCAATATCCATTCCTTCACCTCTCTGCCCACATCACATTGCCAACCTGGTGTTCACTCTAGGCCAGAGGTTCTGGCTGCAAGCAGGCCCAAAAATTAACTGCCCATGTGCAATGATTTCAGAAGCCTACCTGAGGCCGGAAATATTATCGGCAATATGTTAAAATAAAAAAAGAGTTGTCATTTTTCATGATAGCTCCTGTTTGAGTGGGGTGGCAGGGACTAATATACGTACTAGGATATAGGCCTGTGGACCGTTATTTGCAGCTTCATCGGTCGTAGTTTCTGGACCACATTTGGCAGGTACTAAGTGGGACATACTAAACACAACCTGCCGTTCTGGAGTTCCTCTGACCCAGTTGTATCGCCATCAAACTGGGTCCTTGTCAAAGTCATTGTGATACTTCCTGCTTCTTAAATATCAATTTCAAAAGCTGACTGTACACTTACTTGTGCTCCTTCAAAATTGCCATAATAGACATTATGGCTGATGATGTGTGCAGATTGTAATGTTGCAATGTCCAAGATATCACAAAACAGCTATATACAGTGGGTACGGAAAGTATTCAGACCCAATTAAATTTTTCACTCTTTGTTCATTGCAGCCATTTGGTAAATTCAAAAAAGTACATTTTTTTTCTCGTTAATGTACACTCTGCACCCCATCTTGACTGAAAAAAAAAACAAAAATGTAGAAATGTTTGCATATTTATTAAAAAAGAAAAACTGAAATATCACATGGTCATAAGTATTCATACCTTTTGCTCAGACACTTATATTTAAGTCAAATGCTGTCCATTTCCTTGTGATCCTCCTTGAGATGGTTCTACTCCTTCATTGGAGTCCGGCTTCGTTTAATTAAACTAATAGGACTTGATTTGGAAAGGCACACACCTGTCTATATAAGACCTCAAAGCTCACAGTGCATGTCAGACCAAATGAGAATCATGAAGTCAAAGGAACTGGCCAAGGAGATCAGAGACAGAATTGTGGCAAGGCACCAATCTGGCCAAGGTTACAAAAGAATTTCTGCAGTACTCAAGGTTTTTAAGAGCACAGTGGCCTCCATAATCCTTAAATGGAAGAAGTTTGGGATCACAAGAAGTCTTCCTAGACCTGGCCGTCCAGCCAAACTGAGCAATCGTAAGAGAAGAACCTTGGTGAGAGAGGTAATGGAGAACCCCAAGATCACTGTGGCTGAGCTCCAGAGATGCAGTAGGGAGATAGGAGAAAGTTCCACAAAGTCAACTATCACTGCAGCCCTCCACCAGTCAGGCATTTGTGGCAGAGTGGTCCAACGAAGCCTCTCCTCGATGCAAGAAAACCCGCAAAGAGTTTGCTAACAAACACATGAAGGATTCCCAGACTATTAGAAATAAGATTGTCTGGTCTAATGAGACGAAGATAGACCTTTTTGGTGATAACTCTAAGCGGTATGTGTGGAGAAAAACAGGCACTGCTCATCACCTGCCCAATACAATCCCAACAGTGAAACAAGATGGTGGCAGCATCACGCTATGGGGGTGTTTTTCATCTGCAGGGACAGGATGACTGGTTGCCATTGAAGGAAACATGAATGCGTCCAAGTACAAAGATTGTTGTGAATTCTGTTCTTGGGCTCCCTCCGGTGGTTATCAGTGGTAGCGCTGCTGTCTGTCCTTCACAGCAGTTATCAGGTGTGTTCACTCTGGACTGGGCTATTTAGTCTGGCTTCACACTTTAATGAGTGCCAGTTGTCAATTGTATCTGGAGGATTCACATCTCTTCATGGTCTCTAGTTGCGGTGTTAAGTTCAGGGTCCGCGGTCAGTATAGATACCACCTTCTCCAGAGTACGTCTCATGCTGCTCCTAGGCCACCAGTTCATAACAAAAGATATCCTGGATGAAAACCTCTTGCAGAGTTTTCTGGACCAGTTCATAACAAAAGATATCCTGGATGAAAACCTCTTGCAGAGTTTTCTGGACCTCAGACTTGGCCAAAGATTCACCTTCCAACAAGACAATGACCCTAAGCACACAGCTAAAATAACAAAGGAGTGGCTTCAGAACAACTCTGTGACCATTCTTGACTGGCCCAGCCAGAGCCCTGACCAAAATCCAATTGATCATCTCTGGAAAGACCTGAAAATGGCTGTTCACCAACGTTCACCATCCAACCTGACGGAACTGGAGAGGATCTGCAAGGAAGAATGGCAAAGGATCCCCAAATCCAGGTGTGAAAAACTTGTTGCATCATTCCCAAGAAGACTCATGGCTGTACTAGCTCAAAAGGGTGATTCTACTCAATACTGAGCAAAGGGTCTGAATACTTATGACCATGTGATATTTGTTTTTCTTATTTAAGAAATTTGCAAAAATTTCTACATTTCTGTTTTTTTTCAGTCAAGATGGGGTGCAGATTGTAGATTAACCCCGTAACCCCCAAGGGTGGTTTGCACGTTTATGACCGGGCCAATTTTTACAATTCTGACCACTGTCCCTTTATGAGGTTATAACTCTGGAACGCTTCAACGGATCCTGATGATTCTGACATTGCTTCCTCATGACATATTGTACTTCATGATAGTGGTAACATTTCTTTGATATTACCTGCGTTTATTTGTGAAAAAATGGAAATTTGGAGAAAAATTTGAAAATTTTGCAATTTTGAATTTCTATGCCCTTAACCCCTTAACGACCGCCAATACGCCTTTTAACGGCGGCCACTAAGGGTACTTAAACCACAGCGCCGTTAATTAACGGCACTGTGGAAAAAGTGAATAGCGCCCCCCAGAGTCGGATTTTCTCTGGGGTCTCGGTTGCCGAGGGTAGCCGAGACCCCAGAGAACATGATTTGGGGGGTTTTTACCGACCCCCGAGTTGCGATCGCTGGTAATTAACTGTTTACCGGCAGTCGCAACAACAAAAAAACGCGATTTGCCATTTAATTTCTCTGTCCTCCGATGTGATCGCACATCGGAGGACAGAGAAATGCAGTCCCCGATCGCCCCCGATAGCCCCCCAATACTCACCTATCTCCCCCGGTGCTGCTCGTGGCTCCCGATGGGCGCCGCCATCTTTTTCCAGGGAAAAAATGGCGGGCGCATGCGCAGTGCGCCCGCCACCCGGGACCCGGAAGATCTTTGGGGTCTCAGCTGCCGGGGGTAGCCGAGACCCTCAAAGAACATGATCAGGGTCGGTTTTTACCGACCCCTGTTTTGCGATCGCCGGTAATTAACTGTTTACCGGCGACCGCAAAAAAAAAAAAAAAAGCGATGTCATTCTCTGTTCTCTGATGTGATCGCACATCAGAGGACAGAGAAATAGGGGGATTCGGGGACCCTGTTATACTTACTGGTGTCCCTGGGTCCTCCTGTTTCTTCTGCTGGCCGCCGGCTTCTTGTTCCGGTAAGAGAATGGCGGGCGCATGCGCAGTGCGTCCGCCATGATCTGCCGGCCGGCAGAGGAAGATTCTTCCACCTGTTTTATTTTGGTCACTGTGAGATCCTATCACAGTGATCAAAATAAAAAAAATAGTAATTACCCCCCCCCTTTATCACCCCCTTAGTAAGGAAAAAATAATAAAATTAAAAAAATGTATGAATTTCTATTTTCCAATTAGGGTTAGGGGTAGGGTTAGGGTTAGGGGTAGGGTTAGGAGTAGGGTTAGGGGTAGGGTTAGGATATGTGCACATATAACATAGAATGGTTCTCTGCGGATTTTTCCGCAGCGGATTTGATAAATCCGCAGGGCCAAAACGCTGCGTTTTTCCTGCGGATTTATCGCGGATGTACCGCGTTTTTTGTGCGGATTCACCTGCGGTTTTACACCTGCGGTTTTCTATTATGGAGCAGGTGTAAAACCGCTGCGGAATCCGCAGTAAGAATTGACATGCTGCGGAATGTAAACCGGGCACAGCGTTTTATGTTTCCCATAGGTTTACATTGTACTGTAAACTCATGGGAAACTGCTGCGGACCCGCAGCTGCGGAAACGCTGCGGATCCGCAGCAAAATCCGCAATGTGTGCACATAGCCTTAGGGTTAGGGCTAGGGATAGGGCTTGGGTTAGGGTTAGGGTTAGAGCTAGGATTAGGGTTAGAGCTAAGGTTAGGGCTAGGGTTAGGGTTGGGGCTAAAGTTAGGGTTAGGGTTGGGGCTAGGTTTAGGGCTAAAGTTAAGGTTTGGGCTAAAGTTAGGGTTAGGGCTAGGGTTGGGGCTAAAGTTAGGGTTAGAGTTGGGATTAGGGTTTGGATTAGGGTTGGCATTAGGGTTACATTTGGGATTAGGGTTAGGTTTGGGATTAGGGTTAAGGCTAGGGTTGGGATTAGGGATAAGGGTGTATTGGGATTAGGGTTAGGTTTTGAGGTTAGGGTTGAGATTAGGATTAGGGGTGTGTTCGGTTTAGGGTTTTGATTAGGGTTATGGTTACCTTTGGGATTAGGGTCAGGGGTGTTTTGGGGGTTAGGGTTGTGATTAGGATTATGGATCGGGTTGGGATTAGGGTTAGGGGTGTGTTGGGGTTAGGGTTGGAGTTAGAATTGGGGGGTTTCCACTGTTTAGGTACAGCAGGGGGTCTCTAAACGCCACAGCCAATTTTGCGCTCAAAAAGTCAAATGGTGCTCCCTCCCTTCTGAGCTCTGTCGTGCGCCCAAACAGTGGTTTACCCCCACATATGGGGCATCAACGTACTCGGGATAAATTGGACAACAACTTTTGGTGTCCAATTTCTCCTGTTACCCTTGGGAAAATAAAAAATTGGGGACTGAAAGATCATTTTTGTGGGAAAAAAATAGAATTTTTTATTTTCACGCCCGGCGTTATAAACTTTTGTGAAGCACTTGTGGGTTCAAAGTGCTCAACACACACATAGATAAGTTCCTTAGGGGGTCTAGTTTCCAAAATGGGGTCACTTATGTTTTTTTTTTACTGTTTAAGCACATCAGGGGCTCGTCAAATGCGACATGGTGTCCGATCTCAATTCCAGCCAATTTTAGCTTGAAAATGTCAAACGGTGCTCCTTTCCTACTGAGCCCTGCCATGCGTTGAAACAGTGGTTACCCCCACATATGGGGTATCAGCGTGCTCAGGACAAATTGGACAACTTTTGGGGTCCAATTTCTCCTGTTACCCTTGGGAAAATAAAAAATTGGGGACTAAACGATCATGTTTGTGGAAAAAATAGGATTTTTTATTTTCACGCCCGGGCGTTATAAACTTCTGTGAAGCACTTGGGGTTCAAAGTGCTCAACACACACCTAGATATGTTCCTTAGGGGGTCTAGGTTCCAAAATGGGGTCACTTGTGGGGGGTTTCCACTGTTTAGGCACATCAGGGGCTCACCAAACATGACATGGCGTCCGATCTCAATTCCAGCCAATTTTAGCTTGAAAATGTCAAACAGCGCTCCTTTCCTTCTGAGCCCTGCCGTGCGCCCAAAAAGTGGTTCTACCTTGCATGTGGGGTATCAGCGTACTCAGGACAAATTGGACAACAACTTTTGAGGTCCATTTTCTCTTTTTACCCTTGGGAAAATAAAAGAATTATTGCTGAAAGATCATTTTTGTGACTAAAAAGTAAAATGTTAATTTTTTCCTTCCATGTTGCTTCTGCTGCTGTGAAACATCTGAAGGGTTAATAAACTTCTTGAATGTGATTTTGAGCACCTTGAGGGGTGCAGTTTTCAGAATGTTGTCACTTTTGGGTATTTTCTGCCGTATAGACCTCTCAAAGTGACTTCAATTGTGCGGTGGTCCCTAAAAAAATGGTTTTGTAAATTTTGTTGTAAAAATAAGAAATTGCTGGTCAAATTTTAACCCTTATAACTCCCTAACAAAAAAATTTTTGGTTCCAAAATTGTGCTGATGTAAAGTAGACATGTGGGCAATGTTATGTATTAACTAATTTGTGTCACATAACTCTTTGGATTAAGAGAACAAAAATTCAAAATTTGAAAATTGTGAAATTTTCCAAATTTTCGCCAAATTTCCGTTTTTTTCACAAATAAACGCAAGTTATATCGAAGAAATTTTACCACTGTCATGAAGTACAATATGTCACAAGAAAACAGTCTCAGAATCGCCAAGATCCGTTGAAGCGTTTCGGAGTTATAACCTCATAAACAGACAGTGGTCAGAATTGTAAGAATTGGCCCGGTCAATAACGTGCAAACCACCCTTGGGGGTAAAGGGGTTAATGAATGTCAAACAGTACTCTTCATCAATCTGGCTCCAATTTTCTCTGATTGCTGTTGCCAGATCAGCTTTGCAGGTTGGAGCCTTGTCATGGACCATTTTATTCAACTTCAACAAAAGATTTTCAATTGGGGACGGGGACTGTTGTGAATTCTGTTGTGGGTTCTGCTCTTGGGCTCCCTCTGGTGGTTATAAGTGGTAGTGCTGCTGTTTGTCCTTCACAACAGTCATCAGCTGCTTCCACTTTGGACGGGGCTATTTAGTCTGGCTCCTTCCTTCTGTGAGTGCCAGTTGTCCATTGTTTTCTAGGGATCCACATCTCTGCTTGGTTTCTCCTTCTGGATTGTCCAAATTATCAAAGATAAGTCCTGGCTCTGTTTTTGCAGTCCACATGCGGTGGACTTAATAGTTCTGTGAATTTCTATGTTTTTTCTTGTCCAGCTTTGTCTGTGTAAAGATTTATTCAGCCAAGTTGGAAGCTCTGGAGTCACAGAGTTACCCTCCATGCCGTTAGTTAGGTGTGAAGATTTTTGTATTCTCTGTGGTGGATTTTGTAGTATTTTTTATACTAACCGCACAGTACTCTGTCCTGTCTTTTCTTTCTAGGTAGCGTGGCCTCCTTTGCTAAATTCTGTTTTCAGTCTGCGTTTGTAATTTCCCTCTCCTCTCACAGTCAATATTTGTGGGGGGCTGCCTTTCCTTTGGGAATTTTCTCTGAGGCAAGATAGTATTCCTGTTTCTTTCTTTAGGGGTAATTAGTTCTCCGGCCGTGACGAGGTGTCTAGGGAGTGACAGGAACATCCCACGGCTACTTATAGTTGCGGTGTTAAGTTCAGGGTCTGCGGTCAGTATAGAGGCCACCTACTCCAGAGCTCGTCCATGCTGCTCCTAGGCCACCAGTTCATAACAGTACAACTGGCCAACAATGAGTTAACCGCATCTCAAAAGAAGGGAAAGAAAGTGCTGAGCCATTTTTTTTTCTGTACTCTGTTGTGTTTTTTTTTTCCCTCTTCACTTCTGGGTGGCTCAGGAGTTAGGCGTTGACATGGATGTTCAGGGACTTGCTTCTCGGGTGGATCAACTTGCTGCTAGAGTACAGGGTATTTCTGGTTATATCGTGCAGACTCCTGTTTTAGAGCCTAGAATTCCTACCCCCGATCTGTTCTTCGGGGACAGGTCCAAATTTTTGAGCTTTAAAAATAACTGTAAACTGTTTTTTGCTCTGAAGCCCCGTTCCTCTGGTGATCCCATCCAGCAGGTAAAAATTGTCATTTCTCTGTTGCGTGGTGACCCGCAGGATTGGGCATTTTCCCTGGAATCTGGGAATCCGGTCTTGCTTAATGTAGACACCTTTTTTCAGGCGCTTGGGTTATTGTATGATGAACCTAACTCTGTAGAGCATGCTGAGAAAACACTTTTGGCCCTGTGTCAGGGTCAAGAAGTGGCAGAGTCATATTGCCAGAAATTCAGAAAATGGTCTGTGCTTACTAAGTGGAATGAGGATGCTTTGGCGGCAATTTTCAGAAAGGGTCTTTCTGAATCTGCTAAAGATGTTATGGTGGGGTTCCCCACGCCTGCAGGTCTGAGTGATTCTATGTCTCTGGCCATTCAAATTGATCGGCGCTTGCGTGAGCGCAGAGTTGTGCACACTATGGCGTTGTCTTCCGAGCGGAGTCCTGAGCCTATGCAGTATGATAGGATTGTGTCTAGAGCAGAACGCCAAGGATTCAGACGTCAGAATAGGTTGTGCTTTTACTGCGGCGATTCTGCTCATGTTATTTCTGATTGCCCTAAGCGTGCCAAGAGAATCTCTAATTCCGTTACTATCAGTACTGTACAACCTAAATTTCTGTTATCTGTGACCCTGATCTGCTCATTATCGTCATTCTCTGTCATGGCATTTGTGGATTCAGGCGCCGCTTTAAATTTAATGGACTTAGAATTTGCCAGACGTTGTGGTTTTTCCTTACAGCCTTTGCGGAGTCCTATCCCTTTGAGGGGGATTGATGCTACACCATTGGCTAAAAATAAACCTCAGTTTTGGACACAGTTAACCATGTGCATGGCGCCAGCCCATCAGGAAGATTGTCGTTTCCTGGTGTTACATAATTTGCATGATGCTGTTGTGCTGGGGTTTCCATGGTTACAGGTACATAATCCGGTGTTGGATTGGAAATCTATGTCTGTGACTAGTTGGGGTTGTCAGGGGGTTCACGATGACGTTCCTCTGATGTCAATTTCCTCCTCCCCCTCATCTGAAATTCCTGAGTTTCTGTCAGATTTCCAGGATGTTTTCAATGAGCCCAAGTCCAGTTCCCTTCCACCGCATAGGAACTGTGATTGTGCTATTGATTTGATTCCAGGTTTAAGTTTCCTAAGGACCGACTTTTCAACCTGTCTGTGCCTGAACATGCCGCCATGCGGAGCTATGTAAAGGAGTCTTTGGAGAAGGGGCATATTTGGCCATCTTCTTCTCCATTAGGAGCAGGGTTTTTTTGTTGCCAAGAAGGATGGCTCCTTGAGACCCTGTATTGATTATCGCCTCTTGAATAAGATCACGGTCAAATTCCAATACCCTTTGCCTTTGCTTTCTGATCTGTTTGCCAGAATTAAGGTGGCTAGTTGGTTTACTAAGATTGACCTTCGAGGGGCATATAATCTGGTTCGTATTAAGCAGGGTGACGAATGGAAAACTGCGTTTAATACGCCCGAGGGCCATTTTGAGTATCTTGTGATGCCATTCGGACTCTCTAATGCCCCATCTGTGTTTCAGTCCTTCATGCATGATATTTTTCGGAATTATCTTGATAAATTCATGATTGTATATTTGGATGATATTTTGATTTTTTCAGATGATTGGGAGTCTCATGTGAAACAAGTTAGGATGGTATTTCAGGTCCTTCATGACAATGCCTTGTTTGTGAAGGGGTCTAAGTGCCTCTTTGGAGTACAGAAGGTTTCTTTTTTGGGCTTCATTTTTTCTCCATCATCTATAGAAATGGATCCGGCTAAGGTTCAAGCCATTCATGATTGGATCCAGCCCACATCCGTGAAGAGCCTTCAGAAATTTTTGGGCTTTGCTAATTTTTATCGCCGTTTCATTGCCAACTTCTCCAGTGTGGTTAAACCCCTGACCGATTTGACGAGGAAGAGCGCTGATGTAGCTAATTGGTCCTCTGAGGCCGTTTCTGCCTTTCAGGAGCTTAAGCGCCGATTTACTTCTGCCCCTGTGTTGCGTCAGCCGGATGTTTCTCTTCCTTTTCAGGTTGAGGTTGACGCTTCTGAGATTGGGGCAGGGGCCGTTTTGTCTCAGAGGAATTCTGATGGTTCCTTGATGAAACCGTGTGCCTTCTTTTCTCGAAAGTTTTCGCCTGCGGAACGCAATTATGATGTCGGCAATCGTGAGTTGTTGGCTATGAAGTGGGCATTTGAGGAGTGGCGACATTGGCTTGAGGGGGCCAAGCACCGTATTGTGGTCTTGACCGATCATAAGAATCTGATTTACCTCCAGTCTGCCAAACGGCTGAATCCTAGACAGGCCCGATGGTCCCTGTTTTTCTCCCATTTTGATTTTGTTGTCTCGTATCTTCCAGGTTCTAAGAATGTTAAGGCTGATGCCCTCTCTAGGAGCTTTTTGCCTGATTCCCCTGGGGTCCTTGAGCCGGTCGGTATTCTGAAGGAAGGGGTGATTCTTTCTGCCATCTCCCCTGATTTACGACGGGTTCTTCAGGAGTTTCAGGCTGATAAACCTGATCGCTGTCCAGCGGGGAAACTGTTTGTTCCTGACAGATGGACTAGTAAAGTGATTTCTGAGGTTCACTGTTCGGTGTTGGCTGGCCATCCTGGGATTTTTGGTACCAGAGATTTGGTTAGTAGGTCCTTTTGGTGGCCTTCTTTGTCACGGGATGTGCGTTCTTTTGTGCAGTCCTGTGGGACTTGTGCGCGGGCCAAACCTTGCTGCTCCCGCGCCAGTGGGTTGCTTTTGCCTTTGCCGGTCCCTGAGAGGCCTTGGACGCATATTTCTCTGGATTTTATTTCGGATCTTCCTGTTTCCCAGAGGATGTCTGTTATCTGGGTGGTCTGTGACCGGTTTTCTAAGATGGTTCATTTGGTACCTTTGCCTAAGTTGCCTTCCTCTTCTGAGTTGGTTCCGTTGTTTTTTCAGCATGTGGTTCGTTTGCATGGCATTCCGGAGAATATTGTGTCCGATAGAGGTTCCCAGTTTGTTTCTAGGTTTTGGCGGTCCTTTTGTGCTAAGCTGGGCATTGATTTGTCTTTTTCTTCCGCATTTCATCCTCAGACAAACGGCCAAACCGAGCGAACTAACCAGACTTTGGAAACTTATTTGAGATGCTTTGTGTCTGCCGATCAGGATGATTGGGTGGCTTTCTTGCCATTGGCCGAGTTTGCCCTTAATAATCGGGCTAGTTCTGATACCTTGGTGTCACCATTCTTTTGTAATTCTGGGTTTCATCCTCGTTTTTCTTCAGTTCAGGTTGATTTTTCTGATTGTCCTGGGGTGGACTCTGTGGTTGACAGGTTGCAGCAGATTTGGGCTCATGTTGTGGACAATTTGGTGTTGTCTCAGGAGGAGGCTCAGCGTTTTGCCAACCGTCGTCGGCGTGTGGGTTCCCGGCTTCAGGTTAAGGATTTGGTCTGGTTGTCTTCTCGTCATGTTCCTATGAAGGTTTCTTCCCCGAAGTTCAAGCCTCGGTTTATTGGTCCTTATAGGATTTCTGAGATTATCAATCCAGTGTCTTTTTGTTTGGCCCTTCCAGCCTCTTTTTCCATCCATAATGTTTTTCATAGATCTTTGTTGCGGAAATATGTGGTGCCCGTGGTTCCCTCTGTTGATCCTCCTGCCTCGGTGTTGATTGATGGGGAGTTGGAGTATGTTGTGGAGAAGATCTTGGATTCTCATTTTTCTAGACGGAGGCTTCAGTATCTTGTCAAGTGGAAGGGTTATGGCCAGGAGGATAATTCTTGGGTTGTTGCCTCCGATGTTCATGCTGACGATTTGGTTCGTGCCTTCCATTTGGCTCGTCCGGATCGGCCTGGGGGCTCTGGTGAGGGTTCGGTGACCCCTCCTCAAGGGGGGGTACTGTTGTGAATTCTGTTGTGGGTTCTGCTCTTGGGCTCCCTCCGGTGGTTATAAGTGGTAGTGCTGCTGTTTGTCCTTCACAACAGTCATCAGCTGCTTCCACTTTGGACGGGGCTATTTAGTCTGGCTCCTTCCTTTTGTGAGTGCCAGTTGTCCATTGTTTTCTAGGGATGCACATCTCTGCTTGGTTTCTCCTTCTGGATTGTCCAAATCATCAAAGATAAGTCCTGGCTCTGTTTTTTGCAGTCCACATGCGGTGGACTTAATAGTTCTGTGAATTTCTATGTTTTTTCTTGTCCAGCTTTGTCTGTGTAAAGATTTATTCAGCTAAGTTGGAAGCTCTGAAGTCACAGAGTTACCCTCCATGCCTTTAGTTAGGTGTGAAGATTTTTGTATTCTCTGTGGTGGATTTTGTAGTATTTTTTATACTGACCGCACAGTACTCTGTCCTTTCTTTTCTTTCTAGGTAGCGTGGCCTCCTTTGCTAAATTCTGTTTTCAGTCTGCGTTTGTAATTTCTCCTCTCCTCTCACAGTCAATATTTGTGGGGGGCTGCCTTTCCTTTGGGAATTTTCTCTGAGGCAAGATAGTATTCCTGTTTCTTTCTTTAGGGGTAATTAGTTCTCCGGCCGTGACGAGGTGTCTAGGGAGTGACAGGAACATCCCACGGCTACTTCTAGTTTATGTGTTAAGTTCAGGGTCTGCGGTCAGTATAGAGGCCACCTACTCCAGAGCTCGTCCATGCTGCTCCTAGGCCACCAGTTCATAACAGGCGACTGAATATGATGAAGTGGGGTGTGAGGGGGACTGCACATGATGAAGTCTAGGAGGTGAGGGTGACTACATATGAAGTGGTGGGGAGGGGGACTGCACATGATGAAGTGTGTCTGGGGGTGACTACAAATGATGAAGTGAGAGGGGGATACAGGTGTATTACCTGTACACTGACACTATATACAGAGCTCCTGTGTATAAGGTCTCTGGTGATCACTGTATTACCTGTACACTGACAGTATATACAGAGCTCCTCTGTATAATGACACTTAGGATTGTGGGTTTTTTTTTTAATTAATGACCAGTATTGTAGTATTCAGTCACTTTGTGGTGGTAATACAGTACAGACCAAAAGTTTGGACACATCTTCTCATTTCAAGATTTTTCTGTATTTTCATGACTATGAAAATTGTACATTCACACTGAAGGCATCAAAACTATGAATTAACACATGTGGAATTATATACTTAACAAAAAAAAGTGTGAAACAACTGAAATTATGTCTTATATTCTATGTTCTTCAAAGTAGCCTCCTTGTGCTTTGATGACTGCTTTGCACATTCTTGGCATTCTCTTGATGAGCTTCAAGAGGTAGTCACTGGGAATGGTCTTCCAACAATCTTGAAGGAATTCCCAGAGATGCTTAGCACTTGTTGGCCCTTCTGCCTTCACTCTGCGATCCAGCTCACCCCAAACCATCTCGATTGGGTTCAGGTCTGGCGACTGTGGAGGCCAGGTCATCTGATGTAGCACCCCATCACTCTCCTTCTTGGTCAAATAGCCCTTACACAGCCTGGAGGTGTGTTTGGGGTCATTGTCCTGTTAAAAATAAATGATGGTCCAACTAAAAGCAAACCGGATGGAATAACATGCCGCTGCAAGATGCTGGGGTAGCCATGCTGGTTCAGTATGCCTTCAGTTTTGAATAAATCCCCAACAGTGTCTAGCTCACAGAAAATTTCCCTTTGTCTTAAAAAGTTCAAACCTTTATTATACCTTAGTTAAAAAGCCTTAATACATACAATAATTATACATCACACCAACACCACTAAAGAAAGAAAAAGATAACCGGGGGGGGGATGCCTCACTCCCTGCCACCACAGGGCCCAACAGGGATAGCAGGGTCAGCCATCGAGGAGCGGGGGCGCCAATGCGCAGGTCTAGGGTGCCAACCTCCGCAAGTAGGTAGGTTGAGATAGGCCAGTTTAGGGTTAGGCACCCCCCCTGGTTATCTTTTTCTTTCTTTAGTGGTGTTGGTGTGATGTATAATTATTGTATGTATTAAGGCTTTTTAACTAAGGTATAATAAAGGTTTGAACTTTTTAAGACAAAGGGAAATTTTCTGTGAGCGAAATACGAATATATCCCTTCAATATATTTACGCATAAAGTCCCCAACAGTGTCACCAGCAAAGCATCCCCACACCATCACACCTCCTCCTCCATGCTTCATGGTGGGAACCAGGCATGTAGAGTCCATCCGTTCACCTTTTCTGCGCCGCACAAAGACACCGTGGTTGGAACCAAAGATCTCAAATTTGGACTCATCAGACCAAAGCACAGATTTCCACTGGTCTAATGTCCATTCCTTGTGTTCTTTAGCCCAAACAAGTCTCTTCTGCTTGTTGTCTGTCCTTAGCAGTGGTTTCCTAGCAGCTATTTTACTATGAAGGCCTGCTGCACAAAGTCTCTTCTTAGTTGTTGTAGGGATGTGTCTGCTGCTAGAACTCTGTGTGGCATTGACCTGGTCTCTAATCTGAGCTGCTGTTAACCTGCGATTTCTGAGGCTGGTGATTCAGATAAACCTATCCTCAGAACCAGAGGTGACTCTTGGTCTTTCCTGGGGCAGTCCTCATTTGAGCCAGTATTTTTCCTGCCAAGAAATGCAGAAACCTTGTAGAAATTTCTGCAAGCAAATACTCAAGGTATGCACATAGCCTTAATGTGTGATTGGTGAGAAGCACGGTGCAGAAGTGGAGTTTTTCCAGGAGAGGGTGATGGGACTGTGGAAGGTTTGATGGGTGGAGGCGGGGCTAGGGTGGAGCCTGGGTGGAATTTCAAGGGGGCCCTGAAAATTTTGCCAGTATGTGGCTCCCGAGTGGCAGCACTGCCTAGGATACTTGGTACCACTGAGCAGGATGTTCTTATTTAGCCGGAATAAGGAACCCAGTGCACTGAGCATTTTACAATCTCCTTATTAGAGAAACAAGGAGCACTACTCAACTGCTCCAATTTCAGAAGATCGGGGCAGATCATTGCCCCTCTTCTGCCAGTGTGTGGCACCTCTACCACTGCCCTCCCATGTCTCACTGCAGTTATTGTAACTACAGCAATTGTTCCACTCCTTGGCCATGGGGTCCAACCAGATTCCTAAGACATACTCAGTAAATTACTTGTGCCAAAGTCCTGTATGCTTTTGTGTCATACAGAGGAATATTGGTCTTATTTGATAAATCTATGTAATTTTTTAAAACTGTAAATTTGTATTAAAGTTTCCGAAACGATAAACATCACAATAAGATTTGGGAAACAGACATGTAAATTTATACCTTATAAGATATTATAATAGCAATGATAAAATAGGAAAGATCAAGGCGAGAGAAGGAAAGAAAATAAAAGTGGAGTGAGGGGAGAAATCTAGGCTGCATTCTCCAATACAAAACAACACTTTTTACAAATAATCATCCCATTATTATTACTCCATGTGATTAGAATAAGTGTTTGGGAGTATTAGTGCAGCCTCCTATCTAGACATATCTAGCAGCTTATAATTGTATATGTGCTGAGGTCACAGTGACAATGGTCCAGAGCTGATGGTGTCACTACAGTGATGTCACAATTTACCGGACAGTTCTAGACGCTGTGTAACCCCTGATTCCGTTGAGGGTTGTTTAAGGCGTTGGAGAGTGAGGATTGTGGCGTTAAGTGAGTGCAAGTATGGCGAATAAAAAGTGCTGTAAGCGTATTATTATATCGGATTCAGAGAACAGCAGTGATGTGGATTTCCATCAGGTGAGCCGTCACTTTTCTGCATTATTCTTATGTAATACTAATCTATCATCTATGATGATTTATGTGACGACTTGTTAGAATGATCAATATTACTGATTGTTATCTCCTTAATAGCTGATAATGAAGAGTAATATTCCTGTTTGGGGAGTTTATATCCATCTTAATAGACCATCACTGACAATTATATTAATAAATATATTATTACTATTCTATAAGAATAAAATGCTCCTTGTAAAAGCCAGAACTGACCCTGCGTGTTATTTTCATACCCTTTCATACCCAGATGTTCATTATGATTTATGTGACATTTCGAGTCTTATATTTCTTCTCTTTTTCTAGTCCCATCCCCCCAAGAAAAGATCAAGACTTCCGAACTATCAAACGGAAGGTGGATTAAAAAATGGGATAACACCTATAGACCCAGGTACTGATTTCCAATGCAATCTAGCCCCTGCTGATATGTGTCCTAACAATAATGGGTTTACTAGAACAAATGTGTCTCATTCATTGGGACTTAAGGCCCAGTCACACTTAGCGACGCTAAAGCGATCCCGACAACGATACGACCTGTCAGGGATCGTTGCTGCGTCGCTATGTGGTCGCTGGTGTGATGTCAAACAGTGAGATCTTCCCAACGACGCAGCAGCGATCTGTAGCGACCTGTACAACGATGTCACATGGCAGCTATTATGACGATTCAGACCTCGATGAGGGACGTCCTGTGAGACGTTGTCGTCAACGAGGTCGTTGGTAAGGTGTCAAACACAGCGATGTGTGCTACCCAGCGGGACCTCAACGATCAAAAAAAGGTCCAGGCCATTCCGACACGACCAGCGATCTCACAGCAGGGGCCTGGTCGCTGCCACGTGTCAAACATAGCGAGATCGCTACTGAGGTCGCTGTTGCGTCACAAAACTTGTGACTCAGCAGCGATCTCGCTAGCGACCTCGCTTAGTGTGATGGGGGCTTTAGTTGTAACTGGTAAAAAAGATAATGATGACATTTTGGCCCCATCATCAGAAGTTTTCTGAAGTCCTAGTAGTCCGTTTTAATTATCACTTACTGCTGTTATCCATAATAACAGTCTAATATATTCATTTTTGTTTCTTCCTCAGAACTAATAACATCTTTCCCGTCATGTAGCAATGACTTCTTCAGGTAGGATGAATCACATCTTCTCCAACTCTGAGCTCAGGTCCCATTGGTAGACATTATTGGGGACAATCGGTGTCCTTCATTCCAGCTTTATATAATATGACTCTTGTGGTTCCTGGGCTCTGAATTGCTTCATCTGATCCATTTATACCAATAATTTTAATCCATAATCTCATTCATTTTTAACATTAGAATTTTCCCCACTGATTCCTATTTCTGCATTTGTTTTCACAGTTCCACTGATGTCATTGTTATTTCTGACGATGATGAGTATTCTTCTGGGGAGAAAATATCATCTCGCGAAAGTAAGGACTAATTAGCTGTGTTTTCTAGACACAACCTAAATTTCCGGTATTTGACACAGTCCATTGATCCATGTTCTGTTCTGTTATGTGATATTCACAGGTCTCAGGACTTCTGACATCGAGGGTTATGATACCCCTGAGCAGTGTGGACCTCCACACACTGACAGCGATGACGATGACTGTATCATAATAGAACCATCATCTCCTGTCACTGGTCAGTGTCCAATATTATGGTTTATACCGCAATCTATACAGATTACATACATTTCCCCTAAAGATAATTTAACAATGCACCTTCACCTGATAGCCAACAAGTGGACAAAGGAGTAAAAAGTAGAATTGCACATTCATTTCTGGTGCCTCTTCACTCTATTTCAATCAAGGGCTGTAGATATTCCTAATCTCTGTAACAATATTATATAGATGCCTCAATGTAAAACTTATCAAAGATGGCACTATTTTCACTGCTCCATGTTTCCTTCCAGATACAGAATCATCTGGATGCCTGGAGAGATCCACCTCAGAGGAGCAGTAAGTTATATAAAGCTATGAAACACTATAAACGAGAAGTGGTGCCCCCTACTGGTGGATATCCTCAGTCATCAGCTCAGTTCCCAAAATCCAGCACTCCCACATCTCCTCGTTTTACATCCCAATCTATGTCAGGGTGTAGATAATCCCTCCTCTCTGCCATGTATAAATCCTGGATCCCAAGAAGATCTTGCAGTTCCACTGACATAGAGATGATATTGGATTCTTGTATTGACATTTTTGAGAGGTTTATTTCAATGCTGATAATCCACCTGCCCCGACTTGTAGCTTATTGCTGGCTGACCCTATTGTATTTGTGCCCCTGACCTTCTACCATTTGGGTGACGCGATACTTAATTGGGAAATCCCTTCTACATTGTAGGGGAAAGGAATGAATAGGTAAATGTTCTGTATGTTTTGAGATATAACCTAAGGCTTCATGTATGATCTTCTGTTCTTCCAGGCCTATTTGTACCATCCAGGGCTGCTTTATAGAGGACATCACATCTCCGGCATCTAAATACATGCAGGACTTTCAGAGCTACAAACATGAGTTGGTTACACGGCTGTTTAAGCTCTATAACAGCACCGTGTTTGAGAACGAGGTAAAATATTACAATCCCGGGATTGTATATATTCATCTATATTCTGCTATATCTGTAACTCTTCATGTAAATGTCGGTGGAGTATATATTATCAAAGACCTTTACTGTTCCTCTATGTAAATGCAGTTATACTGGTGCAGAGGAGGTAGCAGTCACCCCGGGACCTGGTGCCTACGGGTGTCTTTAGGACCAGTAGTCACAACTTATACCTCCCTTTTGTAGTGTCCTAGAAGGGACTGCATTTAATGCTGCTTTACGTTGAATTATAGATATAATGTATTTTATTTCTTAATTCCTCATCTTCAGCTTCCTGAGTCCAAAATAACATTCAAGTGGAGCAAAAGACTGACGGCAACATCTGCTTTCTGCACGAACATCTATAAGGACGGGGAACAGTATTCCTTTATTGAACTCTCAGACAAAGTCTGTGACTCTGCAGGTAAGTTTCTTATAGTGATCATTTGGTAAAAATATAAAATTTTGATAGAAGTACCAGGTTGTTAAAGAGAACCTTTTATGTGAAAAAACGCTATTAACCTGCCGATATGAGGTTAATCTGCAGGTTAACAGCGTTCTGAACCTGCCCAGTGCCGGCACTTAGACCTCCACTGCTGGGAGGAAATGAACTTTATTCAATTAACAGGCACCTTTCAGTCATAGGGACGGCACCATCAAGGGTTCAGTCACTGCTCTGTGTATAGCGAGCTGCTGCTGTAACCGTGCCCCGGCACTGACTGACAGCCAGGTCTAATGCTAAGCTGCTGTCAGTCAGTGACAGGGGGTGGGTTACAGATGCCACTCGCTTTACACAGAGCAGTGACTGAACCCGTGCCGCTGCTATGACTGGAAGCTGAACGCTGCCAGAGGGACCAATGTTTATTTCCTCCTGGCCTAAGTGCCGGTGTTGGGAAGATTCAGAACACCTTTAACCTGCACATTAACTCCATATTTGGAGGTTAATAATGTTTTTTCACATGACAGCTTCCATTTAAGGCAGGAATGAAGTTACTGCAATTTTCATAGCTTCCAAACAAGAGAAACACACACATGCATGGCTATATGTTGTTCATCAGTTGTGATCATTGAAAATCCTTGTGGGACCCCTTATTTCTTAATAGTGAGGGATCTGGAGGTAAACAGTGGATGGATAAAATACACATAGATAGTAACTGCCACGGATGCAACTATAAATTACTGGGACGATTAATCAGAAGAGTCAGCCTGAGTAATGGAGATCCTTCAGGTCCTATACCTCCAAAGCTCCAGGGCAAATGTCTCTTGAGCCTCTCATATATTATGGTCTAGTAGGTTTGCAATTGTGATGTAAAATATCTTCTTGACTTATCGTAATTATATATTTTCTATCTTTAGAGCGCCTTAGAGATTCACTGGCACATGAATTGTGCCATGTCGCCTGCTGGCACATTGAGGGAGTGCAAAATGATGGACATGGGCCACTCTGGACATCTTACACAGAAAAGCTCATACATGTTCACCCCGAATTGCCACCTGTGAGAATGTATCATGCGTATGACATTAATTACCGATACAACTATGTGTGTGCAGGGTGTGGATACAGGTAAGGAGATATTTTCTTCTTATATAATTCTAAAGAAACTACATTAATGCAATTTATATTCTGCTACCAGGAGATCACAGATGACTGAGATCTAATTTTCCATGAATAATCCTTTCTCTTCCTCCAGTAACTGATATTTCTATCCTTTCTTGACTGCCAATCCATGTTCTTTCTGTCTTTTTAGAGTCGGCCGTTTCACGAAAATCAGTGAACAGAGAACATTTTGCCGTAAATGTGGAGGGAAACTTACAATGCAAAACACGGCTTAAGGTTAGGACCATCTGTCTCCTTAGATCATCCTCCATCTACAGCTCAAGGAGACCCATTTTCCAGATATAAGACCAGAATCTGGAAAAATCCAACAAAACCTGCAGAAACAAAATCCAGGCTGTACTGTCAAACAGAAGCAATTTATTGCTTCCATTACCAAATGTAAGTGTGTATATTCTTTATATGTTCATTGTAGGAGTGTATTTATACAGTCACCCCAGGACCTGGTGCTTTAGGAAATCTTTAGGACCAGTAGACGCTTTTTGTCGTGTCCTCGAAGGCACTGCAGTTTCCACTGTGTTTCATGGAACAGCATATTTCATTCATTTTGATTCTTCATTCCTCATCTTTAGGTTCCTGGTTCCATACAAATAACTTGAAGTAAAACACTGAGCGCAACATGTGCCCATTGTATCCATATCTATTAGGATGAGGATTGATATTCCAGGATTGAGAGATCTTGAAAATTTCTGTGACTCCACAGGTAAGTTTTACATCACAATCGTTTAGCAAAAAATATGACATTTTGATAGGAGTCACAGGTTGTTAGGGGTGGATTGAAGTTACTGCACCTTTCAGATCTTCCAGACAAGAGAAACATACACATACATTTCTTTATATTCTTAAATGAACACAATTCGTGAAAAATCTTCAAAAATCCTTTTTTTTTTTATAAATGTGGGAGATCAGAAATGGATAAAATACCATACATATAAATAGTAGCTGGCAGGGGGCAACTGGAAATTGCTGGGTCGATGAATAAGAAGAGTCAGCCTGGGTGGTGGAGATACTTTAGGTCTTATAGTTGGTACAATCTCCAAAGCTCTGAGGCATTTATTCATTGAGCCTTTCCTACAATATGGCCTAGCAGGTTTGCACTTGTGTTATCTATGTGTGTTAAGTATATTTACTTTTTATAGTAATTGTATTTTTTTTCTCTGTAGAGCGCAGTACAAAAGCATTAATGCACAAAATGATCCTGCTCATGGTCTGCATGTTATTCTGAAGGCTATCTACATGGTGAACAACGTGACTTCTCCAAGCAGTGATTACGACTAAAACTGCTGCTAATGGAGAGTTGTTATATACCAAAGTCCTCCCAAAGCCCAGAAGAGCAACTCATGATACCAACTGTTGACCTACTGCAGAAGAGGAGGAATAGAGTGCTGAGAAAATGTTATAAAATAAAAAAGAGAGTCAACAAAAAATAAGAAAAGCAAAAAAGGTTGACCCCCAGCTATACCCTATACCTCTTCTACCTGTACCCATATGAAATATATATATTCTCCATCACCCAACCCCAAATAAAAACAAAATCTAAAAAGATACTGTGTGTATGTAACACAGGTAATTGGATGCAGAGACACAGAGGCACAGAGCAAGGGTTAACGGGAAAACAATCACTGATTTAACCCCTTCACCCCCGGAGCTTTTTCCGTTTTTCCGTTTTCGTTTTTCGCTCCCCTCCTTCCCAGAGCCATAACTTTTTTATTTTTCCGTCAATTTGGCCATGTGAGGGCTTATTTTTTGCGGGACGAGTTGTACTTTTGAACGACATCATTGGTTTTAGCATGTCGTGTACTAGAAAACGGGAAAAAAATTCCAAGTGCAGTGGAATTGCAAAAAAAGTGCAATCCCACACTTGTTTTTTGCTTGCCTATTTTGCTAGGTTCACTAAATGCTAAAACTGACCTGCCATTATGATTCTCCAGGTCACTACGAGTTCATAGACACCTAACATGACTAGGTTATTTTTCACCTAAGTGGTGAAAAAAAATTCCAAACTTTGCAAAAAACAAAACAAAACAAAATTGCGCCATTTTCCGATACGTAGCGTCTCCATTTTTCGTGATCTGGGGTCAGGTGAGGGCTTATTTTTTGCATGCCGAGCTGGCGTTTTTAATGATAGCATTTTGGTGTAGATACGTTCTTTTGATCGCCCGTTATTGCATTTTAATGCAATGTCGTGGCGACCAAAAAAACGTAAATCTGGCGTTTCGAATTTTTTTCTCATTACGCCATTTAGCGATCAGGTTAATGCTTTTTTTTTATTGATAGATCGGGCGATTCTGAACGCGGCGATACCAAATATGTGTAGGTTGGGGGTTTTTTTTATTGATTTATTTTGATTGGGGCGAAAGGGGGGTGATTTAAACTTTTATATTTTTTTTATTTTTTTCACATTTTTAAAAACTTTTTTTTTTACTTTTGCCATGCTTCTATAGCCTCCATGGGAGGCTAGAAGCAGGCACAGCCCGATCGGCTCTGCTATGCAGCAGTGATCATAAGATCGCTGCTACACAGCAGATTTGCAGGTGTGCTGTGAGCGCCGACCACAGGGGGGCGCTCACAGCCACCGGCAATCAGTAAACATTGAGGTCTCAAGGACCTCTATGGTTACAATGGAGGAGCATCGCCGACCCCCGATCATGTGACGGGGGTCGGCGATGCGCTCATATCCGGCCGCACGGCCGGATGCGGTAGTTAAATGCCGCTGTCTGCGTTTGACAGCGGCATTTAACTAGTTAATAGCGGCGGGTGATCGCGATTTCACCCGCCGCTATTGCGCGCACATGTCAGCTGTAAAAAACAGCTGACATGTCGCGACTTTGATGTGCGCTCACCGCCGGAGCGCACATCAAAGCGGGGGTCCCGACATGTGACGTACTATACCGTCACATGTCGGGAAGGGGTTAATTGTTACAGGGATAGACCTCCAAGCATGTAGCAACAGGAAATAAATCAGGTGGTTGCTGAGGGAAAGAAAGGGGAAGAACAACTAAAGGTGGCAGGTTATATATCAATTTCACTTAGCGTTACTTGGGTGCCTCTCTCTTCTCCTGGGTTGGGTGGCTGGCTGGCGGCTGAGGCTGGTGCTGAGTTCTTCCGGCTTCCCCACCTAACAGGTCGGTCTCCTTCTGGTGGCAGTGGGCAGTCACTTGTCTGACCCACTGAGCCCCTAGTATGTTATGCTGCTGCACAGCCAAGAGTAGTCCACGGCAATCCTCTACTTGGCGTGCGCTCCTCCACATGCTCCACGAAGTCTGAGGGTCCTCGCTGTACCCAACCTTTATCTCTGCAGAGCGTCCTATCTTTTCTCATGGCTCAGCGCCGGTCCTCACTGACACCTCTCTCTGGAAGGAAAGCCCGCTCTTTTCCCTCACTAACCTTCTTATCCTCCCCTGTCTCACCACGCCCCCTCTACACAGGTCAAGGTTCTGCTCAGTTCCCCATCTCCTTCCCCCTTGCAACAGTAGGCCTGGCCCCAGCAGTTCCAAACCTGGTGCCTTGTCAGCACCCACAGCCCGGTCTTCTTCTTTACATGTATTCCTGATCTTTCTCCTTCTCCTGTGTCCAGTGGCCATCCTCAGGAGCTTCAGATTGCTGTGGTGCAGAATCTGCCTGACACCATGTCTGGCACGGCGTGGCAAGTGAGGAAAGTTAAAGAAAATTTATAACACAATCTGACAACTAACCCATGAATAATTACAAAGGGAACTTGTTTTTTTTTTAACTAGAGTAAAGATGTATTGTGGTAAGAAGATGTTACCATCTATACACAGTTTCTAGATCGATGGGAGCTCTATATAGAATTAACAGCACAGCTGTGCGCTTGCTTGACCACTGTTTATTACAAATGGAGCACAGAAGGCTCCCATTTTGACAAACGGTGAAAGACAGAGTGATCAGAGTTAATGGGCCCAGCTGAGTAGGGGCCTTCCCGATGGTACGCGAGTGTGGCCTAAACATTCCTATACACCAACAGTAATGAAAACAAGTATGGAAATGTGTGGCTCACCGATGGAGTGCAAGACTACGGACATGGTCAATTTGTAATTTTCTACACTAAAAACGTCACTTGTGTTCATCCTGGTGACCATAAGTTGCACCTATAAGTAAAGCTATGTGTGTGCAACACATTAATACAGGTGAGCAGACATTTTATTTCTATATGCATAGATATTTATGGGTTTACTTTCATGGGTAGACTGAGTAAACAATACAATCTATTGAATAACTTAACTTACTAAAACTTTACTAATATTTTAACTTATATTTTGACTGCAGATTTTTTGGACCTGACAAAATCTGAATTTGCCAAATCAGACATTTGATTCTCTGTGAATTAAATGTTCCCTATTCTGCTCTGTGGACTTTCTAGACCTCAGAGCATAATAAGTATAAGGTGTAAAAATATTAAAAAACCCTCATACTTACCTCACCACTCCGGCCATCCCTCTGTTCCTTGCCAATATCCATTCCTTCACCTCTCTGCCCACATCACATTGCCAACCTGGTGTTCACTCTAGGCCAGAGGTTCTGGCTGCAAGCAGGCCCAAAAATTAACTGCCCATGTGCAATGATTTCAGAAGCCTACCTGAGGCCGGAAATATTATCGGCAATATGTTAAAATAAAAAAAGAGTTGTCATTTTTCATGATAGCTCCTGTTTGAGTGGGGTGGCAGGGACTAATATACGTACTAGGATATAGGCCTGTGGACCGTTATTTGCAGCTTCATCGGTCGTAGTTTCTGGACCACATTTGGCAGGTACTAAGTGGGACATACTAAACACAACCTGCCGTTCTGGAGTTCCTCTGACCCAGTTGTATCGCCATCAAACTGGGTCCTTGTCAAAGTCATTGTGATACTTCCTGCTTCTTAAATATCAATTTCAAAAGCTGACTGTACACTTACTTGTGCTCCTTCAAAATTGCCATAATAGACATTATGGCTGATGATGTGTGCAGATTGTAATGTTGCAATGTCCAAGATATCACAAAACAGCTATATACAGTGGGTACGGAAAGTATTCAGACCCAATTAAATTTTTCACTCTTTGTTCATTGCAGCCATTTGGTAAATTCAAAAAAGTACATTTTTTTTCTCGTTAATGTACACTCTGCACCCCATCTTGACTGAAAAAAAAAACAAAAATGTAGAAATGTTTGCATATTTATTAAAAAAGAAAAACTGAAATATCACATGGTCATAAGTATTCATACCTTTTGCTCAGACACTTATATTTAAGTCAAATGCTGTCCATTTCCTTGTGATCCTCCTTGAGATGGTTCTACTCCTTCATTGGAGTCCGGCTTCGTTTAATTAAACTAATAGGACTTGATTTGGAAAGGCACACACCTGTCTATATAAGACCTCAAAGCTCACAGTGCATGTCAGACCAAATGAGAATCATGAAGTCAAAGGAACTGGCCAAGGAGATCAGAGACAGAATTGTGGCAAGGCACCAATCTGGCCAAGGTTACAAAAGAATTTCTGCAGTACTCAAGGTTTTTAAGAGCACAGTGGCCTCCATAATCCTTAAATGGAAGAAGTTTGGGATCACAAGAAGTCTTCCTAGACCTGGCCGTCCAGCCAAACTGAGCAATCGTAAGAGAAGAACCTTGGTGAGAGAGGTAATGGAGAACCCCAAGATCACTGTGGCTGAGCTCCAGAGATGCAGTAGGGAGATAGGAGAAAGTTCCACAAAGTCAACTATCACTGCAGCCCTCCACCAGTCAGGCATTTGTGGCAGAGTGGTCCAACGAAGCCTCTCCTCGATGCAAGAAAACCCGCAAAGAGTTTGCTAACAAACACATGAAGGATTCCCAGACTATTAGAAATAAGATTGTCTGGTCTAATGAGACGAAGATAGACCTTTTTGGTGATAACTCTAAGCGGTATGTGTGGAGAAAAACAGGCACTGCTCATCACCTGCCCAATACAATCCCAACAGTGAAACAAGATGGTGGCAGCATCACGCTATGGGGGTGTTTTTCATCTGCAGGGACAGGATGACTGGTTGCCATTGAAGGAAACATGAATGCGTCCAAGTACAAAGATTGTTGTGAATTCTGTTCTTGGGCTCCCTCCGGTGGTTATCAGTGGTAGCGCTGCTGTCTGTCCTTCACAGCAGTTATCAGGTGTGTTCACTCTGGACTGGGCTATTTAGTCTGGCTTCACACTTTAATGAGTGCCAGTTGTCAATTGTATCTGGAGGATTCACATCTCTTCATGGTCTCTAGTTGCGGTGTTAAGTTCAGGGTCCGCGGTCAGTATAGATACCACCTTCTCCAGAGTACGTCTCATGCTGCTCCTAGGCCACCAGTTCATAACAAAAGATATCCTGGATGAAAACCTCTTGCAGAGTTTTCTGGACCAGTTCATAACAAAAGATATCCTGGATGAAAACCTCTTGCAGAGTTTTCTGGACCTCAGACTTGGCCAAAGATTCACCTTCCAACAAGACAATGACCCTAAGCACACAGCTAAAATAACAAAGGAGTGGCTTCAGAACAACTCTGTGACCATTCTTGACTGGCCCAGCCAGAGCCCTGACCAAAATCCAATTGATCATCTCTGGAAAGACCTGAAAATGGCTGTTCACCAACGTTCACCATCCAACCTGACGGAACTGGAGAGGATCTGCAAGGAAGAATGGCAAAGGATCCCCAAATCCAGGTGTGAAAAACTTGTTGCATCATTCCCAAGAAGACTCATGGCTGTACTAGCTCAAAAGGGTGATTCTACTCAATACTGAGCAAAGGGTCTGAATACTTATGACCATGTGATATTTGTTTTTCTTATTTAAGAAATTTGCAAAAATTTCTACATTTCTGTTTTTTTTCAGTCAAGATGGGGTGCAGATTGTAGATTAACCCCGTAACCCCCAAGGGTGGTTTGCACGTTTATGACCGGGCCAATTTTTACAATTCTGACCACTGTCCCTTTATGAGGTTATAACTCTGGAACGCTTCAACGGATCCTGATGATTCTGACATTGCTTCCTCATGACATATTGTACTTCATGATAGTGGTAACATTTCTTTGATATTACCTGCGTTTATTTGTGAAAAAATGGAAATTTGGAGAAAAATTTGAAAATTTTGCAATTTTGAATTTCTATGCCCTTAACCCCTTAACGACCGCCAATACGCCTTTTAACGGCGGCCACTAAGGGTACTTAAACCACAGCGCCGTTAATTAACGGCACTGTGGAAAAAGTGAATAGCGCCCCCCAGAGTCGGATTTTCTCTGGGGTCTCGGTTGCCGAGGGTAGCCGAGACCCCAGAGAACATGATTTGGGGGGTTTTTACCGACCCCCGAGTTGCGATCGCTGGTAATTAACTGTTTACCGGCAGTCGCAACAACAAAAAAACGCGATTTGCCATTTAATTTCTCTGTCCTCCGATGTGATCGCACATCGGAGGACAGAGAAATGCAGTCCCCGATCGCCCCCGATAGCCCCCCAATACTCACCTATCTCCCCCGGTGCTGCTCGTGGCTCCCGATGGGCGCCGCCATCTTTTTCCAGGGAAAAAATGGCGGGCGCATGCGCAGTGCGCCCGCCACCCGGGACCCGGAAGATCTTTGGGGTCTCAGCTGCCGGGGGTAGCCGAGACCCTCAAAGAACATGATCAGGGTCGGTTTTTACCGACCCCTGTTTTGCGATCGCCGGTAATTAACTGTTTACCGGCGACCGCAAAAAAAAAAAAAAAAGCGATGTCATTCTCTGTTCTCTGATGTGATCGCACATCAGAGGACAGAGAAATAGGGGGATTCGGGGACCCTGTTATACTTACTGGTGTCCCTGGGTCCTCCTGTTTCTTCTGCTGGCCGCCGGCTTCTTGTTCCGGTAAGAGAATGGCGGGCGCATGCGCAGTGCGTCCGCCATGATCTGCCGGCCGGCAGAGGAAGATTCTTCCACCTGTTTTATTTTGGTCACTGTGAGATCCTATCACAGTGATCAAAATAAAAAAAATAGTAATTACCCCCCCCCTTTATCACCCCCTTAGTAAGGAAAAAATAATAAAATTAAAAAAATGTATGAATTTCTATTTTCCAATTAGGGTTAGGGGTAGGGTTAGGGTTAGGGGTAGGGTTAGGAGTAGGGTTAGGGGTAGGGTTAGGATATGTGCACATATAACATAGAATGGTTCTCTGCGGATTTTTCCGCAGCGGATTTGATAAATCCGCAGGGCCAAAACGCTGCGTTTTTCCTGCGGATTTATCGCGGATGTACCGCGTTTTTTGTGCGGATTCACCTGCGGTTTTACACCTGCGGTTTTCTATTATGGAGCAGGTGTAAAACCGCTGCGGAATCCGCAGTAAGAATTGACATGCTGCGGAATGTAAACCGGGCACAGCGTTTTATGTTTCCCATAGGTTTACATTGTACTGTAAACTCATGGGAAACTGCTGCGGACCCGCAGCTGCGGAAACGCTGCGGATCCGCAGCAAAATCCGCAATGTGTGCACATAGCCTTAGGGTTAGGGCTAGGGATAGGGCTTGGGTTAGGGTTAGGGTTAGAGCTAGGATTAGGGTTAGAGCTAAGGTTAGGGCTAGGGTTAGGGTTGGGGCTAAAGTTAGGGTTAGGGTTGGGGCTAGGTTTAGGGCTAAAGTTAAGGTTTGGGCTAAAGTTAGGGTTAGGGCTAGGGTTGGGGCTAAAGTTAGGGTTAGAGTTGGGATTAGGGTTTGGATTAGGGTTGGCATTAGGGTTACATTTGGGATTAGGGTTAGGTTTGGGATTAGGGTTAAGGCTAGGGTTGGGATTAGGGATAAGGGTGTATTGGGATTAGGGTTAGGTTTTGAGGTTAGGGTTGAGATTAGGATTAGGGGTGTGTTCGGTTTAGGGTTTTGATTAGGGTTATGGTTACCTTTGGGATTAGGGTCAGGGGTGTTTTGGGGGTTAGGGTTGTGATTAGGATTATGGATCGGGTTGGGATTAGGGTTAGGGGTGTGTTGGGGTTAGGGTTGGAGTTAGAATTGGGGGGTTTCCACTGTTTAGGTACAGCAGGGGGTCTCTAAACGCCACAGCCAATTTTGCGCTCAAAAAGTCAAATGGTGCTCCCTCCCTTCTGAGCTCTGTCGTGCGCCCAAACAGTGGTTTACCCCCACATATGGGGCATCAACGTACTCGGGATAAATTGGACAACAACTTTTGGTGTCCAATTTCTCCTGTTACCCTTGGGAAAATAAAAAATTGGGGACTGAAAGATCATTTTTGTGGGAAAAAAATAGAATTTTTTATTTTCACGCCCGGCGTTATAAACTTTTGTGAAGCACTTGTGGGTTCAAAGTGCTCAACACACACATAGATAAGTTCCTTAGGGGGTCTAGTTTCCAAAATGGGGTCACTTATGTTTTTTTTTTACTGTTTAAGCACATCAGGGGCTCGTCAAATGCGACATGGTGTCCGATCTCAATTCCAGCCAATTTTAGCTTGAAAATGTCAAACGGTGCTCCTTTCCTACTGAGCCCTGCCATGCGTTGAAACAGTGGTTACCCCCACATATGGGGTATCAGCGTGCTCAGGACAAATTGGACAACTTTTGGGGTCCAATTTCTCCTGTTACCCTTGGGAAAATAAAAAATTGGGGACTAAACGATCATGTTTGTGGAAAAAATAGGATTTTTTATTTTCACGCCCGGGCGTTATAAACTTCTGTGAAGCACTTGGGGTTCAAAGTGCTCAACACACACCTAGATATGTTCCTTAGGGGGTCTAGGTTCCAAAATGGGGTCACTTGTGGGGGGTTTCCACTGTTTAGGCACATCAGGGGCTCACCAAACATGACATGGCGTCCGATCTCAATTCCAGCCAATTTTAGCTTGAAAATGTCAAACAGCGCTCCTTTCCTTCTGAGCCCTGCCGTGCGCCCAAAAAGTGGTTCTACCTTGCATGTGGGGTATCAGCGTACTCAGGACAAATTGGACAACAACTTTTGAGGTCCATTTTCTCTTTTTACCCTTGGGAAAATAAAAGAATTATTGCTGAAAGATCATTTTTGTGACTAAAAAGTAAAATGTTAATTTTTTCCTTCCATGTTGCTTCTGCTGCTGTGAAACATCTGAAGGGTTAATAAACTTCTTGAATGTGATTTTGAGCACCTTGAGGGGTGCAGTTTTCAGAATGTTGTCACTTTTGGGTATTTTCTGCCGTATAGACCTCTCAAAGTGACTTCAATTGTGCGGTGGTCCCTAAAAAAATGGTTTTGTAAATTTTGTTGTAAAAATAAGAAATTGCTGGTCAAATTTTAACCCTTATAACTCCCTAACAAAAAAATTTTTGGTTCCAAAATTGTGCTGATGTAAAGTAGACATGTGGGCAATGTTATGTATTAACTAATTTGTGTCACATAACTCTTTGGATTAAGAGAACAAAAATTCAAAATTTGAAAATTGTGAAATTTTCCAAATTTTCGCCAAATTTCCGTTTTTTTCACAAATAAACGCAAGTTATATCGAAGAAATTTTACCACTGTCATGAAGTACAATATGTCACAAGAAAACAGTCTCAGAATCGCCAAGATCCGTTGAAGCGTTTCGGAGTTATAACCTCATAAACAGACAGTGGTCAGAATTGTAAGAATTGGCCCGGTCAATAACGTGCAAACCACCCTTGGGGGTAAAGGGGTTAATGAATGTCAAACAGTACTCTTCATCAATCTGGCTCCAATTTTCTCTGATTGCTGTTGCCAGATCAGCTTTGCAGGTTGGAGCCTTGTCATGGACCATTTTATTCAACTTCAACAAAAGATTTTCAATTGGGGACGGGGACTGTTGTGAATTCTGTTGTGGGTTCTGCTCTTGGGCTCCCTCTGGTGGTTATAAGTGGTAGTGCTGCTGTTTGTCCTTCACAACAGTCATCAGCTGCTTCCACTTTGGACGGGGCTATTTAGTCTGGCTCCTTCCTTCTGTGAGTGCCAGTTGTCCATTGTTTTCTAGGGATCCACATCTCTGCTTGGTTTCTCCTTCTGGATTGTCCAAATTATCAAAGATAAGTCCTGGCTCTGTTTTTGCAGTCCACATGCGGTGGACTTAATAGTTCTGTGAATTTCTATGTTTTTTCTTGTCCAGCTTTGTCTGTGTAAAGATTTATTCAGCCAAGTTGGAAGCTCTGGAGTCACAGAGTTACCCTCCATGCCGTTAGTTAGGTGTGAAGATTTTTGTATTCTCTGTGGTGGATTTTGTAGTATTTTTTATACTAACCGCACAGTACTCTGTCCTGTCTTTTCTTTCTAGGTAGCGTGGCCTCCTTTGCTAAATTCTGTTTTCAGTCTGCGTTTGTAATTTCCCTCTCCTCTCACAGTCAATATTTGTGGGGGGCTGCCTTTCCTTTGGGAATTTTCTCTGAGGCAAGATAGTATTCCTGTTTCTTTCTTTAGGGGTAATTAGTTCTCCGGCCGTGACGAGGTGTCTAGGGAGTGACAGGAACATCCCACGGCTACTTATAGTTGCGGTGTTAAGTTCAGGGTCTGCGGTCAGTATAGAGGCCACCTACTCCAGAGCTCGTCCATGCTGCTCCTAGGCCACCAGTTCATAACAGTACAACTGGCCAACAATGAGTTAACCGCATCTCAAAAGAAGGGAAAGAAAGTGCTGAGCCATTTTTTTTTCTGTACTCTGTTGTGTTTTTTTTTTCCCTCTTCACTTCTGGGTGGCTCAGGAGTTAGGCGTTGACATGGATGTTCAGGGACTTGCTTCTCGGGTGGATCAACTTGCTGCTAGAGTACAGGGTATTTCTGGTTATATCGTGCAGACTCCTGTTTTAGAGCCTAGAATTCCTACCCCCGATCTGTTCTTCGGGGACAGGTCCAAATTTTTGAGCTTTAAAAATAACTGTAAACTGTTTTTTGCTCTGAAGCCCCGTTCCTCTGGTGATCCCATCCAGCAGGTAAAAATTGTCATTTCTCTGTTGCGTGGTGACCCGCAGGATTGGGCATTTTCCCTGGAATCTGGGAATCCGGTCTTGCTTAATGTAGACACCTTTTTTCAGGCGCTTGGGTTATTGTATGATGAACCTAACTCTGTAGAGCATGCTGAGAAAACACTTTTGGCCCTGTGTCAGGGTCAAGAAGTGGCAGAGTCATATTGCCAGAAATTCAGAAAATGGTCTGTGCTTACTAAGTGGAATGAGGATGCTTTGGCGGCAATTTTCAGAAAGGGTCTTTCTGAATCTGCTAAAGATGTTATGGTGGGGTTCCCCACGCCTGCAGGTCTGAGTGATTCTATGTCTCTGGCCATTCAAATTGATCGGCGCTTGCGTGAGCGCAGAGTTGTGCACACTATGGCGTTGTCTTCCGAGCGGAGTCCTGAGCCTATGCAGTATGATAGGATTGTGTCTAGAGCAGAACGCCAAGGATTCAGACGTCAGAATAGGTTGTGCTTTTACTGCGGCGATTCTGCTCATGTTATTTCTGATTGCCCTAAGCGTGCCAAGAGAATCTCTAATTCCGTTACTATCAGTACTGTACAACCTAAATTTCTGTTATCTGTGACCCTGATCTGCTCATTATCGTCATTCTCTGTCATGGCATTTGTGGATTCAGGCGCCGCTTTAAATTTAATGGACTTAGAATTTGCCAGACGTTGTGGTTTTTCCTTACAGCCTTTGCGGAGTCCTATCCCTTTGAGGGGGATTGATGCTACACCATTGGCTAAAAATAAACCTCAGTTTTGGACACAGTTAACCATGTGCATGGCGCCAGCCCATCAGGAAGATTGTCGTTTCCTGGTGTTACATAATTTGCATGATGCTGTTGTGCTGGGGTTTCCATGGTTACAGGTACATAATCCGGTGTTGGATTGGAAATCTATGTCTGTGACTAGTTGGGGTTGTCAGGGGGTTCACGATGACGTTCCTCTGATGTCAATTTCCTCCTCCCCCTCATCTGAAATTCCTGAGTTTCTGTCAGATTTCCAGGATGTTTTCAATGAGCCCAAGTCCAGTTCCCTTCCACCGCATAGGAACTGTGATTGTGCTATTGATTTGATTCCAGGTTTAAGTTTCCTAAGGACCGACTTTTCAACCTGTCTGTGCCTGAACATGCCGCCATGCGGAGCTATGTAAAGGAGTCTTTGGAGAAGGGGCATATTTGGCCATCTTCTTCTCCATTAGGAGCAGGGTTTTTTTGTTGCCAAGAAGGATGGCTCCTTGAGACCCTGTATTGATTATCGCCTCTTGAATAAGATCACGGTCAAATTCCAATACCCTTTGCCTTTGCTTTCTGATCTGTTTGCCAGAATTAAGGTGGCTAGTTGGTTTACTAAGATTGACCTTCGAGGGGCATATAATCTGGTTCGTATTAAGCAGGGTGACGAATGGAAAACTGCGTTTAATACGCCCGAGGGCCATTTTGAGTATCTTGTGATGCCATTCGGACTCTCTAATGCCCCATCTGTGTTTCAGTCCTTCATGCATGATATTTTTCGGAATTATCTTGATAAATTCATGATTGTATATTTGGATGATATTTTGATTTTTTCAGATGATTGGGAGTCTCATGTGAAACAAGTTAGGATGGTATTTCAGGTCCTTCATGACAATGCCTTGTTTGTGAAGGGGTCTAAGTGCCTCTTTGGAGTACAGAAGGTTTCTTTTTTGGGCTTCATTTTTTCTCCATCATCTATAGAAATGGATCCGGCTAAGGTTCAAGCCATTCATGATTGGATCCAGCCCACATCCGTGAAGAGCCTTCAGAAATTTTTGGGCTTTGCTAATTTTTATCGCCGTTTCATTGCCAACTTCTCCAGTGTGGTTAAACCCCTGACCGATTTGACGAGGAAGAGCGCTGATGTAGCTAATTGGTCCTCTGAGGCCGTTTCTGCCTTTCAGGAGCTTAAGCGCCGATTTACTTCTGCCCCTGTGTTGCGTCAGCCGGATGTTTCTCTTCCTTTTCAGGTTGAGGTTGACGCTTCTGAGATTGGGGCAGGGGCCGTTTTGTCTCAGAGGAATTCTGATGGTTCCTTGATGAAACCGTGTGCCTTCTTTTCTCGAAAGTTTTCGCCTGCGGAACGCAATTATGATGTCGGCAATCGTGAGTTGTTGGCTATGAAGTGGGCATTTGAGGAGTGGCGACATTGGCTTGAGGGGGCCAAGCACCGTATTGTGGTCTTGACCGATCATAAGAATCTGATTTACCTCCAGTCTGCCAAACGGCTGAATCCTAGACAGGCCCGATGGTCCCTGTTTTTCTCCCATTTTGATTTTGTTGTCTCGTATCTTCCAGGTTCTAAGAATGTTAAGGCTGATGCCCTCTCTAGGAGCTTTTTGCCTGATTCCCCTGGGGTCCTTGAGCCGGTCGGTATTCTGAAGGAAGGGGTGATTCTTTCTGCCATCTCCCCTGATTTACGACGGGTTCTTCAGGAGTTTCAGGCTGATAAACCTGATCGCTGTCCAGCGGGGAAACTGTTTGTTCCTGACAGATGGACTAGTAAAGTGATTTCTGAGGTTCACTGTTCGGTGTTGGCTGGCCATCCTGGGATTTTTGGTACCAGAGATTTGGTTAGTAGGTCCTTTTGGTGGCCTTCTTTGTCACGGGATGTGCGTTCTTTTGTGCAGTCCTGTGGGACTTGTGCGCGGGCCAAACCTTGCTGCTCCCGCGCCAGTGGGTTGCTTTTGCCTTTGCCGGTCCCTGAGAGGCCTTGGACGCATATTTCTCTGGATTTTATTTCGGATCTTCCTGTTTCCCAGAGGATGTCTGTTATCTGGGTGGTCTGTGACCGGTTTTCTAAGATGGTTCATTTGGTACCTTTGCCTAAGTTGCCTTCCTCTTCTGAGTTGGTTCCGTTGTTTTTTCAGCATGTGGTTCGTTTGCATGGCATTCCGGAGAATATTGTGTCCGATAGAGGTTCCCAGTTTGTTTCTAGGTTTTGGCGGTCCTTTTGTGCTAAGCTGGGCATTGATTTGTCTTTTTCTTCCGCATTTCATCCTCAGACAAACGGCCAAACCGAGCGAACTAACCAGACTTTGGAAACTTATTTGAGATGCTTTGTGTCTGCCGATCAGGATGATTGGGTGGCTTTCTTGCCATTGGCCGAGTTTGCCCTTAATAATCGGGCTAGTTCTGATACCTTGGTGTCACCATTCTTTTGTAATTCTGGGTTTCATCCTCGTTTTTCTTCAGTTCAGGTTGATTTTTCTGATTGTCCTGGGGTGGACTCTGTGGTTGACAGGTTGCAGCAGATTTGGGCTCATGTTGTGGACAATTTGGTGTTGTCTCAGGAGGAGGCTCAGCGTTTTGCCAACCGTCGTCGGCGTGTGGGTTCCCGGCTTCAGGTTAAGGATTTGGTCTGGTTGTCTTCTCGTCATGTTCCTATGAAGGTTTCTTCCCCGAAGTTCAAGCCTCGGTTTATTGGTCCTTATAGGATTTCTGAGATTATCAATCCAGTGTCTTTTTGTTTGGCCCTTCCAGCCTCTTTTTCCATCCATAATGTTTTTCATAGATCTTTGTTGCGGAAATATGTGGTGCCCGTGGTTCCCTCTGTTGATCCTCCTGCCTCGGTGTTGATTGATGGGGAGTTGGAGTATGTTGTGGAGAAGATCTTGGATTCTCATTTTTCTAGACGGAGGCTTCAGTATCTTGTCAAGTGGAAGGGTTATGGCCAGGAGGATAATTCTTGGGTTGTTGCCTCCGATGTTCATGCTGACGATTTGGTTCGTGCCTTCCATTTGGCTCGTCCGGATCGGCCTGGGGGCTCTGGTGAGGGTTCGGTGACCCCTCCTCAAGGGGGGGTACTGTTGTGAATTCTGTTGTGGGTTCTGCTCTTGGGCTCCCTCCGGTGGTTATAAGTGGTAGTGCTGCTGTTTGTCCTTCACAACAGTCATCAGCTGCTTCCACTTTGGACGGGGCTATTTAGTCTGGCTCCTTCCTTTTGTGAGTGCCAGTTGTCCATTGTTTTCTAGGGATGCACATCTCTGCTTGGTTTCTCCTTCTGGATTGTCCAAATCATCAAAGATAAGTCCTGGCTCTGTTTTTTGCAGTCCACATGCGGTGGACTTAATAGTTCTGTGAATTTCTATGTTTTTTCTTGTCCAGCTTTGTCTGTGTAAAGATTTATTCAGCTAAGTTGGAAGCTCTGAAGTCACAGAGTTACCCTCCATGCCTTTAGTTAGGTGTGAAGATTTTTGTATTCTCTGTGGTGGATTTTGTAGTATTTTTTATACTGACCGCACAGTACTCTGTCCTTTCTTTTCTTTCTAGGTAGCGTGGCCTCCTTTGCTAAATTCTGTTTTCAGTCTGCGTTTGTAATTTCTCCTCTCCTCTCACAGTCAATATTTGTGGGGGGCTGCCTTTCCTTTGGGAATTTTCTCTGAGGCAAGATAGTATTCCTGTTTCTTTCTTTAGGGGTAATTAGTTCTCCGGCCGTGACGAGGTGTCTAGGGAGTGACAGGAACATCCCACGGCTACTTCTAGTTTATGTGTTAAGTTCAGGGTCTGCGGTCAGTATAGAGGCCACCTACTCCAGAGCTCGTCCATGCTGCTCCTAGGCCACCAGTTCATAACAGGCGACTGAATATGATGAAGTGGGGTGTGAGGGGGACTGCACATGATGAAGTCTAGGAGGTGAGGGTGACTACATATGAAGTGGTGGGGAGGGGGACTGCACATGATGAAGTGTGTCTGGGGGTGACTACAAATGATGAAGTGAGAGGGGGATACAGGTGTATTACCTGTACACTGACACTATATACAGAGCTCCTGTGTATAAGGTCTCTGGTGATCACTGTATTACCTGTACACTGACAGTATATACAGAGCTCCTCTGTATAATGACACTTAGGATTGTGGGTTTTTTTTTTAATTAATGACCAGTATTGTAGTATTCAGTCACTTTGTGGTGGTAATACAGTACAGACCAAAAGTTTGGACACATCTTCTCATTTCAAGATTTTTCTGTATTTTCATGACTATGAAAATTGTACATTCACACTGAAGGCATCAAAACTATGAATTAACACATGTGGAATTATATACTTAACAAAAAAAAGTGTGAAACAACTGAAATTATGTCTTATATTCTATGTTCTTCAAAGTAGCCTCCTTGTGCTTTGATGACTGCTTTGCACATTCTTGGCATTCTCTTGATGAGCTTCAAGAGGTAGTCACTGGGAATGGTCTTCCAACAATCTTGAAGGAATTCCCAGAGATGCTTAGCACTTGTTGGCCCTTCTGCCTTCACTCTGCGATCCAGCTCACCCCAAACCATCTCGATTGGGTTCAGGTCTGGCGACTGTGGAGGCCAGGTCATCTGATGTAGCACCCCATCACTCTCCTTCTTGGTCAAATAGCCCTTACACAGCCTGGAGGTGTGTTTGGGGTCATTGTCCT